>NC_041753.1:43350182-43697682 GCF_004115215.2 Ornithorhynchus anatinus | reverse complement strand
TGGAAAACACAGCCTGACAATACCCTACAGAACACCAGTAATCCCTATAGAGTCTTGGAAAGTTTGAAATGTAGTTTGCAAACATGAAAAACTTCCATCAAGACTGAAGTCTTATGCATTTTCTGTATCAGTAGGGGTGGGAAAATGTATCTGAAATATGAATAGGTTTCTGCTGCTAGGATTAAAAGGGATGTCATGGGTAGGTCTTTCCTAGATGAAGGTGTTTCATTTTAATGCTATCAATTTACTTATTCTGATAGGAAGAGAATTTATATAACATTACAATAACTACCACTTCTATTTAATTCTACCACACCAGAAAAATGATATGAATTTCCTACTATTGTCACTTTTTTTAATTTTTACATTTCTTGCACAATGCAATTTGATCTTTATTATACTGAGACAATAAAAAGAAGAAATCTGGACTAAAGGTCTTTTTATGACAATGGGTTGAAAACATGATGATTTAATAATGAAATCTTACCTGTATGCAATTAAAGTAACAAGGTATATTGATCACCATTTTGTGAAACAATTATACGAAACATTTCTTCATGAATGGGGCATTTTTTTGTGCTATGATGCTCCTGCACATAATACAGTCAAGCTCCTTATGACATCTTCTGCAAGTAATTGTGAAAAAATAATCTCCCAGTAAAGATCATCCACTGTTCTCATGGACTTGGTTCACAAACACCACTGTGTTGTCATCTTTATGACAGCAGTACTCTGAACTATAAATATCACTCTGACTTATTTGAAATAAGAAACCCATACATTAAAGTCAATTCTGTGTTTTTATAGTTATTCAAAGGACTCATACAAAAGATGATGAGAGAAGGAAGAAAATGTAACTGCCTGGGATGGTTTGAAGGCATTTATGTCTAAAGGCAGGAAATTTAAATAAGATGACCCCTGATGTCTCTTCAGTCATAAGATCTATAAGATTTTCTAAGAGGGGTTTTATTCATGCATATTCATATACTAAAATAAGAATATAAATGTGTTTGGACTTAAAAGGGTTAATGGTATTAGAGTTCATGTTTTGATTGATATACAACCTCAAAAATCCTTCAAAACACTCAAAGATTAGTTGGGTATAGAAGATGGGAAGAAAGACAAGTCTCAAAATTGATAAAACTTGAATTTTCTTTGGTAAGATTGGTTAAATTACCATTTTCACTATGGCTGTGTAGTTTATGTCCAAAACAGAATTCATTCTCTTCCCATTCAAACCCTGTCCTCCTGCTGTCTGAAGAGTCACTGAAGACAACACCATTAACCTCCCTCTCACAACCCCGTAACCTTGGCATTGTCCTCGGCTCATCTCTTTCATACAACCCACATAATCAATCTGTCACCAAATCCTGTCAGTTCTACTGTCATAATATCACTAAAATCTGCCCTTTCACTCCATCCTGTTACCACACTGATCCAAGCACTTACCTTACCCCACCTTGACCATTGCATCAGATTCCTTGCTGACCTCCCTGCCGCCTGTCTCTTCCCACCTCCAGTCCATACTTCACTCTGCTGCTCAAGTCATTTTTCTAAAAATACGTTCAGTCCACTTCTCCCCACTCCTCCTCCCATGGTTACCCATCCACCTCTGCATTAAAACAGAAACTTTTTACCATCAGCTTTAAAGCAGTCAATCAGCTTGCCCCCTCCCACCGAACCTCAGTGATCTTCTACTACAGCCCAGTCCACACCCTTCAATACTCAAGCGCCCTCTTGCTCACTGTGCTCCGATTTTGTGTATCTCACTGCAGAACCTCTTTCCTCCATCCTCCCTCTGGTCTGGAATTCCCTCCCCCTCCATATATGCCAGCCCACTACTCTCTCCACCTTCAAAGCCCTTTTCCCACTGATTCCCTCCCCCTTCTGGGTCATCTAGGTACTTGGATCGCGTGGCTCAGTGGAAAGAGCATGGGCTTTGGAGTCAGAGGTCATGGGTTCGAATCCTGGTTCGGCCACTTGTCAGCTGTGTGACTGTGGGCAAGTCACTTAACTTTTCTGCCCCTCAGTTATCTCATCTGTAAAATGGGGATTAAGACTGGGAGCCCCATGTGGGACAACCTGATTCCCCTGTGTCTACCCCAGCGCTTAGAACAGTGCTCTGCACATAGTAAGCACTTAACAAATACCAACATTATTATTACCCTCTGGGCATTCGGTATTCACTCCACTCTCAGCTCCACAACATTTATGTACATATCCAGAAATTATCCATATTGATGTCTATCTCCCGCTCTAAACTGTAAGCTTGTTGTGGGTTTAAATTAAATTACATAATCAATCAATGGTATTTATTGAGCACTTATTGTGTGCAGAGCCCTGTATTATGCACTTGGGAGAGTACAACAGAGTTGGTAGATACATCCCTACTCACAGTGGGCTTACAGTCTAGATGACTGATTTATTGAAAACAATGCATAAAGCTCGTTGTGGGCAGGGAAAGTGTCTACCAACTCTGTTGAATTTTACTGTCCCAAGTGCTTAGTACAG
This sequence comes from Ornithorhynchus anatinus, assembly GCF_004115215.2. Lineage (NCBI taxonomy): Eukaryota > Metazoa > Chordata > Mammalia > Monotremata > Ornithorhynchidae > Ornithorhynchus > Ornithorhynchus anatinus. The sequence continues at coordinate 43,695,171 of NC_041753.1, read as the reverse complement.
TGTTCTGCACACAGGAAATGCTCAATACCACTGATTGATTATTTGCGTTTTTGAAAAAAAAACTTTACCTACCATTTTAAGATAACACTCTACTATTTCTTCTGGAAAGAAATTTCTGTTCTTAAAATATACTGCAACTATCACTGTAATGCACTACATATTTGTCTCAACCTTTCTATTGACAATCATAATAAGACATGGCTGAAGGAGACATTCAATCATCTTGGCCTGGATTATCAAAAATGAACACACAGGTCTCAATTGCTGGTGGATACAGTCAAAGGCAAATGGCTGCAGAAAAACTAGTTGCCAGAGAAATGGAGCTCAGCCTTATTTGTCTGGAAATCACTTAAGTATACTAGTTTGAAATTCTCCTGGTGCACATGGCAAGGGCTGTTAAAAAATATTCTGTAAAATATTTTCTATCTTCCTTTTGCATCTCCCTGACCCTCTCCCCGATAGGCAAGCCAAGACCACTTGATTCAGCTGAAAAAATAGGACAGGTATTGGGTCATAAGGTTTCTCATTATTATTTCTACACCCTGAGTCCAAGTTGTTAGGCTAAATAACTCTCCCTTCCTGCAGTTTCTACTGGCTTCTCTTATCTGGCCATCTGGGCCTACATCTTGATTGGCCTCCATGGCAGATGCCAATTGCCTGTTCCAGATGCAGCTGACACTTTCTGCAGGTGTGTGATCACCACTAAGAGTCTCGCCTGCCTGAAGTTTTTCATCTGGGCTTTCACTATGATGGAAACATAATTAGTAAAAAAAAGATTTTGATTAATTTGCAAAGGGAAAACTTGTATATGAATTTTTATTTTCAGTAGTTTTTTTAGTATATATGATAAATATCCCCCGTAGACAATCCAATAAAATTGAAGTTCACAGCTGTTAAAATTGAACTATAGCTACATAAATTTAATATGATTTTAAACATATTCACTCAGTTGAAATCAGTCATGGAAATTTCAGCTACAAAAGGTGAATTTATTCATAAAGAGTGCTAGAGTGAAAATATTTTCATAATTCTAATATATAGGTTCTGATTAATGAGTAAATTTAGCTACTATTGTAATCACATTTAACTTTAAATGATTAAAAATGTTTATCTTCTATCTTTAGCACAGTGTAAGCGATGGGGAAATGAATTAGAATTAAGTGAGAGTCCTTAAAATCAGAGGACACCTGGTCTACACTTCAGATATGCCCCTGATTCACCTGTCTGGAAAATGCAGGAGTAATACTATCTTGTTTTGTCTTATGCCTTCAAGCCATTTCCAACCCATAGAGACACGATGGACACATCTCTCTCAGAATGCTCCGCTCTCCATGTGCAATCATTCTGGTAGTGTATCCATAGAGTTTTCTTAGTAAAAATACGGAAGTGGCTTAGCATTGCCACCTTCTGCACAGTAAACTCGAGTCTCCGCCCTCAACTCTCTCTCATGCCGCTGCTGCCCAGCATGGGTGAGTTTTGACTTGCGGCAAATTGCCTTCCACTTGCTAGCCACTGCCTAAGCTGGGAATGGAAGGGATAGGCCTCTGCTTGACTCTCCCTCCCATAGCCGAGACTGGTAGAGTACTGGAAACTCTCCAAGTGTGACCCTGAGAGGGAATACTATCTACTATTTCTAAAAATTTCTTGTGAATCTTGATAAAACATCAATGTCAGAGCACTAGATGAATTGTGCTGGGAAAGATCCTATCACTACACATTATAAAAGTGAAGGGCATAAACAGCACAGGAATCGGAAGACTATCACCTCAATTTTGCACTCCAAATGCATCCCCAAACCTTAAATATTTCTCTGGGGATTTCACAAACTGGAATTTTGTTAACCATGCCATTCTCAAGTGATTGCCAAGGAACTTCTTGGAAAACACTTCATTATTAGCATTTGGATTTTTCCAATGATTCTAGGAGGCAGTCCTCAGGGACTTCATAACCTCCCCAAACACAGCATACTAAAGTATTTGGTTTAGCTCATCTTCTCTGATTAGGAAATATATACTATAAGGAAAAGAGTAGTCATATGAACCACTAGTCTAGGTAAAATGTTTTTTGGTCCTACTTCTTTTTTATCTTCATTTTTTGGTCATGTGTGGCTACTAAGTCCCAATTCAAGCTTAACTCTCTAGATGCATAAATGTATGCTCTCAATGCCAAATTCTCCCCAAACTCAATTCCCTTGCCACCTCCGTCCTTCCACCGACCTCACACCACCAACTCCCAGCCCTGGATCACTTCTACAGTGTGCGTCTTTCAATCCTGTATTCGTGTCATGGAGTACTGTTGGCAGAAATCCAGGAATGGATTTGGTTATCTGAAATTAACCATCACTTTCAATAACTAAGACCTCTCTTCCATTATTGACTCCCATGCCCATTACCCTCACTAGCCATTGCAACGTTTAATTCCCATTCACACTCTTACTTTTTTTGGTTCTCTCTCTAAAGGGTAACTCGAGCCTGCTTTTGAAATCTACCCCCTTAACCTCTACCTCTGACCCTATCCCTTCACAATGTGTAAAAACAATTATGCCACTCTTCTTCTTTCCCTGACCACCATCTTCTTCTTCTCACTCTCAAATGACTCTACCACTTTCTTTGCCTTCAAACATAAGCAAATCTCTCCTATTCTAAAAAAAAAAAACCAACAACCCTTCTCTTGACCCCATTGCACCAGTTACTGTTCCATCTCCCCCCTCCATTATTGTCTAAACTCCACAAATGGGTTATACTCACCTGGTGCCTCGACTTCCTCTCCTCCAACTCTCTCCTTAACTCTCTACAATCTGGTTTACACCCCCTTTAGCTCCCCCGAGACGGCTTTTTCCAGGTCCCCAATGGTTTTCTTCTTTCCAAAAATTAAAACTCTTTCCTAATTCTCCTCAACCTCATGGCTGCTTTGGATGCTGTGGATCACCCTATTCTTCTAGAAACACTATCTAACCTCAGTAGGTCTGATACCATTCTCTCCTGGTTTTGCTCCTACCTTTCTGGCTGATCCTTCTCAGAATTTCACACTGGCTCTTCCCTGTCTCCCACTCACTCCTTAACTGTGGGTGTCCCTGAAGGCTCACTTCTGGTTCCCCTTATCTTCTCAATCTACACTCAATCCCTTGGGGAGTTCCTCCACTCCCACAGCTTCCAGTAGATCTCACTAGCTCTAACCTCTCTCTTTCTCTGCAATCTCACATCTCCTCATACCTCCAAGACAGCTCCATCTTCCTTACCAAATCTTCTCAACCTAACTATCCCATCACACAGTTGACAGCTACACCATCCTTCCCATCTCTCAAGCCTGTTAACTTGGCATTATCCTCTCATTCCCTTTCATTCAATCACCTTGGCTTCACGGACTCCGTCCTCTCCTGGTTCTCCTCTTACCTCTCTGGCCGGTCATTCTCGGTCTCCTGCGCTGGCGCCTCCTCCCCCTCCCATCCTTTAACTGTTGGAGTTCCTCAAGGGTCAGTTCTTGGCCGTCTTCTGTCCTCCATTTACACTCACTCCCTTGGTGAACTCATTCGCTCTCACGGCTTTGACTACCATCTCTACGCAAATAACACGCAGATCTACATCTCCGCCCCTGTCCTCTCCCCCTCCCTTCAGGCTCACATCTCCTCCTGCCTCCAGGACGTCTCCACCTGGATGTCGGCCCGCCACCTAAAACTCAACATGAGCAAGACTGAGCTCCTCATCTTCCCTCCCAAACCCGGTCCTCTCCCAAACTTCTCTATCACCGTGGATGGCACGTCCATCCTTCCCGTCTTTCAGGCCCGCAATCTAGGTGTCATCCTTGACTCGTCTCTCTCGTTCACCCCACACATCCTATTCGTTACCAAGACCTGCCGGTTTCACCTTTACAATATCGCCAAGATCCGCCCTTTCCTCTCCACCCAAACGGCTACCTTACTGCTACAGGCTCTCGTTAAATCCCGGCTAGACTACTGTGTCAGCCTTCTCTCTGACCTCCCTTCCTCCTCTCTCGCCCCGCTCCAGTCTATTCTTCACTCCGCTGCCCGGCTCATCTTCCTGCAGAAACTATCTGGGCATGTCACTCCCCTTCTTAAACACCTACAGTGGTTGCCTATCAACCTCCACTCCAAACAAAAACTCCTCACTCTAGGCTTCAAGGCTCTACATCACCTTGCCTCTTCCTACCTCTCCTCCCTTCTCTCTTTCTACCGCCCACCCCGCACGCTCCGCTCCTCTGCCGCCCACCTCCTCACCGTCCCTCGGTCTCGCCTATCCCGCCGTCGACCCCTGGGCCATGTCCTCCCGCGGTCCTGGAACGCCCTCCCTCCTCACCTCCGCCAAACTGATTCTCTTCCCCTCTTCAAAACCTTACTTAAAACTCACCTCCTCCAAGAGGCCTTCCCAGACTGAGCTCCTCTTCTCCCTCTACTCCCTCTACCACCCCCCCTTCACCTCTCCGCAGCTAAACCCTCTTTTCCCCCTTTCTCTCTGCTCCTCCCCCTCTCCCTTCCCATCCCCTCAGCACTGTACTCGTCCGCTCAACTGTGTATACTTCCATTACCCTATTTATTTTGTTAATGAATTGTACATTGCCTTGATTCTATTTAGTTGCCATTGTTTTTACAAGATGTTCTTCCCCTTGACTGTATTTATTGCCATTGTTCTTGTCTGTCCGTCTCCCCCTATTAGACTGTAAGCCCGTCAAACGGCAGGGACTGTCTCTATCTGTTGCCAACTTGTTCATTCCAAGCGCTTAGTACAGTGCTCTGCACATAGTAAGCGCTCAATAAATACTATTGAATAAATACTATTGAATGAATACTCAGTTTGTTGTCAAATTCTATCCATTCTTCCTCCATAACATTTCCAAAACCTGCCACTTCCTATCCACTCAAATGGTAACTATGTTGGTCCAGTTACTTGTCATATCTAACTGATGTGCTGCCTCAGCCTTCTTGCTGACCTCCCTTTCTCCAGTCTCCTCCCACTCCAGTCCAAACTTCACTCTATGCCTCGTCCAATTTCTGAAAACACTGTTCAGTGTACGTCTCTCCACATTTTGAAAACCTCAGATTATCCATTCTTCTCTGCATCCAACAGAAACTCCTGATGAATGTCTTTAAGCTCTCTCCCTTCAAATTATCCTCCCTCTTCTCCCATTACACCTCGGTTCACATGCCTCATTCCTCTCAAGCCAACCTACATACTGTGCTTTGCTCTCCCATCTTCGCTCTCTTGCTCATGGCCTCCCTTCTGCCTGGAACACCCCCCCACCACAGACACACACACATACACTCCATTTTCCACACACACACACTCCATTTTCCAAGTACTTCTAGAATCACATATCCTCCAGGAGGCCTTCCTTTAGTAAACTCTCACTTCTCCAGCCTATATCTTCTGCAATTGTCACTTTAGCATTTCATTGTCACTTAAGTACTTGGGCACTCATATGCTCCCTGTAACACTTAGTATCTTTATAGTCTATGGCTTCCTCCTAACTGTAATTTATTTTAGTGCCTGCTCCTCTGTTGGATTGTAAGCACCTTGAGAATACAGATCACATCTACTAATTCTATTGCACTTTACCAAATGCTTAGTACAGACTAAGCCCTTCATTGCCTCTATCAACCCTCCTTTCTTCATCAACTATGAACTTGGCTATGCTGCTCTTAAGTACTTTGATACTCACCAGAGCCCTACAGCACTTTTGTACACATACCATTATACTCTACTATTTCCCCAATCCCTAATCTATTTCTGTGTCTGTCTCCCCTGTAAGCTACTGGTGATCAGGGATCACATCTACTAAGTTTTCCTGCACTTAGTACAATGCTCTGTACACAGTAAGTGCTCAATAAATACCATTGACTGCAGTGCTCTGCACACAGTAGGTACTCAATAAAGACTATTGAGGTGGGGTGGAAAGACCTCCTGAATAGTTGGGTATTTAGGTAGAAGAGGTTCCTGGTTAGAGGACTTTGAGAAATCTTCCATTTCCCAACTCCAAGAATAATTTGAAAGGAAGATAGTTTGTGTATACATATGTGCATATATGTAATACGAACTAATTTTGGTATACCAGGTAATATAGTACAGTATATATCTAGATAACACGCATACATCATATAGTTTGGCAATAAAAAAGTACCCCATCTAAACAGATTTTCTTCATCCTTAGGAGTTCATATCTCATGGACAAATAGTGTGGGAAAGAACAAGACTCCAACAGGGTAAATCTTTGGGCTATAAGATATGAGCCCATAAAAAGAAAGAGAAAAACAATTTAAATATTCTAATTTGGAGAGAGGAGATATCAAATAAAATGAATGATTTTCTATCTAGCCTCTTCCAAAGGTAAATTTAAGTTAATCTGTTAAAGGAAACCTAAGGGCCACTCAATGTTGCAAAATTTCTACTCTTTCAATGATTTACCATGATAAACCACATAAGTCCATAGGGATCTGCGAGTGCCTTTTCATTCCATATTAAGTTCTAATGCACTCAGAGGGATATTGGTATTCACTGTACTTTAATATTTCAAATGAAGCCAAACGCAACAAGATGATTTTCTCTCTCTCTCTTCCGTCCCTCATATGTCGGGGACCAAAAGACCAAATAAGAGAGGAAAAGATGTTTCTTCTTTCTTTCAAGAATAGTTATGGGTCATTTGAAAATGTTCACGCAATGACAGCTTCATCTGCTTACCCACATCAGTTTGAGTTGCACATTCATCTGACTTGCAAGCAAAAATGCTGTGTGGGCCTGGCTTCTTTTTAAAAAATATGACCCAATCTTCAAAACAGGCCAGCCAAATGGGAAATCTAATTAACTATCAAAGTTAGAGCATACCTATTTATTAACCTAAAACTATGGTAGTCAACCACTTGTAGCACTGTCAGAAGGAGAGTATCCCTTAAGGAAGTTGAGAGATTTTTTAAAATTACATTTCATTGTATGTAAAATAGACTGTTAAATAATTTGATGCAAAATGCTAAGACTCTATGAGCCTCAATATTTTCTGTCTCTCTACAGCTTGATTCCCAAGCTGTGCAATCTTTGGAAATTAATGTTACTTTCTGAGTAAGGAAAAACAATAAAAAAACACTTACCCTTCTCATTTAGATTTTTTATCTTGATGAACTAGCAGAAAGAGAAAACGCATATTTGATTTCTAGATCTGGTCCTGTCCTTCAGAGGAATGTAGGTTCAGGGTCACTACAAAGGGAACATGTTCAGCCTCCAGGGAGAGACAAGGATAAGTCTCAAGGTAGTCAGCAGTAATCTTTGTCAACTATTTCAGGCTCAGAGGCTCTGAAGCAAGACCTGTCCCGTCTACCTTGGCTGGAGGTCAAAAGCTGGCTCCACCTTTTCTTTTTCTTATTCTGCCTGACTTTGCTCAGTATTCTCTCTCTCTGTCTCTCTCTCTCTGTCTCTCCCTCCATCCATACCTCACCTTCAGATAATTTTTCTAATCCTGAGTCAATGAAGTCAGAAGCAGTTGTTCATCCAGCCAAGCAATGAGTTTCCTCATAAGGCCAACATCCACCATAGTTTTTCTTAAAATGAGATTATCAGAAAATTGCCACCAGCTTGCTCTCTAATGTAAATAAATGGAGCTCAGACAAAGCCCCACATTATTTTTCTTTAGGTTAAGAAATCTCAATTTTGATCCTCCAAGGTGAGAGATTGTTGTAATAGCTCACCTGTGACATTGCCTGATCCCTTCTCCCAATACCAGCCCTGCACTTAGATCCAAAGAACATAAAAGGTTATGATCATTTCCCATTTCAGTTTCACCAACTTGTACTTTTAATGAAGTTCCTTATATGGAATGCATTATAGTAATACTCTACCAATGTCGCCTGCATTTTATTGCTTATTTTTCAGTTTAGCTTTCAATCTCAACTCTGGGTCTCTTTTTAGCATCACTTTGTAAGGTTTCTCAGCCAAGAAATTCCATCATAAACCTTTCCAATTAATCTGAGTAATTTTCCAGGGTTCAAATTGAGACAGAAGTGTGGCCTCCAGGGAACAGGCCAAAATTAAGAGTCTGAAATGTTCTGTCACATCACCCTGCTTTGAAATGGGCCCCTAATGAGTTCTGCCTTTGACCTCTCAGGTGGCAAGCTAGACCCCACCCACCATGTCCTTAAAAAAAAAAAAAAATGACCCACCCACCAATATGGGATGTCTGACTCAAACTGAGCTGAAAGGAGAGAAGGATCCAGAGAAGCAGCATAGCCTAATGGAAGGAGCACAGGCCTGGGAGTCAGAGGATCTGAGTTCTAACCCCAGTTATGCCACCTGACTGCTTTGTGATCTTGGGAAAGTCCCTTCACTTGCCTCAGTTTCCTTATCTGTAAAATGGGGATTCCTGTTCTCTCTCCCCCTTAGACTGTGAGCCCTATGTAGGACAGGTAATATGTCCAACCGTATTATATTGTGCTTTAGTACACTGCTTGACCCACAATAAGCGCTTAAAAAACACCACCATTACTATTAATTGAACCCTTTTCTAAAAATCTGCTACTTAGGCAGAACTTTCTGTTTGCTCCCTTAGCATGGGCAAAATTCACTGAATCTAGATCGCCTATTCAATCGATTGAGTACCTACTGTTTGCAGAGATGGTAGACTCTAAGCTGAAAGACAGACTGTAGAGAAGCAGCATGACTTAATGAAAAGAGCCCAGGCTTGGGAGTCAGAGATCGTGGGTTCGATTCCCAGCTCTGCCACTTGTCAGCTGTGTGACTTTGGGGAAGTCACTTAACTTCTCTGTGCCTCAGTTACCTCATCTGTAAAATGGGGACTAAGACTGTGAGCCCCACGTGGGACAACCTGATTATCTTGCACCTACCCCAGCACTTAGAACAGTGCTTGGCACAGAGTAAGTGCTTAACAAATACCATAATAATTATTATTATTAAGCTCATTGTGGGCAGGGAACATGTCCACCAACTCTGTTATATTGCACTCTTCCAAGCACATAGTACAGTGCTCTGCACAGAGTAAGCATTCAACAAAATACCACTAATAGATTGATTGCAGATTACTGTACTATGCTTTTGGGAGAATACAACAGAGTAAAAGAATACAACAGAGTAAAAGATATAGCCCCTGCTGCAAGGAGCTTGCAATCTACTGGGAGAGATGGACACATAAGATGTTCACAAGTAGTTGGAGAAGGAAAAGGAAACAATGCTAGGGCTGCTGACAACAGTGGTATTCTTGTGCCCAAACAGTCTCAAAGCACCACAGGGCATCATGTGCAAATAGGCCCATTCCCCTGAATGGGCAACAGAGGGGAAGGGACTGATACACACAGCTCAGAGTCCAATTAAGATCAGGATTCCAGGTTCTGTTGCCACCACCCCAATGCCCAGGTTAGCCTCTCCAGTTATCATAGGACAATGCACACTAGAAGCCTATCTTTACAATCTTCAGAAGAATGGAGAACCCACAGTGGTTTGTAATTGACCTGTTATCTTGGTTTGTTGACTGCTGCTTGCTGTTGTTTTCTTAATAGTATTTATTTAATGGTAATCAATTGATCCTATTTTTTGAAAGCTTCCTGAAAACTGTTCTAAGAGCTTGATTGTTAAAGTACAATCTAACAGAGTTGGTAGACACATTTCCTGCTCCACACTCCCCTCCTCCCCAAACAGTGAGCTCATTTACCATGTGTAGAGCACTGTTCTAAGTACTGGGGTAGATACAAGTTAGTCAGGTCTTGACACAGTCCCTGTTCCATATGAGACTCATAGCCTAAAATATTGAATCCCATTTTACAGTTGAGGGCACAGAGAAGTTAAGTGATTTGCCCAAGGCCGCAGAGCCAACAAGTACTCAAGCAGGAGTAGAAACCAGGGCCTCTGACTCTTAGGCCTGTTCTGCTTCCCTTGTTCTTTGCAATCCATTGTTGCTGTTATTTTTATCGGTTCTTTACCACAACCTAGATTGTGAGGATCTGTGTCTGTTTTGTACTATTTATATCAACCCCCTCCCAGATAGTAAGTATGAAATAAAAGCCCTAACTAAAGAAAGGCAAACAATGTGTAAGTTCAGGTAAATTGAGTATATGCATAAGTGTTAAGCTTAGACGAATAAACGTAAGTGCTAAGGGCAGCTGTTATATGGACCCTCCCTGTTATATGGAAGATAGCACTGAATTGGGGAATTTCCTCTGGAGGAGGTGAGTTTTCAGGAAGGAGAGTTGGGGTCAGGTGGATGTAACAGGGGAGGGAGTTTCAGGTGGGAGAAAGGTTGTGTGCAAGGAATTAGAGGTGAAAGAGTTGAGAATGAGGCATTGTGAGAAAGGTGAGCTTGGGAAGGACAGAGAGTGCAAGCTGGAGTGCAGTGGGAGAATAGCTGATAAGTAAGAGGGAGAGAGCTAATGGAGGGCCCTAAAGCCATTAGTCAGCTGTTTCTGCTTGATGTGAGGAGGCTGACTAACCAATGAAGATTTCTGAGGAGTGGGAAGATGAGTGAGGAATAGCATTTTAGAAAAATGATCTGGACAGCAGAGTAAAATTGGGACTTGGGAGGGGAAAATGCTGGAAAAAGGGAGACCAGTGGGGAGGCTGATATATTAGTCTACTTACTATATTAAAAGTGCCTACCCAGGGACGGTGCCATTTGGATGGAGAGGAAAGGGTGGATCTGGGAAAATGTGTGGAAGAAAAACTTGCAGAATTAGTAAGAGACAATGTGAGAGTTGAAAGATAGTGAGGAGTCAGGGATAATACCAAAGTTGTGGGTGTACTGAAGCTTTGTCATTGCGAGTTTCTTCACGCAGATCTCAAAATCATTAAGCATGGGTGGCTCTACCTAATGGACACCCCCACCCTTCTTCCCAGAAAATTTTCCTATAAAAACAACCCAGACATCCTGGCTTAAATAAGGACAGAGGAGGGTATGGAAAGACAGAATGGGGAAGCAGGTTGAAGTAGTTGTAGGGGAAAGCTGGCACATGTTCTTAAGGGAGTAGAAGTATTAGGTGAGGAATGGCAAGAGAATTCGTTCTACCTAAAAATTTGTCTGCTGCCACTTGAATGAAGATTTGCAGATATAAATGGAAAAGACAGCAGGAGCAGCAGATAAGCAGTGTGTTTTCTTCTACCCTCCCCAGCATCGCACCTGGAGAGTTTACAGTACTCTACCCGTCTCGACTTCTGGAGGGAGAGTCAAGCAGAGTCATACCCATTCCATTCCTAGCTTGGCCAGTGGCTAGCGAGTGGCAGGCAATTTGCTACAAAAGTCAAAACTCACCCATGCCAAGCAGCAGCGGCATAGGAGAAAGTTGTGGACGGAGACTCGAGTTTACTGCGGGGAAGAAGTCAATGGGAAAACACTGCCGGAGTTTTACCAAGAAAATTCTACCAGATACACTACCAGAATGATTGCAGATGGAGAGTGGGGCGTATGGGAGAGATGTGTCCATGGAGTCACTATTGGTCGGAGACAACTCGATAGCATAAGACAAGAAGACCTCATGGGCACCTCATGTTTTTCTGTTGTGCTAATTCCTTTGGATTGAGGCTGGATTGTGGATTGGATCATGTCTCTTTCAAAAAAAAAAATCATCTCCTTCAGTCAGATGCAGAGAGTGACAGGCCTGACTAGCAAATGGCAGAGATTACTCTCTTTCAGCAAAGTCAACATATTGACCCTCATATTCCTGTACTCCTTCCATCTTGTCAAAGACAGCATAAAAATCTCAGATCTTCAGCCTATCACAACGATTGTTTTAACCTGGTAAAACTCCATAAACCAACCAATGACTACCTACCTAACATATATATTCTTGATTAAAACGTTTGCCTTTTACTTAAAAAACTGAGCATTTTGGAAGAGGGCGGGCGTGAGTAGGGAGTTTCCTCATTGTTCATTTGGCTCCCGCATGTATTTATTATTTTTCATATAGAATTTAAAGAGTTCTTTAGGCAGATCGTTCTTTTTTTTCCTTTAATTACCTGGCAAATGGTAGTATAGCTGCACAAATTTTGCCTGAGGTTAAGGTTGGAGTTGAGCCTAATCACTAGCTAGTCAAGACATTAGACATTGTTCTGGCTAAGTTAAGCAGAACACATTTGTACTATATGTCTGAACAATGGTTAGGCACTGAAGTGAACTATTCTTTTTACCTGTTGCTGATTCTGATTAACGTTTTCTGATTATTTGGAAAGCCCAGGACATTGCAAATTGCAGCAAATGAAACTCAGGGATCCAAAACACACCAGTGACATTAGTAGGCTGGAAAGCACTGTCTAGATGTTCAAAAATCTAAATGCTCCTTTCTTGAGTAAAAATTCAACTGGGCAACAAAAATACAATATGCTAGATTAAATATAGAATGACTTGGAATCTCACCCAGAATTTTCCAAAGCTTGGTGAGATGGAGTGTAACCTTCTGCCTCTCACAGAGCAGCTCAACAGCCTAAGAGAAGGAGGTACTTTTCCTTTTGGAGGAGCCTTAAGAATAGTAATTGTAGGATTTATTAAGCTCTTACTATGCTTGGTGCTAATATGGATGCAAGATCATCAGATAGAACACAATCCTTGTCCCACATGAGGTTCAGGGTTTAGAAGAGGGGTGGGGAACAGTTATTTTATATCTATTTTACAGATGAAGAAACAGGCACAGTAATTTGCCCGAGGTCACAGTGACAGAGCAGGAATTAGAAAGCAGGTTTCCTGACTCCCAGACCCATGCTCTTTCCACTAGGCCACACTGCTTCTCTGCAGCCTTCTTCTTTCCTGATCAATTTGAATCAAAGGTGTCACAAACACATATACTAAGGAAGAATGGGCACTTCCAGGTCCACTTCCCCCTGCAGGCTTGGGAACACCTGCTACTTGGGAAAGGCCCAACCCAACAAGGCTACTTTGACCACCTTGTAGGCCTCAGTGGTTTGAAAACACTAGGAATCCAACAAAAACAGTGAGCACTGTCACCTGGAGATTCTGCCCCTAAAATATGTGTATCCAACAGACAGAGGTCTGCTTCAAGTGAAATATTATAAACTCCTTGAGGGCAGGGAATTGTCTTTTATTTCTGTTTTACGTTCCCTAGGGCCTAGCACAGTACTTTGGAACACTGTAGTAATGCAATACATGTATTTGATGATGATAGAGGAGCCACTGAAAGTCTTCCTCTTTTGGGGAGCTCAGTGTTGGGAGGGGGAGACACGTATCTCCAGCTCCTGGAAATGATCAGAGTAAAGAGTAAGAGTACCTGTAATCTACAAAGACCTAAAAATACTTCACTAAGAAAATTTTTTTTTGGCTGATTTTTTTAAAAAAACTCAACTAAGTTACACGAAGAGTCCATGACTGCAGAGTTAAAACAGAATTTTTAGTCCCTTATTTTCTTATCCTTAGAATTAAATCACATTCAGAAAACAGGCTTTGCAAGCATGGGTTTCATTTAGGACCATTTCTTAGAGCTACATTTGATCAGAGAGGGATCCATTGCCACCTAGGACCCTTTAGTACATTGTGTAATAAGTGACATGGTTTGGTTCCTTCCGGTTGCCTGGCAGTGTGAATGCATGGACCGCAACATGTAGTCACTTATTCCACTTCTGACACATTGGTAGTTTAAATGGTCAGTTGCAACTGACATCCATTATTTGCAACTGGCCTGTCATCCCACAAGAATGATGATAAGATCACTGTGATTATCATCTAAAATATCCTTGATGTCTGGCAGTCGATGACATCTAAATGTATCAAGGACCAGTATTATGTCATTTCTGAATGAGACCTTTGCACCACTGTGCAACCAGTCAAACCTTCATCCATTTAACCCTTTTCAAGGGATGAATGATTACTTCAAATGGACTCTTGGAATAATTTGAGCATCTTTGCCCCATCCCTATTTGCCATGAGCATAACAGTGAACTATTTTCTTTTATTCTGTTGATCATAAAATGATTGATGTTTTTTCATTCTGCATCATAGTTTGAAAGTTTGGAATGCAACCATGTAGTTTTATCAATCTTATAGTTTATGATCTTGTTTTCAAAATTACTGCGTATGTTTTGTACAGTGAAAGTATAACAAAAATATAGATATATCGTGTCTTATAATTCTTAAACTTTAAGGTTAGAAGGTACATTGGTCATCTAGCTGTTATCTTGATGGAAAAAACTGTTAGTCACAGACTATAAGACACATGAAGATTTTAGAAAAATTTCACTTCTTGAAAAATTATGGTCCAACAAATAGGGCAATTTTCCTGGCAGACATCCTCCTATCCACACACAACCCTCAAATGTACAGATTCAAATATCTAGATACACATTTGTTTAAGAAAACTGCTGAATGAATAGTTCTTGAAATAAAGTCCTGTGGCTCGGAGAATAAGGCCTTGAAATTTCAGTCCTGGCTCTTCCATTAACTTGCTGAATTTGTGACCTTGGGACAAATCTTTCATTATTGCTTTCAAAGATTTCTAGAACACTTGAATTTCAGTTCCTAGGACTTACCATATAGAATCAGAGGGTATGTTTCTTCTGTAATGTTGGTCCCAAAGACAGTAGCTTAGTTGGAGAGAGGAAGGGTGGCTGGAAGCAGGGGTCCTCCGAATAACCATTTTATATTGGCAAGACAAAGTAGTACTTCAGAAAAATCTCCTTCTTCCATTTATCTTTTTCTAACCTCGATCTTGCTCTTCTGTACCACGTTCTCTTATACACTACTTATGAAGCATATTGTGTACTTATCCTTTTTCCCCAGAAACAGAAACCTAAGAATTCATAGCTCAGTAAAAACCACACATGCACCACAGAAAAACCTTCCTGTGCCTGAAGTCCTCATCTGAAAAACAGGAATAGTAATACAGACTTAAGTATATTTTAAGTTATACCAAAATGTAAAGGTATCCTTACTTCTGGATTTTATACACACGTATGGGTGGTAAATTTACAATAAATGAATGTCAATTAAGTCATGTGCAATAGGATGAAGGCCTAAAAGCATTAAGATTCAGGGTTTAGCCATTTGTGCCATTTCAGAGATTTATACCAAATAACCAGACAAATACATAAGTGCTGGGGTCACTGATGGGATGTCATGACTAGAAAGGGGAAGAGATTAAGCGGAATTTAATAAATCAATGATAACCTAGCTTCCTTTCTACAAAAACACTTATTTTACTCTTATTTACAATTTTTTTGGGGTTTGCAAAGAGATTAAAAATAAACAATGTCCAAATTAATAAAAGTTATTTAATCAAGTTGGTGATAAGGATTACTCTTCTAATTTGTAAAATCAGTCATTTCCCCCATACAAACAATGTCAAGATTGCTCAGTTTGAATTCAGCAACAGCAGCAGCAGCATTTATTGAGTGCCTACTGGGTGCAGAGCAAATCCTGAAACAACGCTACATCCCAGCTGAAAACTGGAAATCAATTGCTGGGGGCAGATTTGCATGGCACATTGCCATCAAGAAAGGAGTGGCTCTCTCTAAGCAAAAGCTTTGCACAGAGAGATGAGGAGGCAAGACAGAAAACAGCACCAGGTACTGCAAAAATTAAACACATCAACACAAAAAGGAGCTATTTTGGGGTGTGCTCAATGTGGATCCTGCATTGACCTCCTCTGCCACACCTGTGCTGAACGTCACCATCAGTGATGTTTTTGACTATGAAGGACAACTTTGTATATCTATGTAGTGTCTATATTGTACAATACCTAGAGTACAGTAGAGACATGAGGCATTTAACAAGTATGACAATTATCATTGTTATTTTCCTACCTCTCTGACTTCTCGGTTTAGTTCTCTCTCCTTTTCTCTGCCCATCCCTTAAGTGTATACGGATTGCAACGTTCTTTTCTAAGTCTTCTACTCTTCTTGTTCTACACCCACTCCTTTGGGGAGCTCATCATATGCCGATATACTATTATTTCTACTTACTACTACTGATACACATTTATCCTGCATTCCCATATCTCATCTTGCCTCCAGGACCTCTCCACTTGGATGTCCCACTGGCAGCTAAAGCATAACATATCTAAAACAAAACTATTCATGTTTCCTCTAAAATCAACTTCTCCTAACTTCTGTATCTCAGTCAATAACACTGCCATCCCCCTGCGCCTCAAGCCCCCAACCTCAGCATCATCTTTGTTTCTCTCTCTCCTTCAACTCTAAAATTCAATCTACTGCCCGAATCTGCCAGTTTTTTCTACACATTTCCAGGAACCTCTCTTTCCCCTCTAACCAAACAGCTACCAATTTGATTTGTGCACTGGTCATAGCATGGCTAGACTTTTTCCCAGCCTCCTCGCTTGTCTCCCTACTTCCAGTCTTTTCCCTCTCTATGCATACTACACATGGCTGCACAAAGCATCTTCCTAAAGCATCACTCATCCCACATCTCTCTACTCCTCAAAACCCTGCACTGACTCCCCAGGTTCCTCGACATTGGGCAAAATTGGCTTCAAAGCTCTCTACCAACTCAGACCACCTTGGTTATTGGCTTTCTTTTTCTGCAGCTCCCCAGCCCACTCTTTTTGTTCCTCTCAAGCTCGCCTTTCAGCTGTACTACACTCTCAACTCTTCCTCATCTGTCACCATGCTCACACTGTTTCCCTAGCTTGGAACTCCCTTCCTCTCCAAGTACAACAGACCGCAATGGTCCCCACATTCCAGGCCTTCAAGAATCCCACTTTCTTTGGCAAGTCTTCTCCGACTAATCCCCAGCATCCCAAGTAAATTCTTCTAGACTGTAAGCTCGCTGTGGGCAGGGTAGGTGTCTGTTAATTGTTATATTGTACTCTCCCAAGTGCTTGGTACAGTGCTCTGCACACAGTACATGCTCAATAAACATGACTGAATGAATAAACCCCATCAGCTGACTCTGGCAGTTATGAATTTATTTCTACTCATCCTTAGCACTTAGACATATATGTTTATTCAACTCTACATTCAGTTATTTACTTTGATTACTTTACTTTTACATCTCTTTCCTTTTTTGTGGATGGAGAATTTGTCACTTCTTAGTTCTGTGCTTCCCATGTGCTTAGTACAGTGAATTGCACAGTGGTTGTCCAAAAAATGGTATTACTCCTAGTTCTGCCACTTGATAAGGGCGAGACTGGGGAGGTTTCAAAGAGGAGGGAGTGGCCAACAGTTTCAAAGACAGCCAAGAGGTTGAGGAGGAAAAAGCCCACTAGATTTATTTGTTGAGACCAAAGTGAGTGTGGTTTCAATAGTGAGGCAACATCTGGAGGGTGGAATGAGGTGGAGATATGGCTTTTACAGTATGAGGGACTTGGCTTGTTCAAAGAGAGAGAAGAATGAGCCAACCAAGAGTGAGAGGGGGAAGATGACAGTAAAAGAGGAGAGATGGGTGAGAACAGGCATTTTAAAGAGGTGAGAAATGATGGGGTCCATAAGAAATAGAGGGATTTGATTTTTACGAGTGGGTAGGAGATAGGATGAAAAGATGACACTACAGACTGGGGGCAAAAGACTACTGAGGAGGCCAAGGTGGTTCTTGTGAAAGTTGGTGTCTGATGGCATCTATTTTGTCAATAACTTCTCAGGGATTAGTGAGAAACGAGGTGGGGGTGTACAAGAGGCTTTAGGAAGAGGTTAAAAGGCTGGTATAGTCAGTGGGGACTACGGTCAAGAGAGTCAATGAGAGAGGAATTAATGAATTAATTCTGAAGCATGACCAGAAAACACTCAGCCAACAAGAAGTGCTTCCACTGGTATTCATAAACATACTAATGAAAGTGGTCAGGATTTTTTTCTAAATATGGTTTAAATAATTTAAGTGAAAGATACATGAAAAATGAAACTGAGACTTTTTAATAAAGTTTACAGCCAAACATTTTTAATAATTAAGTAGACATTATTTTCTTTTACTTCCTGTTGTAATGTCCTGAAAATTATATTTAACATGGATAAAATCATCTAGGTAATATGCACTGGAATACTGTAGTGAGGCACAAAACCTTAAATTGAAAACAATAATGCGTTCCCCAATTCCTATTATTCACAATTTGACCCATTTACCTAAAAAGATACAGTGTGTTTGAATTTTTAATATTGTCACCTTTCTACTTTTAGCAAGCCCTATTTAATTATACAGTAAATCATTTGAAAATATAACATTGACATCAGACTAACATAAATAGGATATCTAAATATTACCATACTTCTAGAAAATAACATACACATACACACACACACACACACACACATACACAGAGTCAAGGCCTTCTAAAATGACTGCACATTATAGCTTTAAAAAAGCAATCCATTAAGAACTTACTAGGAAAATGCCTGGGGCTTATTTAGAGGGTGATTGATGTTACAGAGGCATATTATACAAGTACAGAAGAATTTTTTTTTTAATCTGCAAAATCTGTCATTGATAAAAAAATCACTTTAGAAAAACATTATAATATGTGACAGGTAAGTTAAGTCCTAAAACTGTAGGCTGAATAAGATGTGAGATATTTTTAACCTGGATTGTACTATTTTATTTCCCCAAATATAGACTATAGAAACACAATAAACAAAAACATGCTAAAATTAGGACTGCTAAGAGCAAAGATGTTATTCTATAACTAGTACACTAAAAAAAAACAACCCTCAAAACTAATACTAATGCAGAAGTGCTCTTTCAAATGACTGATATTGGCAGGCTTTTTTTTAATCACACCTGAATAGTCATGTTTTTATCTTTGGGACTTAGAACCCCATTCATACCAAATGAAAGCATTTTAGCTCTCTCCCCGAGTAAGGAAAGAACACAATTCTGGTTAGCTGGTAGTTATTTCAGTTTTCCTGAAAAGCATAAGTTAGGAAGTAACAATCATCATAATTATAATTATTATTATTATCACAGAAAATCATAAGTTCATTTTCCAAGTATCTATTATTAAACCATAGGCTTAATAACCATCACAAAAGCTCTTTTTCTTTAGAGAAGCATGTGGAATATTGAAGGATTCCAATTAAAAATAGTTAATTAACAGCATTCTAACTTGTACAAACCCATCAGCCACCCCTAGACTTATGAACCTATTTTAACCTATACCTACTTATTTATGAGGAGCAGCATGACCTAATGGAAAGAGCACAGGCCTGCGAGTTAGAGGACCTGGGTTCTAATCCCATTCCACAACTGACATAACTTCTCCATGGCTCAGTTATCTCAACTGTAAAATGGGGATTCAATCCCTCTTCTCCCTCCTATTTAAATTGGAGCCCTGTGTGGGACAGGGACTGTGTCTGAACCGATTATTTTATATCTTACCCAGCACTTAGAACAGTTCTTGACACATAATAAGTGCTTAACAAATGCGACAATTATTCTTACTATTCCTATTATTATACTAAATCTCAGCACTTTCAAATATGTATTTATTCAATTATAGATCCAATTATATATCTTGATTAATCTATTTGTAATATTTTTATGTCTCCCCCACATGAATGTAAGTTCCATGAGGGCAAACCACATGTCAACCTTGAGCCCCATATAGGATGGAAACTGGATCTTATTGTATTTACCCTAGCGCTTAGCACAGTGCTTGGCACATAGTAAACACTAAAAAATAGTCACAATTGTATTATTACTATGTCACTTTGTTTTGCACTTCCCAAGTGTTTAGTTCAGTGCATTGCACCTAGGGGAGCTCCTTAAAAACTACTAATACTGTTAATAAGTCAATGGTATTTATTGAATGCTTACTGTGGGAGAGTATAAAACAGGGTTGGTAGATGTGTTCCCTGCCCACAAGAAACTTACTACCAATATTAATACTACTAGGGAAGCAGCGTGGCTCAATGGAAAGAGCCCGGGCTTGGGAGTCATAGGTCATGGGTTCTAAATCCGACTCCACACTTGTCAGCTGTATGACTCTGGGCAAGTCACTTAACTTCTCTGTGCTTCAGGTCGCTCATCTGTAAAATGGGGATCCAGACTGTGAGCCCCACGTGGGACAACCTGATCACCTTGTATCCCTCCCAAGCGTTTAGAACAGTGCTTTGCACACAGTAAGCACTTAATAAATGCCAACATCATTACTAGTACTAATAGAGTTTGGTTGAAAAAAAAACTCTCCATCAGTCAGGGAAATCTTGCTGTTGCTTTCCTGTTAATAACTGCAATTAAGCATGCTTCTTACAAATGTTCTCCACAGCAAAGTGGGCAGAGATCTATGTATTTTAGAGTGAACACTTTACGAACAAATTAGAAGAGTGAATGCTCCTTGAGGGCAGAGTGTCTTGTGCTTTCTTCAGTGTTTAGTACATTGCACTCGGTGGGCTTTCGACAAATACCATACCTGAAGAGAAAATTTAAGCCACTTAATAGTCTAATTTAAAATGGACAGAGTCAATTTCCATAAATATCTTCCTTCTTATTTGTGGGTATGTTTAAAATATAATTAAAACTCAAAACAGCTCCTACAGATTCACTTGAACATTGAAAGCAGCCTGGCTTAGTGGAAAGAGCATGGGCCTGGGAGTCAGAGGACCTGGGTTCTAATCACAGCTCCAACATTTGTCTGCTGTGTAAACTTGGGCAAGTCACTTAACTTATCTGGGCTTCAGTTACCTCATCTGTAAAATGGGGATTTAGACTGGGTGAGCCCTATGTGGGACAGAGACTGTGTCCAAACCGATTACCTTGTATCTACTCCAGGGCTTAGTACACTGCCTGGCTCATAGCAAGCGCTTAGAACAGTGCTTGACACATAGTAAGTGCTTAACAAATACCATAAAAAAAAAAGAAGCACTTAAGTCGCATTAAAAAAACCCAGTTTTGTTCTAATTTTCACTATAGTGGATTGGAAGCACAGAGACATGGTTCCGGTCTCCTCCTCCATTGAGACTTGGGAGTCTGTGGGGTGGCATCATCCTTCTCGCTCCATCATCACCAGAAAGAATCCTGCTCTGCAGGAGTGGAACGGGCAGCAACTAAAGCTTCAGCTATGCTCCCCCAGTGGGAATCCATAATCTGAGAAGTGGCATTTCTATCACTAAGATGAAATACTGCCTGCTGGATCAGAGGGCACAGAAGTCTACCTTCCCAACATTTAGAATGTTAGGAGAGTTGTGACTGCTAGATTGATAACAATAATAATAATAATAGTAAAATTATGGTACTTGTTAAGCCCTCACTATGTGCCAAGCACTGTTCTAAGTGCTGGGGTATATACGAGTTAATCAGGTTGGACACAGTCCCTGTCCCACATGGGGCTCACACTCTTATTCCCATTTTACAGATGAGGTAACTGAGGCACATAGAAGTTAAGTAACTTGCCCAAGGTCACACAGCAGACGTGGTGGAGCCGGAATTAGAACCCAGGTCCTTCTGACTCCCAGGCCCATGATTTATCCACTAAGCCACACTGTTTCTTATAGCCTGGTCAAATAGCCTGAACACTTCCTTCAGCAGCTTTGTATGGCTGGTTTTCTGATATTTTTGCTACTCTGATTATTTCTTCTTTATTTATCGTGTTACTTCATTCCTCTTCTTCCAGTCCCTAGTTCTTCTTCCATTTAGATTGTGAACCTATGAATTGGCCAGTGACCAAGTCTGAAATACCATCCGTTTACCTTTCCCCAGCCCTTAATAGAGTGCTCTGCAGAATAACATTAACAAATGTTAACTGGTATAGTAATACAGTAGTAATAAACACATATTCTATCAAACTAAAAACTTGGAAAAAATACCTGCAACAGTCCAAAAGACTGACCAGACACTCCAGTTTAACCAAGACAATCCCCAATTTTATAGGCTGTTCCAGACAATTTTAGACAATATATAAACGTCCCCAAATTGAGACTGTCTTTGGTTAGTCTAATCTGATTCTCAGCTGCTCTTATTCTCTTTAAAAACTTGGACTTCAAGCTCTGAGATGCTGACTGCTCAGCATAGACTCGGCATCATTCTGGATCTAGTTGTATAGACAGATACCCCAGAATGCTGAGGGTCACTCACTCACTTTCCCCAACACTCTCACACTCACTGGTGCGGAAAAAGTAAAGGCAAAGGGCCCAAATGAGGGATGACTTCCCAATGGCCAGGATACAGTAAGCCTACCTAAAAAGAAATACGATATACTGCACATCTTCAAATTCCAGATCTTCTCAGAATGAATATAAACATTCGTTCACCAAAGATGGGCATGTTTTATTACTATCCCCATGGAAGCAATATTTCATGTTGAAATGGGAATCCTACCCACCCTCTTCCTCTCTGATCACTATTGGACTTCTGGGATACAAGACATGCAAACAAAGTGTGTGTCCAGAGAGCCAATCCAGCCAGAGTAACTAGTTTTGAGACTATGCAGGCCTATTGGAATGTCTTTACTTGCCCTAAACTTTAATTTATATTTTAATGATCTATTTCTGGGTTTTTATAACTTCCTTCCATATTCTCCCAATGAAAAATGATAAAAGAAGAGAAAAATTTAAAAAAATTCCCCTTCCTCTCCACCCCCACCTCAAGCTCCACTTCCCCCATCCTTGATTGTGATACTATTGCACATTGGCAAGCTGTGGTGCACAGTGCTTTTTTTTTAAATATATATACCCTCATCACTCTGTGTAGGAGTGATGACTGAGGGCCCTCCAGGCATCTCAAATGCAATGCTGTCACTTCTAGTCACTACTCAACCAGGCTAATGCCATACCTGTTATGACAAGAATCAGCCACTTTAAGGCACCACACCTCTCTACCCCTACAACACATACTTTGAAAAGGGATGAGCCACATAAGGAGCGTTTCAGGTGTTGCCAAGGAAAACCAGCCTTGTCTATAAACACCAGCCAGGCACCGAAGCAGTGAAAAAGAATAAGCTGAGAGACAATTACCAGGAAGGACTTCTCAAACTGTTAGCTCTGAGTGCAAATAATTGTTCAACTTTTCCAGGAGTTCTTGTTTGTGGGTAGAGAGAGGAAGAGATTAAGATACTGTTTGACCAGGCTAAAGTGGGTTTAGTTGTCAGCCTAAACCTGCCATCTGGTGTTAAGATACAGCAGATCGCACCCCAGATGTGTTCCTTTTAAAAAAGAAAACAAAAATCATATCTTTTTTTTTCCTTACCCTTCTATTTTCTTGTCTTCCACTGGAGAGGTGTCTGCCAAAGATGCAAATCCACATAAGTTTACTTTAAAGTGGACCGCCTGTTAATTAGACTGGCCGTGTGAACAGGTCTGTGATTTAGCACAAATGCAACAAAGAAGAAATCGTTGTTGTTTTTGTTGTTGTAGCAAATACTGCCATCTGAATAATTTGCTCAGCAGAGAGACATTTTCTTCTGAGGAATAAAGCAAATGTTTGCTACCCATGCTTTAAGAGTTGGCCCACATAAGTCTATTTGAAAGTCATTTCATTTGAAAATTAAATTTGTTTCAGTAGAGTGCAGATTTGAAATCTTTTTATTTCTCTTTTACTTCTGCCTCAATATCTCATTCCACAATTGGGGTGGGGAAGGGTTATGCAGTGCTATCATTTGCACCTCATTAGTCTTGGGCTGGAGCTTTGAGAAAGCTGATATTCCCTGTAAATTTTTACAGATGCTTCTAGTTTACTAGTTCATGACTGCACTACTAGGAAAGACTTCCTGCCACTAAACTGCTTGCTGGCATGGAAGCTGAATTTCAAAATCCTTGAAAAAAGTAAACTTTTGTGGTGTACACTTACCTTTTTCTTTTAAAAAATACATATAGCTCTATCTCCACACATAGTAAAATTCTTCACTCAACTTGAAAAACTGAAGTCCTCGGAAACACTTCTTCAGAATTGTAGTTTGACTAGATTTGGAAATTCCCGACAAAAATGCTCATTATGGAATGGTATTTGTGGAGGTGTTTGTGGTATAAATTATGATTATGACATGCTCAATAACTAGCAAGAATTATTCATCCACAGGCTGTGTTTTGTTAATACCTAGATACTTCCTTTTATTTCCCTTCACATCAGTAGCATAAAGCCTTTAGGTTGGAGACAGTATGCAAGAGAGGTCCTTAATAGAACTTCCCATACCACTCCATTTTGAATTTATTTGATTTCAGAGAGTTTCCAAAAGTTCAGAGCAGGTGACACTAGTCTGTTCTTAATCTTTAGTACTTTAGTAATGTTAAGGCTAATGACGAGGGACACAAATCCCTGATGGAACTGAATGCATTCCAAGCTCCTCGACCCACTCAAAGCAGTAATCCCCTGCAGCTGGAACTTACTTACCACCATGCACAGCTAATACATTTTTTAAAAGCTAGTCACTGGTGACAAATGTAAACTGGACTGAGCAGCTCCTTTTCCCCTACCCCCCAATCTTCTCCCATAACCCTCAGACTTGCTGTTTCAGTGATGGATATGATCTGCCTTTTTGAACCACCAAACCCTCTGCTGTAGAGCTGTGCTCTAAGTGACTAGAAGGTTTAAAAGCATCTTCAGCTGTCAGACTATAACAAAAACAACAAAAAAAGTCATCCTTAACACAACTATTTCACAACTGAAAAAACCATATTAGTTGGTTTATCACTGCCATTTTGAGCCCCCTTTTTTTTTTGCTATAACAAGCAGGGAAACTGTTTAGTGAGGTTCTCCGCTATTAAACTAGTTGAATTTTTTGCTATCACAATGAAAATAGCTATCTGTCATACAAAGACAAAGGCTTGAATAATTTTTGTGATATCTACTTGACCAAAAAAAACCCACAAACCTTTACATTTTTTTCATTAAAACAACAGACAACTTACAAAAATATTTTTAAACAAGCAATCTTCAAGATTGAAAATATATTCTACCACAGATTTTCGTTCACAAAATAAATCAAAGAAAGAAAATAACATGGGGATACAGTTTACACTGCTCGATTGGTCCTTAAAAAGCAGAAAATTAAGTGGAGAAAATTAATGAAAATAAAAAAGTTTGTTTCCCAAGTACAAAAGGAATATAACCTTCACTAGTTACATGATTGTAACCAAATATTCCTGACAAAAAAGAGAAAATAAAAGGAAGGCGATAGGTGCAACAAGCTTCTCGTTTCACCCATTTTTGGGGAAAAAAACGGTTAAAAAATGGTGGTTTGCTTTGTTTTATTATAGTTTCCAGAAACCTGACAATAAGTGCTCAGATTTAAGTGATATTAGCAAATAAGCTCAAGAGAGCTACTACAATAGTGACTACAATCCTTAACTTTTATTAGATTTAATTACTGCAAAGTTACATCTGGAAAGGGAAAAGTACTTTTCAACTATGCTTAGCATTCTAACTGAGCACATCCTCTGCACATTACATATTTACACCTCTAATTTAGACCCTGCAACACACTACCATTGATAATGGGTAACTAGTGGAAGGAGAAGACAATGACAAACTCATCTCCATGAATTAAGGTCAGACCTAGTTAAGTGACCTCTCAGTGTCCCTCTGAGCCCTCCTGAGGGCAGGTATTTCAAGCAGTCTTGTGTGACCAGCCTCAGCAGTATCCATGCAAAAGGAATGTATGTGGAGGAGGGGAAGGACGTTAGGGCAGAAAAGGAGATGGGGGAGGGGGGAGAGAGAGAGAGAGAGAGAGAGAGAGAGAGAGAAGGTATCTGGAAAGAAGAGAACTGATGGAGAAAGCAGACAATTGTTTGAGGATAATTCACCTCTATTTTTCCTTCTGCTTGTCATACTCTGTCACATCTCCTGGATTCAAAAGTAATCAGTCAGAATCTAAGCTGTTTTATGAAAAAAATCTTCTTTGATGAACTTGGTGACTATAGTACCTTGGCACAGGGTTAAGAATGAGGCATGTGTTTAAGTGAGGGAAACTGCACGTGAGAGAGTCCGGATGAGAAAGAATGAGCAAGCACAGGAGTATGTGTGATTGAATTTGAGTAAAGAGACTGTGTGTGTGTGTGCACACAAGAGATAGACCGTATGTGTGTGTCTGCCAGCACATGAGGTAGGACATATGCACAAGAGGCATATACTTGGTTGAAAAATATAAGGATACATTTACAGGATATGAATGCGGAAACAAAGGAATCAGTCACTGTAATTTGAAATTCAGAGCTCTGTGAATAGCATGTGATATAGCATCTGAATCCATGTTTTCTGGGACATAAATTGCAACTGAAAGGTCTTTTTGGTAATAAGCCAACCCCTTGAGAAAGCTTGGGCAGTACGCTGGTATTTTTAAAGTTAGTTGTGAATAATGTCACTTAAATTCATTCATGATGTCCTTATTGATAGGGAGATCAATATTTGTGACACTTTCAGGTAAAATCTTTTAAAGAATAAACTTTGATTTCTAATATACACAGTGTAAACATGTCACAAATAGACTAGAACCACTGTAAGGCATTCACTCTACGTGGTGATAGCACCTACTTGCTAATTAGGTAGAAACAAAAATGTCAACACGAAGGAAAGGGTTGAGATCCAGAAAACATATTTCCCCAATAGCATGCTTAAAAAAAGCTGTGAGTATAATGGACTTGAATAAGTAATCAAAAGTTTACATGTCATTTAAAGGGTGTTAAAAGAAATAAACTAGGATTTCTTCATTAAAGTATCCTTTGAAAGATAGATGTGTTACATTTTTATGCTATAATAAAATCACAGTCACTTGTGAATAACCTCCTCCAAAGTGAAAATATGTTAAAGAGTTATATTTAATAAGAAAATCTCCACCATGTAATTAATTGTATAATAAAAATGTTCTTTGCTCAACTCCATGATTCATATTCTGAAAACGTACAAAACTATGCCTGGAAATGCTTATCCCTAAACAGCAGTTTAAATTCCCACTAACAGAATTTGTGGGAAATGAATACTGTCTCTTTAAACTGAAGGACCTGATACACTTAAGTAGTCTGAAGCCAAGAAATAGTTCTGAAGTTAAATTCTCAGGAGCAAACATTTTCTACTTGTGAAGTAAACTCTGTTGAAAGACAGCAGACTATGGTCCCACCAGTAAAAACAGGAAAGTTTTCAGCCAGTGACAGCTCTGCCTACAGAGAGAAAAAAGTGTCATAGACTCACTTTATTAAACCATATGCTCATTGCCCTGTGAAGAAAGCAGGGTCACTAATTAGTTCATTCTGTGAAAGAAGCCCCTCATGATCCCGTTGACTTTTGTCCCCCTGGTTAGCTCAAGCTATTTCTGTCATGCAACTTGAAAATCACTGGAGGGAAGAAGATCGCCATAACAACCGCTGAAATGATCTTGTGGAATGTGTCTAGTGGCACTGGAATAACCTGAATATGTGCTCCAGATGTGTCGGCTGTCATGAAAAAAGTAAACACATCTGATGGACAACGTATGACTGGATGGTCTCATAGTTGACTCTAGAGAGTTGGGATTGAGGAGGGGATCGGGGGAGATTGGGGAGAAAGAGAAAAGGGAAGCAGGAAAATGAAGCCAAGGGCAAGGCAAAAAGTCACCTATGGACCTGTGCAGCCTGGAAGGCTGAGAGGACTAAGGACTGGGCCTAATTGTTCTATGTCTGTCCCTCCTCTGAGTGGCCTCTGTGGGACGGCTCTGTGAATTTCCGTCTGGCACAGACTTGTGAGCTTTTTGAGAGCAAGTTGAAATATGAACTTCGGGAGGGGGAAAAAAAGAGGAAAAAAAGGTTTATAATGTTTGCTGTCTAAAGGTTTTTTTTTTTTATGTCAACATGTTTTTAAAGTATTTTATATCCGGGAAAAGGTTTCCTTTTAACAGAAACAATTTTGTCTTTTCACTCTGTACACTATAAAGCAATGTATTTATTAAGTGTATGAGTGATTGTATCCTTGAGCCGAAAGAGACTTTGAAATACACACATTAAGGGAAAAAATTATATATGCTAGAAATGTTCTCCACCTCAATCACATTCCCAAAGAGAGGACGTTATCAATTTAGTTTTATTTCTTATATTCATAACCAAACTGGTAAAGCTGCCAATCAATTAAAAATCTGGAGTCATTAAAACAAAGTCAACCAGAAATACCTCTTGAAATCTATACTTTCACAGTAGCATGAATTGGTATAAAAGTCATTTTAAAAAATGCATAAGAAAAAAATCAAATATGAATTAGAGAATTGATCAGTCACTTTCCCAAGTTGGAAAAGCACCAGCTAGGAATATTATAATATCTTCTAATAGAGATTTTTAAATTTGATTTCTGTTACAGGAAACTACATTACATATATATATTTATACACACACACATATATATATTTACTATTAATCAAGATTTAAACATGATTTGATTTGTGACTTGTTATTCTATGGATTTGTTTAGATTTTCTTTAGCACAACATCTTCCACAATCCATCAAAATTTCTAGATAATGCTGGTGAATATGAACAAAGTTCAGTTAGAGGTAGATGGCCACTAATGATCCTCAGATATACCAGGAAGTCACATATGACATAACGTTTATTGGAGAAGCAGCGTGGCTCAGTGGAAACAGCACGGGCCTGGGAGTCAGAGGTCATGGGTTTGAATCCTGGCTCTGCCACTTGTCAGCTGTGTGACCTTGGGTATGTCAATTCACTCAATTACCTCATCTGTAAAATGGGGATGAAGATTGTGAGACTCATGTGGGACAACCTGATTACCCTGTATCTCCCCCAGTGCTTAGAACAGTGCTCTGCACATAGTAAGTGCTTAACAAATACCAACATTATTATTATATTGAGCCTGCAGCGGGACATGACACCATCATAGGCACCATTTTGAGTAAGTCTCTCTTAGGTCACCCCAACCTACGGCATTTCTGCAGGAAATGGGCCACACTCCTCGATCCTCCACATTTGCTCCAGAGCCTTTGTGCTCCCTTCTCATGTTCCTGTAAACTCAGGTTCCACAACTGAGCTTAGAAACTCAACAGCAGGAGCCAAGGCAAAAGGAGGCTGGGTGCTTAAAAGAAGACTGGAAATAAAATATCTGATGCCCTATCTGTAGCAGACAGAAGACCCGCTGAAAACCAGACTTAACAGTACTATTAAGTTAGATAATTGACCACCTTAATTAGAGGTACATATATTTCTATGATGCATAGTCAGAAAATTAATAGTACTTGTTTAAAAATCAAGTTTCACAAAACCAACAAAAACTATGATTTCATTGAATTAGTGGAAAAATTACGTGGTAATAGAATTCATTATTATAGCTACAACTTCTTTGTAAGTAGGAATTATTTGCCTCTTCTTGAAGTAACCCAATTAGAGGCTCTGAAATTCAGAAAGAAAAGTGAATAACCTATAGAAAAAAAAAAACCTTGAAAAAGTATTCTTTAGAACAGGAAAAGGGACAAATCTTCAACTTACACCTGACTCTGTCTTTCACACACTTAACCTTGGAGAGTAATACTACAGGGATGCTTAGAGGCCACTGGACTCCATAATTTGAAGAAAAAAAATGTTGAAAGAACAGCAAGACTGAATGGTACTGCATTCTAGAAAGTGGATGCCATTAGCAAGCAGCTGAATGAAGCCAATAACAGATTCAGGATGCTGAAGAATTTTTCTCTTCTAAATGAAATGTGCTCTTTCCTTAGAATAAAAACTAGCCTTCTTGGCAAGCTAGACAATCTAAAATTATCATTTATAAAGGCTCAATTGTAAAGACTGGGTAGCACCAAAGAAAAAAAAAATAAGCTGGATATTTCCAGTCATTTACATTTTTTTTCTGATTCTTATTAATCTAGCCCAATAGAATGAAAGGGATCAAGGATGGCTGACTGCACTCAAACCAAAAGTCCAACATTAAAAGAGTCTTTAACAGCCAAGATTATAATCTTTCACATTTTCACAATGAGGTGCCAGAAAGACAGATCAGCTTTGATGACCCTATTATGTAATCTTCCTTGACCTCAGTGTTGAACTAATAATGGGCCAAAATATAGTATCATCTAAAAGATACTTATGTATCCTGCTTCATTCATTCTAGGTGTTTCTTACCCATTTCAAATTTGTTTTAGTGGACTTGCCATTTAATTTTATGAGGAAAAACATAGCAAATTACTTAATGGATCATAAATCAAAAGCTTCACAGAGGTTTGGGGTAGCATGGAGCCTAGAAGTGTAGTTTATACACTCCATGTTTTCAGGATGAACTGAAGTAGACTTGGGGTTAAAGTAAATACAATCAACACTAGGGAGTTATCAAATTTAAGATTTAAGATACAGCATGTCATAGCTGAAACCTGTAAGACCCAATAGCTTCTTGTTTAATACCTCTTTGGCATCTCTACTGTGTAGCATCTCTGCTCCCCTCCCTCATTAATAATAATAATAATAATAATAATAATGGAAGTTAAGCACTTACTATGTGCCAAGCACTGTTCTAAGCGCTGGAGTAAATACAAGATAATCAGGTTGTCCCACATGGGACTCAAAGTCTTAATCCCCATTTTATAGATGAGGTAACTTAGACACAGAGAAGTTAAGTGGCTTGCCCAAGGTTACACAGCAGCCAAGAGGCAGAGCCTGGATTAGAACCCATGTCCTCTGACTCCCAAGCCCGTGCTCTTTTCACTAAGCCACACTGCTTCTTCTATTCTCCTTCTCTTCTACTCTCTGCATAGCCTCCACTTCTCTCCAGGTAATCATATGTTGTTGATGCTTATCTCAAGCACAAACAAACAAGATGAAATTACATGAATAACCTTTTCAGAAACTAACCTTAAGACCAATAGTGCTAAACTGACAATTGAGAAAGAAGCAGAATGCCTCTTTCAAATAATCAGGTAAAGAAATGTGAAAATACAGGCATTATCAAATTCAAGTAACCCTTTAAAGGAAAAAAGAGAGCTGCATAGAGTACTGTGAAACACCAGTCGGATGCCAGTTATCCCAAAATTAAAAAGGCCAAAACACCCTTCTTGTTTTATAAACAACGTTTAACCATGCCAGTATCAAACGAAAGCAGAACAGTCAACTATAGAAACTCACGGAAAGATAAGGACCCTTCAAGCACTGATAATGGGTCCTTTACTTTCCAGACTTTTTTTTGATGTAGCTTAATGTGAGCAAATCCTCTGAGTACATTTAAAAACTATGCTGAAAAACCTTACTTAGATCACTCATACTAGGTGAAAGGAATTGTCTTTAAACTCTTGTTTCTAAATTCACATGCCTGCACTAGTGATCCATAGACCAGGCTTGGCCATAATGCATCTAGGTCTAAATGGTCCTAACGGTATTTGACTCATTAACCGGATAATAAGGACATTTACTACTAATAGTTTTTGTCACAATTCAGCAAGGAGAGGCTAAAAAATGAAGGACTGGGGTCGTGTAGAGAAGGTATTACTGCCATGAAATCACATCCTACTAATTGGTTCAGGATTCTAACCAATTGACAAGCTGCTATCCATAGCCATGCATTATTCCTTCTGTTATTCTCTCTTTCACCTGGGCTCTGGGAGATTTTCTATGGTCACCCAGAGCAATTCCAGGGTGGGAAGGAATGGGTTTGAGGGTGGAAGGCTGGAAAAGCTTGAAAAGTTTTCTGCCAATCATATGGACATGCTGATTTCATTTTTCTCAAGAGAGGCTTGAGACAGGACTAGTATCCCTGTTAACTTTAGGTTGGTGTTCATCATCTGGCTTACCCTATGCAGATATAGGACAAAAATAGATTTTTCTTCCGAAAGTGCATCTTTAAAAATATGCTAGCCTCAGGCAAGACATGGCTGTCCTCTAATTCTTAACTGG
The DNA here is from genome assembly GCF_004115215.2 of Ornithorhynchus anatinus. Taxonomy (NCBI): domain Eukaryota; kingdom Metazoa; phylum Chordata; class Mammalia; order Monotremata; family Ornithorhynchidae; genus Ornithorhynchus; species Ornithorhynchus anatinus. The sequence continues at coordinate 43,663,508 of NC_041753.1, read as the reverse complement.
TTTCACCCAAATTCTGCCTTCACCCTATTGCCAGCTTCATTTTGTGTTAAACACTTCTGGAAAAGGATATTTCTAGTATTTCCTTCTGATTACAGATTTGTTCTGAACACACTACACGCAATGGAAGTATTTTTTCTGGAATTAATCAATCATAATATTCATTGAACATCTACCTTGGGTAGAGCATCATACTAAGCGCTTGGGAAAGTCCAATAGGCTTAGTAAATGTGCTCTCTGCCCTCATGAAGCTAACAGTCTAGTCTGGGAGGCACACTAAATAACTATACATAGGTGGGAAAAGGGAATGAAAAAATGTATATGTAGCCTATGGATCACTAATATGTGCAAATGAATGTAGAGGCGAGGGTGTAAATAAAATTCCTTTCATCCAACTCCACTGGGTGGGACACATGAAAAGAATGAGGATGAAAAAGGATATGCAAACAACTGCTGTTTAGAAAGCTGAAATTGGGAAACTGAAAGCAAGGTGGACAGATGAAACATTTTAAGGACTCAGTAAAACAAAGCCTCCCTGAATCCTGCATCCCAACTGAAAAATGGGAGTGCTCTGCTGAAGACAGATCAAAATGGCACACCATTATCAAGAAAGGTAAAAGCTATATAATGAAAGAGAGACAAGTAGGCAAGATAGAAAATGGAACCAAGGTCTGCAAACATTAAGCATGACCACAAAAAAGAAGGCTTAGACAGCCTCTTTGCATCCAAAATGTCAAGGTGCCTATGACTAGGAGTCCCGTATTGATCTTTTCAGTCCACCACACACACTTATTGGTGCATTCAGGGGTCTTCAGACCCAGTGGTGTCATCTTCAAATATGAACAACTCTCTCTCTCTCTTTTTCTAATTTTATATATATATAATGAGAGAGTATATATAAAGAGAGAGACAAGTTAACAGATAAGTATGTATGTATATATATATATGTATATAATACATACCTATCTGTTTATTTGCTATTCATTTAGTCATCTACTTGTCTTTGTCAAATCTATTCTCACATTCTTTTCACCACCGGCATTCCTCCAAATAAATCCTTACAAGTTCCCATAAACCGCACATAACAATGTTTCTAAATGTAAAGCTTGTTTTAGCTTAACACATCCACTGTGAGTTTACAACTCTACCTTTCTTTTGGGCTCTAACTCTGGAGGAAAAAGCTGGAACTTTGAGGAGGGTCCACAGGAGTCACAGTGAAATGGAGAAGAAATTACAAATGTTCTGATGGGGGATGGGTTTAAAGAAGGAGGGAACAGATCAGGAGACGTGTGGGGGGTGGGGGGGACGGGGAGTTGGGTGGTATCTGATCACCAGGTGGTCACTGGGGAGGATCAACACATCATTTTACTTCAGATAAGCTCCTATGTCATCAAACATCTCTGACTCAAAATAAATATATCACTTTAGCTATATTACTTATCTAAAATTGACTGACTACACAATTCTGAGTAACTGGTAAAATTAGGGCATCTGACCGATCCCTCATTTTAACATTGCTTCCATAAAAATAAGGTTCAGACTTACAACGTTTTGATTTAAGAGGCAGGAAAAAATTATTGTGAGTTTGAGGGCTGCCTATATTTTATATGCATCCATTTATGTGTCACTTGATAGTGGAGATCAAGTATATGCACTCTTTAGACTGTAAGCTCATTATGGGCAGGGAACATGTCTGCTAATTCTGTTGTACTCTTCCAAGCACTTAGTACAATGCTCTGCACATAGTAAGTGATCAACAAATACCACTGATTGACTGATTGGGATTGTACTTTACATTTCTTTTGACTGTTCCTCAAAAGTCATGTACAATGATCTGGGCATAGTAAGTACTCAATGAATACTGATTCTGGAAATTAAGAGAGTGAATATGGGATGAATTTAGAGAAAAGACAACAAAGATGTCTGATCAATAATGGCATATGGCAGTGGGGACAGTGATCTGGACATTTTATCAACTACAACTGATTCTCAAATATCAAGGTTAATGCATTATACCCTCAGGAAATCAAACACTTACTTTAGACATTTGTTTCAAAGTCCTACCTAATCCCTCCTGGAGTGAAAACAGTGACAAAATAAACCAGTTTTAGTTTCATCAACTTTCTTTCGCCTGCTTTCCTCTGATGGAGTGCTATTGAGCAATAATTACTAGAAGGGCAGCAGCAGAGTCCAGGAAAAAGAGAAACAGAAGGCCGTGATAATCCACTAAATTGGTAATTAGTGTCTGACTAAACATGAGTTGACCTTACTCTTTTAATGTCTCTCTCTCCTTTGTAAACTAAGTGCAAAGACTGAGATTCTTTCCATGGTTTTTAAAGTATGCCCATCTGGTTGCTGCTATTGGGCAGTACAGTTATTGGTTTATGGGTATGCTATGCCAAGCCCTTAGAGAAAAGTTTATAAATGGCTGGAAATTGGTGCTGCACCTACAGATGATCGCTCTTCCCACCTTCAAAGCCTTTTTAAAATCACATCTCCTCCAAGAGGACTCCTCCGACTAAGTCCTCATTCCCCTACTGCCTCTCCCTTACGTGTTGTCCTTAGACTTGAATTTATACCCTTTACCCACTCCACCCTCAGCCCCACAGCACTTATGTATGCATATGAATTTATTTATAGTAATGTCTGTCTCCCCTTCTAGACTGGAAGCGCATTATGGGAAGGGAATGTGTCTACCAACCCAGTTGTATTGTACTCTCCAAAGTGCTTAGTACAGTGTTATGCACACAGTAAGCACTCAATAAATTCAATTGATTGATTAAGTTAATGGCCACTGATAACATCAATAACTCCAGACAATCCTTTGCTGATGATCCCTTCCCCCCCATATTTTTATTTAAATAAATAATAACTAGGTAAAATACCAAAAATAAAAAACATTGTGTACCCATAATTTGGGTGATGTTCATATGTTTTTGGGTTTTAAACTGAAGAGACAATCACTAAGTAAGGGCATCATAGGCATGCGCGCACACACACACACACACACACACACACTCTTATACACAGAGTTTGGGGGAGAATTTGCAGAACCTATATAGTTGCTGGGTGCTAAAAAATATGAAATAAAATACTAGTCATAAAAGTGCATGGTACAATAGCAGACAAACCAAATAAAAACTGGACTCTCTGATATACAACTGGAAAAATGGTCCCCCAACCTATAAGCACTTCAAATGACTTCCACATTCATTCTGCAATGATGTAGTCTGGACATCCCAGATTCCTGGGGGACTTTAATTGCACATTTTGCTTTTCCCCTCCTTCCCAGAGCTCATGGTCACCCAGAAACAAGAAGAAGCACAGGCACTTGGGATAGTGTCCCAAATGTCCCAGTTTTTATTTGAAGTAAAATGGTGAGCCTATACATGGGACCTGCTGCCTTCCCACCTACAAATAACTCATGCAGACTAACAATGTATGTATCTACATTTCTGCTGTATATTATTTTGACTGAAAAGACCAATTTTTAAAGAACTTCATCCAACTAGCAAACCTGGATGTGTACCAAGATGAGAACTGAATTGGGTCCAGATTATCATTATTGACTCTAATCACATAAACACACACACTCATACACACAAATACATACATACCCATATAGCTAGTAGTAGGTGTCTCACTATTTTCCAAGACTTCTGACTCACAGCTCCCAGGAGACAATAGGTTTAAAGGGCTGAGTTATGTGAGAGGTCCAGGAGTAGGACTCAAAGGAGAATAAAGGGAAAGGGGAAAATGGGAGTAAGAGCAAAAGGGAATAGAATAGGGGAGCCAATGAAAGAGGAGGCTTATGGAACATGAAGAAGAAGAATAATTAGAAACAATAATTATGGTATTTGTTAAGAACTTACTGTGTCCCAAACACTGCTCTAAGCATTGGGGTACATACAAGCTAATGGTTGGACACAATCCCTGTCCCACATGGGACTCACAGTCTTAATCCTCATTTTACAGATGAGGTAGCTGAGGCACAGAGAAGTTAAGTGACTTTCCCAAGATCACACAGCAGACATGTGGTGGAACCAGGATTAGAACTCAGGTCCTTCTGACTCCCAGACCTGTGCTCTATCCACTAAGCTTTGCTCCTTCTAATAGGATCAAATGGGCAATTCCTAATGTACTCCACTCCTTAACGAACACTATATTGTTGTAAAAAACCTGTCCCTCTGCCAAGAAATAGTAGGTCCCGAAAGTTGAAGGTGGGTTTTATTTCTTCATTTCTATCATTTCTTTTTGCAGACACCAGCCGGACTATGCTATTCTTGGAACATCTTGGAAACTCCGTGGAACATTCAACCAATGCAGAATGCAACCCACCTAGTTCAGGAGGCTCATTGTATGGAATATATTTCACTTTTTCTCTGTAGTCTGCATGCTGTAATTATTTGCATCTGGGTGCAATTCAAGGTGGTGAGTTTAATCTCTAAAACCCTAAGCATATTGGGCTCTGGCTGTCTTAGGAATTGTTTCTCTCCCTATGAACTCTCACAGCAAGGTGCCCCTGCTAATAGTTCCCAGCTTCAAACTTTGGGCCACTGGAGGCAGAATGCCCTCATCACTGTAATTTCCTCTTTTTTATGGCCCAAAAGAGCCTGAGCCTGCTTGCCATTCAAGACATGGGAAAGGAGTAATCTACTTTGAAGGATTTGGCCTAATGTGGTAAACAGTGTAGTCTATTTGGTAGTTGGAGAGTAGTATTCCCAAGGTGTGCTGAACATGCGGATATATGAGCTGATAGTCTCCGCAAGTTAGCTGTAATTTGGCAAAATAAGTCTCAAAGGATATACATAAACCGGTGGGACACAAACCAATGGGTGTCACCTGATCCAAGGACACAATCAAATGCTCTTTAATAGTCAAGAACTTCTTTCATTGCTCCTGAGGTATATGTTTGGATGTCCAGAGCTGGTCAGGGAGACCTTCTCTGATCCGAAGCAACCACAGTGGATCTTCTCTGAACCCATAATGGTCACGGAGCTTCAGAGGCCTTACCTGATATATGGTTCAGGGGAACAGGAGAAATAGAAGGCCCAACACCCACCCTCAAAGAACTTACATTCTAGCTTTTTGTTTTAAAATGACATTTCCTTTAAATAAACAAAGGCTGATCAGTTTTCTTGCTTTAACTCACTGGATCAATTAATTAATTCAGGGAATTATAATATCACCCATTGACTATACACTACATGGCCTGAAAAAAGACATGAACTTTAAAGAGAAGAGCACCAATCAATCTATCAAAGGTATTTTATTGAGTGCTTACTGTAGGAAGAGCACAGTACTAAGGTCTTGGGAGAGTACAATACAGCAGAGTTGGTAGACGTGTTTCCTGTCTACAAGGAGCTTACAGTCTAGAGGGAGACACAGACATTAATATAAATACATAAATTACAGATATGTACATAGGTGCTGTGGGGCTGAGGGTGGGGTGAGTGTCAAGTGTTGAAAGGGTACAGATGCAAAGTGTATATAATGGAAGAGGGAGTAAGGGAAAAGAGAGCTTAATCAAGGAAGGCTTTTTGGAGGGAGACCTTACTAAGGCTTTGAAGGTGTGAAAGGTCTGGCATATTTGGAGGGGGAGGGAGTTCCAGGCCAAAGGAAAACTGCAGGAAAGTGGTCAGCGGTGAGAGAGATGACATTGGGGCCGTGTAAGAAAGTTGGTGCTAGAGGAATGAAGCAGCAGACTGGGTTGTAGTAGGAAAGCGGCGAGGTAAGGTAGGAGGGGGAGCTGAGCTGTTTGAGTGCTTTAAAGCCTATGATAAGGAATTTCTGTTGATGTGAAGATTGCAGGCAATCACTGGAGGTTCGTGAGGAGTGGGGAGGCATAAACTGAATGTTTTTTAGAAAAATGGTCCAGGCAGCAGAGTAAAGTATGACCTAGAGTGGGGAGGTGGGGAGGTCAGAAAGGAGTCTAATGCATTAGTCAAGGTGAGATAGGATAAATGCTTGGATCAGCGTTGCAGCAGTTTGGATGGAGAGGAAGGGTGGATTTTAGCATCTTCTTTCTTTAAGCAGATCCAGTGAAGTCAAAATGATTATTGTCTTCACTATATTTTCTTTAATGGACAGGCCAGACCTCCTTTGCTAATGACATGGTTGTATTAATGAATTAACTGAATAAAAAAAAAAAGTCACTGGACACCTTACTGTAGAAGAATTAATGTAAATAAATGTTGTCATTAAATCAGGAGTTGACAGTTATGATGTATTCATTTGGATATATAAAAGGCCCCTGACTGTAAGATATTCTAAAGGTTGAATTATTTATTCAGCAGAACACTGCATGAGGCACTGGGTTTCAGAAGAAAAATAATACTTGATGCCAGCTCTCCTGAAGCTTACATTTTTTTGCGGGGAGGGGACGACAATGAGAAAAACAGACTAAATCGTAGACTGCATTCCTGTGTGGTACATACAGGTGATTTCCTAAGGTAACACTATAACACTGTGTTAGCACTAAGGAGAATACCCTATTTAAATACTGCTTTTATTTCTCTATCTTGTAGCTGACAATTGACAGTTGTTACACATTAATTCACATATCCAGAGTCACATACCTCAATGGATTAAACTGAAAATCAGTTAAATACAAACTAGGAATAATTTTAATGTTTTTAAAAACATTTCACTTAATAAAGGGTCATGACTATTTTTTTTTTTGCTTTACTTTGGGACATCCATAATTTCCAATCTGAATTTCCCATTCCATCATTAAAGGCAGTGAAAGCAGCTGGAGGTCAAGCTAACCAAGTGAACCTCATGGTTCCTTGCAGAATGTAAAGGAAGTTTGACTTCTTAAAATACCATATGTTTACCGATAGCTGAATTAGGTAAGAATTTTATTTTATATTGTCAAAGGTCTTTTACCATATATTGTACGTCAAAAGTTTCTCTGTTTTAACACATGAAACACACAATCATTTTTACAAATGTGTTTTTTTATGCCCCAAACTTCACTGACCTCAGAGGTCTTGACAGATTCTTGAAGGATAAAAAATTGAATTAAGACCACTTTTTTCCCAACAACATCTGATCAAGATAAAATGTAAAATGCACCTTCCATTTTACATTAGCTGACCATATCAATTAAGCACACTTAGAAACAACTACTTTCTTCAAAAACTGAAAACAAATGTTAATTAAACAATGGGAAATCAAAACATGTTCAATCACCAATTAGTAATTTTATGATCAGACAAATAGGATTGTTCTTGATAGGTTATATATTCTTTTCCTCAGTCTCCAGGCTGAACAACTCACTTGCCATGATGGATTTAAGTAATATGGGTCAAGATAGCACTGTTTTAATGATATTGCTCTTTCCCTCCCTTCAATAACATGGAAGATCTAATAGACTGAATCAGATTATTCTCAACTGGAGTGATGCATTCCCTAAATCACAGTCTCAACAGATGAGAACCAGATGCTTTAGACACAAAGGAACCTCACTAAATGTTAGACTCTTAAGGATACTTTCTCTCAAAGTAGAATAATAAACTACATACATTACAGGGATGTTTATCAAAAGGTAACACCATCTTTTTTAAACATTACAAAACTCCCTTATAAACCCCTTCACTTCTGTTGTTTCTGAGCCAACAATTAGCTGCATACAATTGCCGTTAAAATCTATTAACTATGTGCTCTGGCACCCATTGATGCAGTAATGATGACAAAATATGTCATTTATATTTTCCTATTTGTCTTTCTTGTTTTTTGTGTGTACACCACAGGGAGTTGTGCAGGCATAAAATCACTAGTTTCATGAGGAGTTTTGATGATTTCAAAAATGATCTATCCATAATGGGTCGGTTACTAGATGAAATATTAGAGATGAAGATAGCAAAACTTAGGGGTGTTAGATAGGACATATCTAAACATCAGGGTGGATTACAAGGAGGAAAACTATCACATGGTTCCTCCAAGCATCCCGTTACCCTAATGGGAGACAGAATACTGGGCTAAATGGACCATTACCCTGGCCCAGTAACAGCACTGGCTATGTTCTACTTTACTAAAAATATAACCCAAAATATTGCAGATCAAATTATCAAGCAATAGCATAGCATTGGCACTAAATTGTCATCACTTCAGCCATAACTGTCTCCCTGGACCAGATTGTGGGCTCCTTGAGGGCAGGGTCATGTCTACTAACTTTGTTGCAGTCTGCACAATCAATAAATCATATTGATTGAAATAGGTCCTGAATGCTAAATAATGACCCACCATGCACCCTTGCCAGCCTACCCACATACTGCGTTCCATACAATCAGTCAAATAGTGGTGTTTATAAGCACTGTGCATTGAGCAAGGCAGTACGTACTGGGGAAAGTAGAATACAGTTGGTAAACAGACACAATCCCTGCCCAGAAGGATCTAACAGTTTAGTGGACAATATAGGCAATGAAATAAATTACAGATATAAGAATATGTACATAAGTGCTTTGGGGGTGGAGGTGGGGTGAGTATCAAAATGCCAGGTACGGATGTGAATGCATAGATCAAGAATAGGATGGGAAGGTTAGAGGTTAGTCAGGGTGGATTCTTAGAGGAGATACAATTTTAGTAAGGCTTTGAAGATGGCAGGGTGAAGATGGTCGGTCAGCTATGCAGAGGACAGAGTTCCAGGCTCTGAGCAAAGGGTCAGCAAAGGGTCAATGGTGAGAGAGACACAAGATCAAAGCACAGTGATTAGGTTGGTACTGGAGGAGTGAAGTGTGTGGTCTGGGTTGTTGTGGGAGAGGTGCAAGGATAAGTATAAGGGGGAGAACTGATTGAATGATTTAAAGCAGATGGTTCGAAGTTTCCGCTTGTTGCAGAGATGGATGGGCAACCAGTGGATCAACTCTTAGAGCGAGGTGGCACATTTTCATGATGGGAAGAGGTGACTGAGGTCAACCTTCCTCATCTATGGGTGATGCTTGGAAAATTGTGGCCTCTGAGGATGCACTGGGAGCAAAGGCTCAAGTTGGACTGTGTCCAACCCGACTTGCTTGTATTCACCCCAGTGCTTAGTACAGTGCCTGGCACATAGTAAACACTTAATATTACTAGAGTTAAATTTCCAGAATCGCCTGAGGACAAGAGAGCCCTGCTGTTGATCTAGGAGACAGAGCACTGATCTGGGAATCGAAAGACCTGGGTTCTAGTTCCGGTTCTATCTGCAGATGGCTGATGTGAGCGAAGATGACTCTGTAAAGTGTTGTGCATTTGCCTGCCTGCTGACATCCTGTGCCTTCGGGCCCTAGCAGGAATACAAGTGGCAGACCCCAGAGGGTGAGTGGCATTGCACAAGCCATTAGCACTCTATAATAATTACCTATTTACAGGTTGGTAGGCCTGAAGCCTCAGGGCCAAGGATCATCCATCGTTCCTGTCTGGAGACTCCATCATCAGATGAAGGTGACAGACATATACTAAGTGCTTAAGTACAATAATAATAACGAGAGAGAAAATGGATAAAAAATGTCAGCCAACAGAACCCTGTCCACCCCCTAGTGCCTTAGCTTACCTTATCTTTACATTACCTTTAACAGGAAAACATTAGACACGGTGTCTATCATTTGTTTTCTTACTAGGTAATATATGATCCAAGATCAGGCAATTGGAGAGAGAGAGAGAGAGAGAGAGAGAGAGAGAGAGAGAGAGAGAGAGAGTGCTGCTGCTCTTGATTATCACTACTTATTTTTCCTTTAATCTTCTTTAATGCAAAAAAGTGGAAAGGACTTTCCTCTCCATCCACACTGCTACCATGTTGATCTAAGCACTTATCCTAACCCACCTTGACTACTGCATCTGCCTTCTTGCTGACCACCCAGCCTCCTTTCTCTCCCCACTCCATTCCATACTGCACTCTGCTACACAAATCATTTTTTAAAAAAAAATTTCAGTTCTTGTTTCCCCACTCCTCAAGAACCTCCACCTCTGTATCATGCAGAAACTCCTTACCACTGGCTGTAAAGCACTCAATCAGCTTGCCCCACACTACCTCAGTTCACTAATCTCCTACTACAGTCCAGCTAACACACTCCACTTCTCTAGCGCCAGGTTACTCGCTGTGCCCCGATCTCTTCTATTTCACGTCCAACCCCTTTCCCACATCATCGCCCTAGCCTGGAACTCACTCCTCTTCCATAAACACCAGACCAACACTCTTTCCACCTTCAAAGCATTAGTAAGGTCACATCTCCTCCAAGAGGCCTTCCCCGATTAAGCCCTCTTTTTCCCAGATCGCTCTTCCTTCTGCATCGTCAGTGCACTTCAATCTGTGACTTTTGGACATTTGACATTTGCCCTGGCCCCAACCCCACAGCACTTATGTATATACCTTTAAATTATATATTATAAATTACTTATTTCATTCATTCATTCAATCGTGTTTATTGAGCGCTTATTGTGTGCAGAGCACACTAAGTGCTGGGAAAGTACAATTCAGCAAAGTGCAATTCAGCAATAGAGACAATCCCTGCCCCCAATGGAGTTAAAGTATAGAAGGGGGAAGACAGACATCAAAACAAGTAAACTGGCATCAATAGCATCAATATAAATAAATAGAATTATAGATATAGACACATCGAAACAAGTAAACAGGAATTAAATAAACAGAATTATAGATATGTACATATATACATAAGTGCTGTGGGGTGGGGGGTAGAGCAAACGGAGTGAGTTGGGGCAATTGGGGGGAGCTGAGGAAAAGGGAGGCTTAGTCTGGGAAGGCCTCTTGGAGGAGGTGAGTCTTCAGTAGGGCTTTGAAAGGGGGACGTGTGATTGTTTGGAGGATTTGAGGAGGGAGGTGTTCCAGGCCAGAGGTAGGACGTGGGCCAGGGGTGGACAGCTGAACAGGTGAGAGGGAGGCATAGTGAGAAGGTTAGCACCAGAGGAGAGCAGTGTGTGGGCTGGGTTGTAGAAGGAGGGAAGGAAGATGAGGTAGGAGTGGGCAAGGTGATGGAGAGCTTTGAAGCCAATAGTGAGGAGTTTTTGCTTGATACAGAGGCTGATAGGCAACCACTGGAGATTTTTGAGGAGAGGGGTGACATGCCCAGAACGTTTCTGTAGAAAGATAATCCAGGCAGCAGAATGAAGTGTAGACTGAAGTGGGAAGAGACAGGAGGTTGGAAGGTCAGAAAGGATGCTGATGCAGTAATTCAGTCAGGATAGGATGAGTGATTGTATTAACCTGGTAGCGGTTTGGATGGAGAGGAAAGGGCGGATCTAGGAGATGTTGTGAAGGTGAAAATGGCAGGCTTTGGTGACGGATTGGATATGTGAGGTGAATGAGAGAGCAGAGTCAAGGATGACACCAAGTTTGTGGGCTTGTGAGACGGGAAGGATGGTAGTGCCGTCCGTAGTGGCAGGAAAGTCTTTTAGAGGACAGGATTTGGAAGGGAAAATAAGGAGCTCTCTTTAGGACATGTTGAGTTTTAGGTGGCGGGAGGACATCCAAGTAAAGATGTCCTGAAGGCAGGAGGAGATGCGAGCCTGGAGGGAGGGAGAGAGAACAGGGGAGGAGATACAGATTTGGGTATCATCCACGTACAGATGGTAGTTGAAGTCGGGGTAGCAAATGAGTTCACAGAGGGAGTGAGTGTTATTTAATCATACTAATGTTTGTCTCCCTCTAGACTATAAGCTCATTAATAATAATAATAATAATAATAGTATTTGTTAAGCACTTACTATGTGCCAAGCACTGTTCTAAGTGCTGGGGTAGATACAAGCTAATCAGGTTGGACACAGTCCCTGTCTCACATGGGGCTCACAGACTTAATCCCCATTTTTACAGATAAGGTAACTGAGTCACAGGGAAGTGAAGTGACTTGTCTAAGGTCACACAGCAGACAAGTGGCAGAGATGGAATTAGCACCCAAGTCCTTTAGATTCCCAATTCAGTGCTCTACCCTCTAAGCCATGGGGCTTCCCATGAGTAGGGGCAGGGAACATGTCTGCTAATTCTGTTGCATTGTACTCTCTCAAGTTCTTAGTACAGTGCTCTGCACAGAGTAAGTGCTTAATAAATACAACTGATTGATTTAAAGCAAGAAACATAACAGTGCATATCATCACCATTATCACTATCCAAGACCTAGTATGTGCAGAGCATTCTACAAGGGCCTGGGAACATGCAGTAGAAGAAGACATTGTTCCTGACCTTGAGTTTACAAGGCAAGTCCATATTGCACAATTCTCAGGGATAAAAAGAAAAGTAATAACTGGTAAAAAAGGGAGAGAATCTCTTTTAGTTCAAATCAGTGCAGGATTACATGATCCAGTAGCTAGAATTAGGTCCTGATAGTGATTTTCCATATTCAGCAGCTCATACAGACTCACTCGGCACAGATTTTAGTTAAAATTAACATCATTTGATCTCATTTTTCTTCAAAGAACTCAGTCTATGAAAAATGTAGAGAGTGTAGCTTAATTAATGACTCAATCACTCTAACTTGGCTTGCAGTCTGGGTGGCCTGAAAGTAAGTGATAGTAAATGGTCATACTACTGTGGGGGCTTAAATGTTTCCCAGAGATAGCCACCCATTCATAGGGGCCATAGATTAAAGGACTATTTTCTACAAACACACATTTCAAATAATCTCTATTCAAGGGTAGAATGAGTTGGGGTAACTGTGTTCAGAGGCACATGTCGTAAGATGACTGATAGGGAGAATGGGTACAGTTTGATATCTCGAAGCAGTATGACTTTAGTGGATAGAGCACTTGCCTGGGAATCAGAAGGACCTGTGCTCTAATCTCAGCTCTGCCATTTGTCTGCTGTGTGACCTGGGGCAGCTCACTTCATTACTCTGTGCCTCAGTTACATCGTATAAAAACGAAGTTTAAGACTGTGAGTCCCATGTGGGACAGGGATGGTGTCCAAACCAACTTGCTTGTGTCCACCTGAGTGCTTAGTACAGTGCCTGGTACACAGTAAGCACATCAAATACCACAATTATCATCATTATTATTATTAGGAAACACTACTAGGCCCTCACCCAAAGCCATAAGGCATCGTGGTATATGACACATTTTATCCTATCCTGCTTTGCCCTGATTCCAAAATACAAACTGTAGAAGAGAGTCAAATGTAAGAAACTGAGAAAGCACTCAAAGCCTTCAACCCCTATGTTTTGGTGTAGAAAATGCCAATTTTAATGTTATCTGCATATCTAACATTAAACGTGAGTGAACTAATAGGTAGTCAATTTTGAAAATTAAGCCTACTGTGCTCAGGACACAATTCCAATAAGCAATTTTAAAAATTATAATTAGTTAAGGAAAAAACCTTCAAAGAAATAAATATACTCAATTGAATAGAAAATGTTATTATTGCTTTTTAAACAGCAATTGATAAACCAAAAATGTATATTTATTTCATCATTTCATCTATTAAAGTCAGCCTGTCTTTAAAAAGGCCTATTTCCTAAGGATGTAATTTTAGTACAGCAAGTTTATGATTTAAAAGAACTATAATTGCCATAAATTCTATAGCAGCCTTGATCCTCAGTGTACAACTGGAACTCATTTACAAGCCCAAGTTTCCAAGTTTTGCCTCGAAACATATAATTCTACAAAGACCAAGATCGCCATGGAACATAGCATAATTCTAACAATACCTTAATCTGTCACTAGCATTAACTGCTCATAGTCATAAGACTTTAATTGCGACAAGACTGCAGCTCCAAGACTGAAGACTGGTGAAGGTTTTTTCAGCAGGCATGGACAAGGATCACATATTTTCATGCATGCTGATGCATACAAAACATTGTTCACTGTCTCAGACACAGGCACAAAATGTTGGATTTGTGCAGCAACATATCAAACTCTAACTTGTAGCGTTTCCCAGGGATAACTGGAGAAAATTCCTGCCCCAAAACTGTTCAAAATGCAAAAATGTTACCATTTCCTTTGGCTAAAGCACAATTGACATTTTCATAAATCTATTTTATGTCAATTCATGAAAAGTTGGGAGCAACTAAGCAATTAAAGCAATGGTCAGAATCTTCTGACAACATTTGTGCAACAGAAAAACCCCTGTGAAAATATCACAATAAAAGGTATCAGTTTCAAACCAGAAGGTGAGCACCTCAGTCAGAACTGCACTGAGTCAATTGTGTGTAATTACTGTTAAATGTAGAGGGGCACTTTTAAGAACTCCCTAAGGTTTTTTTTCCTTTTTTAAAGTGCATTATTGCTGAAAACACTCACAGGATGATGTATTTAAATAGTAATATCTGTTTACAATTTCAAGTTGCTGCATGGTAGAAAACTTGATTTCTGTAACATGTCCTCAAGATACAACCAAATGCTAAAATGTATCCTGCGGTAGGTCTACTTTCCAATTACTAGAAGTAAGCATACAAGAGATATAATTAGTTATGACACTGGGACAGGCATACATGTTTCAACACACACGCAGCTCAGAACAAAGTTTTTTGGCATTATATGACAGAAGACTTACACTAAAGACTCAAAGACAGGGAATACTGAATTATTAAAAAAAAAATCTAAACTTAAAAAGTTGCCACACCAAATCATTTCTTTTAAGGTATGAACATATTTTGATTTGTTCAAACATCCCTTTAAAGGTTTCTGAGAAAAGGAATGCCCTACAGCTTTAAATCAAGCTACGTTACAAATTAGGGAAACTTTGAACTTTTTTCATTCTTTCGGTGAAAGTGTGTCATTCTTCAATAAAGACTGCGTGTTGACAAAACTCATTTTAAAAATCAAAGAATAAATATTATTTTGACAATTCTGGGCATGGGACCATCACAGATGGAACACTGAAATCTAAAAATAAAATATGCAAGGGCTACTACCAGAACTACTTATCTTGGCATTGAAAAAAAAACAATGTTAGTGTCAAAGACATATCATCAACATAGCCCAAAACCCATAAGCCTAAAGCAGCCTTTTAAAACTAATCCACCAATCTACCATTAAATCCCCATTCAGTCAGGTTATGCGTTTGGTTCCTCAAATGTTTTCTCTGAAAGAAAGCAAGTGAACCATGATTAAAAGTCTATAAGGAATTGGCTTTTTCCATTTTAGAAGATAGAAACAAGTGGATTTCAAGTCAGCTCATTTTCTATAAAAAAGCAGGACCGTTTAGTGGATAGAGCACAGGCCTGGAACTCAGAAGCTCATGGGCTCTAATCCTGGCTGTACCACTTGCTTGCTGTGTGACCTTGAGCAAATCACTTTGCTTCTCTTTGCCTCAGTTACCTTATCTGTAAAATGGGGATTGAGACTGTGAGCCCCTTGTGGGACAGGGACTGCGTTCAACCTCATTTGCTTGTATCCACCCCAGGACTTAGTAAAGTGCCTGGCACACAGTAAGCGCTTAACAAGTACCACAGTTATTATTATTATTATTGTTATTGCATAAATTAATTTCATCAAAATTTCTTTAGGACAAATTTACTAAGCATATGCACACAAACATACACAAACACACATTTCATATTTTTGGTGAGGGCCATATGCAGGTTGTTTCTTTGTTGAACTACTTCAGTCCATATTGCATCCAGATTTCATAGGACATCTTCAAAATGTTTTTTTGTTCTATGCACCAAAGTGCTATATTGGGTATGGCGACCAAAACTACAGTAAACGTAGACTGAAGCAGCTCAACAAAAAGCAATCCCCAAGTGGTACATTCTGAAAATGTGAAACTACCACAAGTATTCTGAGCTGAAAAACCTTTATAATAGTAAATATGGATGAATGGATCCGTGTGTGTGTGTGTGTGTGTGTCTGTGTGTGAATATGAGAGAGACAGAGAGACAGACACAGAGTTTAGCAATTGATTGATTAAGAATTAGTAGTTTGGGATTTTATTATTAATAAAGCTTTAGAACTACCTAATATACTTCTGAACATAAAAATCCAGCTATGTTCTTTAGCTCATTTTGTTAATGCCAATTCTGACAAAAGAAGTCCTGGAAACAGACTTAATGCAAAAAGGAAAACCCCAAAATGCCCTTAAATGGAAAAGAAGGGTATAGAGAAAGAGAAAGCTTTATTGGGTGCCCAACAGCTTGAATAGAATGGATTGTATTTTATTGCCATTGTTCTTGTTTGTCCGTCTCCCCCGATTAGACTGTAAGCCCGTCAAACGGCAGGGACTGTCTCTATCTATTGCAGACTTGTTCATCCCAAGCGCTTAGTACAGTGCTCTGCACATAGTAAGTGCTCAATAAATACTATTGAATGAATGAATGAATGAATGAATCCTCAATCCCCATCTTAAATTCTTATTGATTAGGTTAGGTGTAGTGAAGGGCAAATACCGAAATATGAATGTTTGAAATGTGAAGCTTGTAATTGAATGCATTTTCAAGTAGAATAATCTACACTGGAATACAAGAAAACATTCACAGAAAAGCTCGTAGGCCCATAAACGCTCAAGGCAGTTATGGTACATCAGTCAGTGGTATTTACTGAGTACTTACTTTGTGCAGAATACTGTACTAAGGGCTTGGGGGAGTACAGTAAGACAGAATTGGTAGATGTGTTCCCTGCCCATGACGAGCTTACAGTCTAGAGAGGGAGAGAGACATTATTATAAATAAATGAATTACAGATATGTACCTAAGTCTTGTGAGGCTGAGGATGGGCTGAATACCAAGTGCCCAAAGGGTACAGATCGAGATGTATACAGGATGCAGATGGGAGAGGGAGTTGGGGAAAAGAGGGCTTAATGGGGAAGGCTTCTTGGAGGAAATGTAATTGTAAAAGGGCTTTGAAGGTGGGGAGAGGTGGGAAGGTGGGTCTGGCAAATACTCAGAGGGAGTTCCAGAGGGAGGACTTGGGCAAGGGATTGGTGATGAGACAGACGAGATCGAGGCGTAGTGAGGAAGGTGGCGCTACGGGAGCTGAGTCTGCAGGCTGGGCTGTAGTAAGAGACCAGTGAGGTAAGAAAGGAGGGGGTGAACTGACTGAGGAACATGGCACTTCCTTATGCATATTTGGACTCCAGACCGAATGGTCCATGAAAGAAGCACATGTTGCCCCGCTAATCAGGACTGTGTACCCGTAACTTTGCCAAACAGAATATTTCATGCACATTCAGTCTGTTACCTTGTTGTACTCTCCTAAGCGATTAATGTGATGCTTTGCACACAGTTAGCACTCAATAAATACCAATAAAGCTCAGAAGGCTACCATCAGGTTATACAGAAGTGCTCTAGCGTTCTGGATTGGAAACTGCTGAAATGAAAATATAGAGTAAACTGCAGGTACAGTCAGGAAAGTAGAAGTTGATACATGCTGACCACATCTCCTAAAAGTAGAGCTTGGCTTCCAACATCCTTTATAAAGCACAATTCTTAAAAAGTCTGATGTGCTCTCCACAATCAAATTGAAAAAGGTGGCCTGAAATTACTCCTCCATTCATAGTTTTTCTAAGATAATGTCTAAAGCAGCTGGGTTTTATCCTATTATCATTATGTTCTGTCTAGGTTTTGAGAATTCACCTAATTAAAACCTTTCTGAAGGCAGTAGTATAGAACTAAATTCTCATGAATTGTTTTAAACTTAATTCCTTCCTGTGTCTCATATAATGTTTCTGTGTGGAGAGATAGTCATACTACATGTGATGAGGGATGCGTTATGCAGCTGCTGAGTCAATGACTGTGTTTTTTTCTTTTATCTCTTCTTTGAGAGTCCCAGGTCAAAATTTTTATTAATGATAGAGTTCCTTCAAGACACTCAATTGACAGTTTTTTGAACTCTTCTTAGAACATCTTCTTAGAACAAATATGTCTTCTCCCCCACAGTTATATAATACAATGTCTAAGTTCAGATTCCATAAAAACTGCTTTCAACTTGAATATATCACTGTATACTGTATATTAACAGATATGCTATTTTATCTTTTATAAAAACTCCGTGAACTCTGATTTTTCACATCTCCTGGATTTATAATTTATTTGTACATAACATTTATTCAATACTAACAAGATTTATAACTCAAAAAAATATATGGAATCAATTAGCTGATTCCACATCCAAAATACCATTTAAGATGGACACACAAAAAACAAATGAAACGTTTTTTACAAAAACCTTAGGTTTAAATTTACTATTTCCTTATTCCGCCCATAAACCTCTCCTAAACTGCATATGATTAAAAGATAAAGCTGTCAAGATAATTTATGACATTCAATTGAGTTGTGCAGATTCAGCCAACTCTCTATTATCTTTTTTTTAAATGGCATTTGTTAAGCACTTACTATGTGCCAGGAACTGTACAAACCACTGGGGTAGATATATGCTAATCCGGTTGGACACAGTCCATGTCCCATACGGGGCTCACAGTATCGATCCTTATTTTATGGATAATGTGACTGAGGTACAGAGAAGCAAAGTGACTGGCCCAAGGTCACACAGCAAACCAGCGTTGCAACCAGGTTTAGTACCCAGGTCTATGCTCTATCCACTAGACCGGGCTGCTTCTCAGGTTTATGGAGGAAATATTTGACATGGATTTCTCAATACCTCAAATAATTAACAAGGCATGCATATCAGGCCCCAGTGTAGAACATACTTTAAAATTTGAATTTACTTGCAAGTTAAACCTGTACACTGGAAAAATATAGGCATCAACTGTTCCACAATGGGTTTTAAAGACTACACAGCACAGAAGAAAACAGTATGATTATTCCTGTTTGAGTTCCACATATGTGGTCCTCTGTCAGTAGGTACCGTTGATGGTCCAATTCAAAAGGAGAAAGGGCTCACTGCTCAAAGTATATAGTTCTGAAAAATGCCCAACAGCTCGAGGAGGAGGTATGGCTGGTGGAAACAAGGTCATTTTACCAGAAATTGATGGATTTCAATTTTATGTTTTCTCCTTTTTCCTCCCTGCCCTCTTGTGAGTGAGTCAAGTGGTTTGAGGAGGAGAATGATAAGTAAGGTGCTTAGACAATATGAAAACTGAATAATCCACTAGAGTGGATAATGAGATTTGTCTATAAATTGATAAATGTGAGTATTTGTGTAAGACAGACAAGGGGAAAGAGGGAAGAAGGGGAGTAAGATAGAGAGTATTCTGGGAAAAGCTACCTTTTCTTAGTTGACTGAAATGTCTAACCACTAATTTTAATTCAGCATGAATTTATTCATAATTCATATATTCTTTGGTCAATGTTTAAGCTTTCTGTAAATTTATGTGTGATCTTAGTTAAGAACTTCTTTCTGTCTCTTATGGCCAGGTACCTATTAGGAGAACATATCACCTTGAAATCATCTTAGTACTAGAAGTTTGAAACTGTGAAAATCCCTGTACAATTTCACCAAATCCACCATGTTTCTGTAACTAGCATACTAACTAGTTCTGTAACTAGCATTTAGACTTTGAATTTGAACAAAAGATCTTTCTCTAAAGATATCAGAAGAATCTGTACTTATTAATTTCTAATTGAAAATGAATAAAATATAGTCAGTTGTAAAGGAACAAATCAAATCTTATTGCTGTCTCAGTGTGAATATTTTATGCATGTACAATATAGATTTAAAGTTACTAACACATTTAAAATGTGGTCAATTCATCAAGTGGTTAATTATGAATAGCAGTTTCATTGTGTGACTATTTTTGTTAATCCAGCTATAATTTTCAACCTTTCTGCTGATTGAGAATTCTTAGCTAGTCGATGAGGATTTATCTGTTGGTAGTTTCTAGACTCATTACTGTTGTATATTTGCATTTCCGAAATCAGGTTGGCAAAAATGTCCTAAAATCATAAACGAAACCTGAACCAACGGTTTACTAATACCAAAA
This sequence comes from Ornithorhynchus anatinus, assembly GCF_004115215.2. Taxonomy (NCBI): domain Eukaryota; kingdom Metazoa; phylum Chordata; class Mammalia; order Monotremata; family Ornithorhynchidae; genus Ornithorhynchus; species Ornithorhynchus anatinus. Next base: position 43,643,710 of record NC_041753.1, on the reverse strand, counting down.
TATTAAGTATTTATCCAGGCACAACATATTTAACAAGACCGTAGTGAAACAGAATGAGAAGCAGAGAGTGGTCTAGTGGAAAGAGAATGGGCCCGTGAGTCAGAGGACCTGGGTTCTAATTCCATCTCTGCTACTTGTCTGCTGTTTGACTTTGGTCAAGTCACTTCACTTCTCTGTGCCTCAGTGATCTCATCTGTAAAATGGGGATTTAAGACTGTGAGCCCATGTGGGACATGGACTGTGTTCATGAATCTAGTTGCATCTACCCACTGCTTGGTATAGTGCTTGGCACATATTAAGCACTTAACAAATACCATTTTAAAAAGAAGAAAGAAACAAGTTTTAGAATATATTGGGACTTTTATTTTCATATCAGTGTTATGTTTCCATTGTAATCCAAAATGCTGGTTACCACCCTAAAAAAATGCAGTGTCCTATTTTCTCCCCTGATAAGTCTCCACAGAGAATGCTGGTGAAATCTCTTGGTTTTGGATAATAATAATAATGATGGCATTTGTCAAGCGCTTGTTATGTGCAAGGCACTGTTCTAAGCATCTTTTGCAAACTGTTACACTCACAAATACATTTCAGAATCCATTTGTTTAGTACAATCTGTCACTGCCATTTGTGCTAAAAAAATGAAACAGATGATGATGGTGCCACTTTCCATGTTTGTAAATACATTTAAAAAAACAATATATGGCTACTCAGTCCTTAGTCCTTGCACACATGCTAGGCATTTCACTAGGTTAGGTCTAGCATGAACCACCAAGAGAAACTGGATCTAGTTTATTCCCTACAGAACTGTTGGAAAAGTTTTGAAGATGTTTATCTAATTCTAATATCTTTGTGGTTAGATCATTCTAAAGCAAAATTGATTGTTTATTAATTATAGCAATCCATCATGCACCAATATAAAAAACATCCAGCATGTTTTATTTCTAATTACCACTGTAAACAAAAGGAAAATCTTGAATTGAGTTAAATATTCATTTCCATAGACTTATGGGTTCACATGGACAGTATCCAGTAAAATGTCCTTTCTTCAAAGGTAGCACCATAAATTATGGACTGACTAACCACTGCAGCGCTGGGTGGTGTTGGTTTTTCCCTCTCTCTTCCCACATTAGAGCAGTAGGGTGGGGGAGTAGGGCTGGAGATTAGAAAAAGTCCACAATGCACTCCATCAAGCAGACATTCTGGGTCCCTGGGGTGAGGTAGGAGGTGGACCTGATGGTTCATTTGTCCTGTGGGTATACAACAATTCCTGGAGATTTTTGGTTGAACATCAAGCTATGAATGCCTAGCAGATTTGGGCCAAGTAAAGCCTTTGAAAATGAGCCCACCATGTACAGACCAAGGAAGAACCTGTTTATTCCCTCTGTTGTCAGACAATTGAAATGATGGAACTAAGATGAGGTACCAAATCTTATGACACACTACATTAGAGAAATTCTGTGAACAAAGAAAATGGACTTTCATGGCATGTTCAGTTCTCACTTTCTCAAGGCAACACAAGCACAGTTATGGAATCTAAGACACTGACAATGGGCTTGAATACCAAGGCTGAAACACAATAGGTTTTCAGCAAATGTGGAATTTATTTTTACAAACCAGGGGGTAGTGATGGATTCTCCGCTCTTTAAAAATTACTTTAATTTCTCTATGGAGTTTTCACTGTTATCAATCTGGAAAAATAAACTTGCAAAGAAAGTCTTAAAATGTAAATGTGACATAAATAGTGTGGCAAAATAACAGTTCTGTGGCATTTACTAATCATGAGCTTCTAAATAATTCTACTACTAACAAATAAAAGTGCATATTCCACCTGAATCTATTTGATTGGAATAACCTTTTTAATCGTTGTTTTTATGCCAAGATGAATAATAAAACTTTTGTCTAACAAAACTGGCAAAATGACAAAAAGTCAATACAGTTACGGCAATAACAGCCTATCAAAAGAACTACAAAGTAATTATTTAGATGGTAATAAATATAGACCTGTATTAACATGAATAAAGAGAAAATGAAAGCTTTTAGGGAAACAAATATTTCTTTTAATTCAACAATGACACTACATAGCCACCTCCAAATTAGTTTACCTTTCATTTGTTCTTCAGTTCCTGTAACTCAATTTTGAGGTATTCTAATTACAAAATTCACCAGGTAAATCATAGTACAGCGAAGGAGGGAGTAGTTCCTGCTAATGCTTTCAAATGTCAAATACTAGATTTAAACATGGAAATTTATTTAATAACTAACTGGCCCTTTCATCTCTGATTTGGAAACCATGCAGTAACTTTTAGATTGATCAAAGCTAATGTCTGTCATGGCAGAAGGGCATTTTCAACACCAGGTAGCCAACACTTCTCATTTACAACTTAGGTTTTTCCTCTTTCTGTAGTGCCTTAATGCACACAAAGACCGATTCTCCACCCCTTTCATTTTTAGCCCTTTAATATTGCCTTGTGGACAAAGAGAATCCCTATGGACATGACGTTACGATTGCCTAGTACTAATGATCTAGTAAGACTGTAAACTCGTTGTGGGCAGGGATCATGTCTACCACCTCTGTTGGGTTGTACTCTCCCAAGCACTTAGTACAGTGTTCTGCACACAGTAAGTGCTCAATAACTACAACTGATTGATTAATTGATCGATTAAGTGGTAATGCTAAACACAATCCTCTGGGTAAAGGTGAGTGAGACTATAAACTCCTTGAGGGGTTGGATCATGTCTACTATATATAATGTATTGTGCTCTCCCAAGAACTTAGTATACTGCTCTGCATACATTATGCACTCAGTAAGGATTCAGCTAAGGATTCCTTAAAGCAACACAGTTCAGCTTACTCCCTCTCCAGTTCTGTCCTTGAGATAGGAGCCGTTCTAGCCCATGCCTGCCTCAAGGACAGGATCACTACAGCAGTAGTCTCAGACCTTGTATTAGATTCCCTCAGTGTCTGGGGCTTTTGGTCATGAGAGAATCGCCTCCAAGGTTCCAAGTCCTCCATTTCAGCATAAACGCTCGCTCCTCCCTGCCCCCTCACGACTGATCCAAACCAGGCCGCGGCACCCAAAGAGTCATGCAGCCTAGGTACATATAAGTGCTCAAAGTGGTGACTGAGAAAGGCTGTTCAGGCCACAGAATCTTTGGCCCGACAATCACAGTGGCAGTATGCCTGGCCATTCACACAGCTGGGGAAGAAGGGGTGAGAAGTGATCCTCCTGACACTGTCAAAGTCGTTTCCATTGAGGAAGCCTCAGTGTCCTTAAGAACTTGGAAGCAGCCCTGCTCTCACCTGAGAGAATGAGGCTTTATGTTCTCCAACCACTTGAACTTTTCTTTTGCTGTGCAACTATTCTTTGAAGGGTAGTTTTTTGGGTTTTTTTCCACAATCCCTCAAAAAGTTATTCTTTTCACTGTACACTCTTCATTTGTTAGTGGTGTTGGTTCTGTACTGGTTCTGAAGTTAGAGCAGTCAACAGAGGGAGTCAATCTTATTCTGCCCCATATAAAAATAATAGTTGTGGCCTTTATTGAAGGCCTACTGTATGCCAAGTCCTGGGGTAAAGGCTAGATAATCAGATCAAACATAGCCCCTGTCCCACACAGGGCTCAGAGTCTAGGGAGGAGAGAGAACAAATATCTTATTCCCATTTTTACAAATGAAGAAACTGAGGCACATATAGGTTGAGTGACTTGCCCAAGGTCAAACAGCAAGCAAGTAGCAGGGCTGGGATTAGAACCCCGGAGTCAGGAGACACCCAATGCGGTTCTCTTTCCACTAGGCCACACTGGGATTGGTTCTCAGAAGGGTCTCCCTCCCTCCCACTACACATGGTGCAGCAACATCACATGACACTGCTGGACCCCATACATAGCTGTCCTACAATAACCTGGAAAGGGGACATGTCCCAAACTGAGTTCAGAGGTGAGGGAAAGGAAATAAGGAAAATGAAGCTTGCTGTCAGCAGTTATTCTTCAGGGTAGACATAGGCTTTTCTTTGTCCTGGCAGCCAATGCTGCCAAAGTGCAGCTAACTGCTGCAACTATCCCAAGAGTCCCCCAGTCAGGCAGAGTCTTGGGGAAGTGGGTGGGGGAAACACATAAAGGTAGCTCAACTTGGTTCCCTCGAACAGAAAAGGGGATTAGCTAATACTCTCCTTCACAGAGATGAAGGGCTTTCGTCCTGATTCTCAATCAAACTTGCTGTGGATGTCAGTTAGGCAAAAGACAAGTATTTACTTAATATAAGAATTTGAAAGAAAGAAAATGACAATGAAATTATTTTACTTCAGGTAAAATAATAAAAGCACCCCTAAAAAGAAAGTTGGAGTTAAAAACAAAGTATGGAAAAAAATTCTATTCTGACTTCACTGTGATTCCCTTCTATCGTTACTCATTTTATGAATCCTTTAAGAAAATACAGAAAAAAAATAAGTTCTCTACTCAAAATATTTTTTAAAATGCATTGGGATAATCTTTTTTCGTACACGCTTAGGCGAGCCAAAAATATGTTTTACATTTTGAGAATGTAGCAAAACCAGGCAGGGTTAGAAGAAAAGAGTAAAAGGGATAGGAGGAGAGTGGAGAAGGTGTTGTAAATTTAAAGTTGAATTACTGCTTTCCCTTTGAAATGACTAATAAATACATATATTTCTTAATTATTTTTATATACCCACACTCTTCAGAATATGAAGTAATTGTGGATGACCACTTTACCTAATCAGTGCAAAAATAAAACTGAAGTTTCAGAAACATCAGAGGTATATTGTATTTCACATCTTCAAGGTTAAAAACTATATGAGAAAACGCTATTCCCTGCCGTCAAAAAATATTTAATTTTCTCCTACAAATAAAGCTTAAATGAAAATAATGTGATTGACAAGCACCTCACAGGCAAATCTTGGCAACCTTTAATACAGTCCATCTATTTCGCCTCTTAAGCAAAATTCCTTCACAAACTGTTTGTCTTTGCAATAACTCCTACAAAGCTCATTACTGTCAGCCTTGGTCTATCCCCCATGTTGTGCATTTATCCCTGGGATGCATTATCAACATGTGGCACATGTCCTTGACATGCACAGAAGAGTTGCACCCCAGGATAGCAGCATGCACGACAATAGTGTTGACTCTTACTCCTTTATGGTTGCTGGGATGTAACCGAGAAATCTAATAACTGTGACAGTAGGCCTTTAGGTTTCTCCTTGCCTTTCCAGACAGTGAAGCTGCACAGACACTAATGAAAGGTTAAATGAATAGGAATAGCTGACAAGAGGTACAATAAAGAAGGGGCTTGGTAATCCACAGACATTGAGCAGAGATCCTTGGCTCAAGCAGAGAAAGGACAGCACATCGTCGAGTCACAATATTTTAAACAGCTTGCTATACACAGAGGCTTTTGTGTCTGGGTACATGTCTGGCTTTGGATGAAAAAAAGATACTGAAAAGGATTTCAGCATGGGGTACTTTGGCAAATGTAAGGTCATAATAAGGGAAAAATTGTGTGTGTGTGTGTGTGTGCGTGTGTGTGTGCGTGTGTAGCTAAATCTTTCTACCAAAACTAAAAAGCAGTAACTAAAGACACATGATCCAAAAGTTTCAACATAATGTTGTACACTTTGACAAACGTTATGTACTGAAGAACATAGTCGAATAGTGTAGATGCTGGAGTGATAAGAGTATCAGGGTCAACACTTACATAGGGTTTGAAATGGATATGAATAGCTAATATTTTACACTTCACATATTCCACACTTTTCTCCCTCCATCAAATGATTCTGCAGACTCATTATTTTACCAAGGTTCCACGCCTCTGGATTTCAGTCAATTTCAGGTGATGCAAACATACCTAAACATCTGAGCTATCATATCCCTGAGCCTGCAAAACTTCTCAACCGTCAGTGAGCAATTTTAAATATGATAGTAATTTCTGAATTAGAACTAAAAACATTTGCTAATTAAAATTACTGCAACTTTTAAATGATCTACACTATTCTTTGTAACACTTGCCTTTATTAATGAATATCCTCCTCATTCCATATCTGAAGTATTTTTATTCCTTCAAAAAAGGATTTTAAGTAACAAAAAGTTGCTAAAATTCTCAGCAGAACCAAGTGTTCGAAATGATAGATGAGAGAAGTTTTATGACACGCTTATTTTCCTAGATTTTTCGGGAGAGTTAAGACAATTGTCATTTTATAAAATAAAGCCGTAACGCAGTAGTGAAGGTGATAACAAAAACAAGGTCTGGAATTTACCTGCCACAGAATTACGGTAAATATGCATGAATTTCACTCTAGCCTAACAATTCATGGTAGAACTGCACTCTGAACATGTTCTAAAACAAGAGAGCCTCTTGAACAACCAAATTAAATTACATCTGAACTCTTGAGTCTACTAAGGGTTCTAATAAGCATCAAATAAAAGCTTTTTTTAGCTAGCAACATAATAAGAGCTATTGTGCAAGAGATTTAAAAAATGGCAAATCTAGCCATTTTTCTCACTGGATTATATCATTTACTTTAAATGGTAAATAAATTTGTCCAAAGTATGGCTGACGGAAACTAGTATACAATTATGAAAAAGCAATTGTGATCCATGAGGTTTTAATGTAAACATATCACTTAAGTTTGGTACAAAGGCTGATAAATACAAATGTGCAGTTAAATAACAACAAATCTTGGCAGTAATGCCATCAAGTCCTAGTTCTTTAAATTCGATAATAGAACAAAGTATGAATTGTTGTCTATTGCTTCCTAACATATCAGCTTTCTGAAATGGCCTATAACTTAAATAGGGTAGTTTAGACTGCTGTTTTTTTCCTCTACGCACAATTTTATACATAACTACATCAAAATCAATACAAATAGGGAGGGTTTTTTCCCTTAATCAACTCAAAGTATTTGAATTTTATTCTGACTTGGCAAAGGTAACTTTTAACTGAACTTTCAAGACCTGTTCCCAATGCATGAAAAGACATGAATGCCTCCAAATCGCACCCTACCACCTCCACTTCACTCTAATTGAAACAGGTTAAGATGCATTTTTGACTGAAATTTTCCAAGCTAAAAGGTACCTGGAATCTTCACGGTACTCTATAGCTCAGCTGAAAAATTGTAGAATTTCTGCAAATCACAGCTGGACTACAATAATAGCAACATCAAGCCCAAATACTTAAGTATGATTGTTAGCAGCACCTCTTCATCTTTCCATTTTCCAGAGCATTTATTACCTTTTTAACCTTAGGCATATGTGATAAAATCAAGAGACTCCCTCTAGCTCTGCAGAGAGGAGTTTTACTAACCAATGATTGTGTGTGTGTGTGCGTGTGTGTGTGTGTGTGTGTGAGAGAGAGAGAGAGAGAGAGAGAGAGAGAGAGAGAGAGAGAGAGAGACAGCCAGACAGAGAGAGTGAGATAGAGTGTGTGTGTGTGTTGTACATCCTATATATTTTGAAAAGGAATATAGAGAGAGAGAGATAGAGGGACTATTTCCCTTATGTAAGAATTGCTCATGGCTGCACTTAGCAATATTTTCTATTCTATATCTTGATAGGATGTAGATAATAAATGAGGACATCTAATAAGGAATAAAAAAGTTAAGTATTGCTTATTACATGTCCTCTAAAGTCTATGTTAATAATTTCCAACTTACACTTGATTTACAAAATTCTATCATGAAACCTTATCCTGTTTGACAAATTAGTCATGTATGTATTTAAAACATAGATGCAACCTACTTTTCCATGATTGATTTCAATTTTTTAAATAAATAAAATGGAAATAAATATTTGCAGAAATCTAGACAAGGGTTATGATATCTTTTCTGAAAATGCACTTTCTAATATAGCTCCTTAAAACAAAAACTATATTTGTAAATGTGTTTAGCCAGGAAGCTGGTGGCAATTTGTAAAAAAAACATTTTCAACTACCAAACTATTTATGCACTGTATCAGTCATGTTTTTATAATTCTTTAATCTCTTTTGCAATTCAGTATTGGATATTTCAGAATTATAGTTATCAGGTTAAAAAATATATACTTGTAGTATGCCACTGATGTCTCACTGTAACTGAGAAATCATACTTGAAGACTAAAAAATCATTTCTAATGAGTAAGTTCATTTACGAACTACTGAAGCAAACCAAATTTTATGTCCTGTACACTTTTTTCTTAAATTGAAACATTTTTAAAATGTGCTGAATCTACTGTCAAAAGATTAAAAGACAAGAAGAAACTATCATCTTCCAAGACCCCACCTTTTTTGGACTCCCTTAAAATAAGAAAAATGATCAGCAACAACAACAAAAAGAATAGCTTATTCCCCCCTTTTAAGCTAGTGTCCAATTTCTCCTTTTCTGAACAGCTGTATTATCCAACTTAAGTTGCTCTGCTAATTTCAGTCCCACAAGGACTAACTTGGAAGGCAAAAAAATACAAGAAAAGATCAATTTGCTGGGAAAGATCAAATGAGAAAACTGTGGGGACAGCACCAGGTCAGAGTGTGGAGAACTAAGCAGACCTGTTCTTCATTAACTTAAGCTCTCTTGGGACGTCACACACTACCTGTCCATGGGCTTTATTGAACCGCCTAACCCTTCTCTCTGTTCCACTCTTCTGGGCCCAAGTGAATCATATCCTGCTGCTGACAAGTTAGCAGGGGACTGCGGCTACAACATGAAAGTACTTTTCTTTCTTGTCTAAATCAGGCAGATTTTTGAAAAGACGACATAGCATTGACTCGTGACATGGCAAGATGAAATGAGAGGTCTGGGTCAGTCTTGGAGCTGTGCAGATAAAAGTAATCAAATGACACTCCTGGAATGCAAATTGGCATTCTTGACTGCAGCAATTGCACAACCATGAAACATCCCTGACAGCAAGCAAGATTAGGACAAAATGTTATGTAAAGCACTGAACTCAAAAACTCTTCACTAGAAAATTCAAACTGAAACGCTTACATTTTAATGCCGCAATTCAATAGTCAAATTCGCTCCGCTTCTTTATTGCTTTGTTTCAGGTAATCACACATCTTGTTTGATCCATATCTTAAACCACAATTATAGAAATTTAGGCATTATGAACCTATGTCAACCCCTAATATTTTCTATTTAGCTTGTTATAAAAAAGAACTGAAAGCCAAGGTCATAGTAACTGTCCTAAAGACTAGTTTCAAACTTTTTTCACTACATATTCATGTACTAACAAAGTTTCCATTCAAGTTTCACTGAGTGTAACTCAGGTGAGCGTACGAATATGCATCTTGACAAAGTGGTTCATTATCGGAGTTCTAAATACATTGCATTTTGGAAACTTAAAGTGTACCTATATATAAGAACTTCACTATGCTGGACAGTTGAATGAACGGCTACAATATAACAGAGTCCAGGAGCCTCATAAAGGTTCAAGTGTGACTGTTGGGATTCCGAAGAGCAAGACGAGTTCTACATGCTTTTACCAAGGGTCTACCATTCCCTAGTGATACTGCAGCTCAGACACACACTACCTTGTACTGTCTAAAATAAATCCTGGTTAAAACATGTGTTTGTGTGTGTGTGTGTGTGTGTGTGTGTGTGTGTACAGCATTAATATTTGAAAACCATAGAGTATGAAACGTGTCAGTGGGACAAATGGACTTAATCACCTTGAAAACTAGTTAACACGTCGAGGGTAAATGACAATTTGGATTACCGTGTAAAGGAATATAATATCCACTACTGTCTTTACTGCTGCCAGAAAAATAAATACCCTGCTCAAAAAAGAGAGCTTTAAGATTTTGCTTTCCTTTCCCACTTAAAGCGTCCAATAACCATAACTGTTGGCTAGGCACAAAAAATTTGAAAAGGCCCCTTTCTGCCACTTTAATCCTGGGTACATGGGATTATTTTATGATGTCTTTTGTGCATCAATTTTACAACAGCTTGACTCTAGGGTAAATGGGAACCATCATAAATCGCATGCTGCTTTCAAAACCACTTTAATTTCTGTCAGCGTTACTGTAACCACAGTCCTGGGCACATGCTACATTTTTTTTGTTGTTGCCTGCATTTGACAGTCGCATCTCCTACACTCCAATTGTGGCTTTGATCACTGAAACAAGAGATGTCACATTAGGGGAAAAGAAGAAAAAAAATGCCAACCCACTATCTCTCTCCTCCTTATATATTCCATCTAGATGCAGAACATACTACATCAAATCCCCAAGTGAGGGTAACAATAGCAACGCTTGGTAGAAGCAACTAAAAGCTAGGGAGTGGTCAAGCCACATTTCTAACAAATCACTTCACTCAAAGCGGACAGAGCTATAGTCATCACTAGCTGAACTAATTGCTCTCTTCATTTACATGTAACTATCACTATCATACTAGGCTGAAGGGCTACAGAGTGTACTTGGAGTCTTGCTTTTTAAAATATACTTGTGGCTTGCGACTGAAATCATCCTCACACCACAGGAGATTTCAGCAAATTTAACTCTTCGATTGCAATCTCATATCCGCCCCCCTGCCCCAAGTCAATGTCTTGGAAGTGCATCTAAAAATCTGCTTTTACAAAATCCCAATATAGAATTTATGATATTTGTTCATTTTTACAGAATGAAAACCCGCCCCATGTTTTGCACATTCTCTAGGCAAGTACAGAAACATTCCCTACAACTTTGGCTTATAATTGGTGGCTTGAGTAAAGGAAATCTACAAGCAAAAGTAACGAAAAATCGCTGGTGGTGGTGCAGTTAACTTCTGTGGCAAGTACCCATACACCATACACACACAGAGACACACACACATAACCAGATCTTTCACTCCTCTGCTGAGTTTCAAAAGTTATCTTTACATTAAGCGCAAGGCTTCTTTACCCCTACGGCTACTACAGCAGCTCAATCCCTTCTGACCCCCCTTTTTCCTTCCCCCACAGCCTTCTTCCCCCTCCTCACTCGGGATCCTCAACCTTCTCCCCCCCCCCCCCCACCCCGCTCACCAGACTTTTGCATCTTCCTTATCTTTCTGGGGGCAGTTATGGTAAGGGACAAACCCAGAGCCGTCCCGAACCCACCCTCTACCCTCTGCTTCTCCTAGAAAGTTTGGGGTGAAAGTTTTAGAGAAAGAGCTCAGGAGCACAGCGTGAGCCAATCTGGACTGAGTGCTTTCTTGCTCCTTGGCTCTAGAAACAGAGACTCCAGAACGAATCCTACTTGCGTTAGTGAGTTAAGCTAATTTCTAGAATGAAAACGAAAGGATGTTGGAAACTTCTTACCATCTCTGCATGTTGGTTGTCAAGTGCAGCCCCCGCCTCTCGGTCTCCTCTTAGCGGCAGCGTCTGGACCAGCCCCTCTGCCTCCTCTCTCTCCTCCGTCTGTTTCTTTCTTTCCTCCCCCTCCCTCCCTCTCTGTCTCTCTCCCTCACCCTCCCTCCACCACTACCGTTCTCTTCTCCTCCTCCGCCTTTTCTGTCTCTCTCCCTCCCTCTCCCCTTTCCCCCTTCGCCCCCCTCCCCTTCTCCCCCCTCAGGTGATGGCTTTATAGACACATCGAAAGTCTCCCGGTTTTCAAACTTAAGCCTACAAACTTCTTCGATCGCCAAAGAAAAATCAAGGGAATTTATTATTATTATCTTTTTAAATCTCGGGATGAGGGCAGCTACGGGCTGGGGAGAGCTTGCGAAGGAGGTGAAGGGGGGGAGAGGTCACCGGGAAGGAGCTAGGTTTTAGCTGCACGCCTCCCAAGTTTGTCTTGTTTTCCTTCACCTCCTTTGTTTTGAGGGTTTTCTTTTCTTTCCAAATAGTCTGCAACGCCAATGTTGTTTTCCGTTTCAAACATAAAAGCCGATTTCGGGTTGGTTTTTTTTCCCCTTGCCGCGACCCCCCCCCCCTTTTTTTTTGGCCCTTTTCTCTTTGCTCCTGGGGAGGGACTAACAACTTTGGTGTCCCCGGGAGAGTGGGCCCGACAGAGGAGGCCGCCTGCACCCGGCTGTCAAAAAACGGGGAAAAAAATGGGGAGGGGGGTGCGAAACAAGAGCACAACGCCGAGGAAACGGCGCGAACTTTATTCTGATTGCGACGAATCTCGGCGTTTCTTTCCCTTTCAGCCTCTCGCAATGTCCCCTTCGGCCGGTTCCTCCTTCTCTTCCTCCTCCACCGCCACCCCCTCCTCCTTGTCCTCCTCCACCGCCACCTCCTCCTTCCTTCCTCCTCCTCGCAGTGGCTTCAGCCCCTGCTGCTTCTCTCTTCCTTATCAGTTCAAGGCGTCCAGGCACCGCTGGAAAGGGGGAGAGGAACGGGGATCAGGGAGGAGGAAATACACACGGCACGGAAAATAAGGGAGAAAGTGCTAGGAAGAGGAGAAAAGTTCGAGGCAGCTGTAAAAGTTTTGGTGGTATTTTTTTTTCCTTGCCCCAGACGCCGGCTTGCGGTGAGAGCTTCCTTCCCTCTCCCTCCCACCACCCGCTCCCGGGACTATGCTGCTGCTGAGTGTGGGATTTGAAGATTTTTGTGTTTGGGAGGAGGAGGAGAAAGAGGACGAGGGGGGGGGGGGGAAGGTCGTGAGTCGTCACCGTGTACATTTGCGGGGTAAAGACAAAAGTCACATCTGTGTGTGACAGTGAGCCAACTAAACTAACCCTGCCCTGGAGACACAAAATACGAGCTCCGGTCTTGCAAGACTACAGTACACATTCACTCACACCACACACCCTGCAGCTGAAGGACATATTTAATGCACTGGCAAAATACACACCCTATTCAGCTACGAAAAGGGGGGTGGGAGGAGAAAGGTTATTCATCATGCTCTTTCTAAGGCGAATTTCTTGCCAAAAGCACATCCAAGTTTTGCAGATTTATCACAGTCCGAGGAAACTTTCTACCTATCTAACAAGGGAGACTGCACCAGGTTTCGTACATACTCTCTGGGCAAGTGAAAAAGCGAAGGCAAACTCTGCTTTGAAAGACTAACAGGTTTGTTTCCTGGTTATTCCTAGAAACAGGAGATTGCTTCATCTCTTCCTCTCTGTTCCCCCCCCCCCCAAATAAGATATAATTTAGTGTCTTTATAATTGATGTAGCCATGAAATTTAATTTTCAATTTTGCCCAATCACATTTGAGTTTTAAATTTTCTTAATAGCAATTAATTTTTTCGATCTACAAAACAAAGCAGTTGTCTCCATTTGTTTAATTTTTTCAGCCTTGGGGGAGAGAAAGGAAAGCTCCAACGCAAATGGAAACTGCCATAATTTGTGATTGAATATATGGGCATTGGAATTGGGACAAATGTAATTGTCCAGTACTGAGACAGATGAGCGCACCCCAAAAAACTTCAGGGAAAACATTAGTGTTGGCACTGGTTTCTAGTCCCTATCAAGAGCAGATTTTTATGTCCGCCTTGACCCTTTGAACATAAATGCCATAATGGGACAGATCCATCCAGTCCAAAAGTCTTTCTCCTACAATAGCAGCAAAGGATGGTTGAAGGAACAATATGATGATTGCCTTCTCTAGAAGAAATATCTTCTAACACTCAAAATTTTCTCCTCTAATAACTCTTTATGTACATGGATTTCTAGGCAATGTTCTTGTTGTGCAGGGGTTTGCCTAATACGATCATCTAGCCAATTGTTTTCAGTTTTTATTAAGCACATACAAGAGTTCTACCCTCTTGCCAAATGTGGAGTTTCAAATATTGGGAAAAGAATTTTTTCACTCATCTTCACTAATAAACCAGCATGATATACTGATCTATTGGCCTTTGACATTTAGTCAGATGCTTATTATCTAAAAGAGATCATCTCTATAATGATTTGATTAAGGTTGGGTGCTTTTTCCCCCATTCTGTAAACATAACCGGTAAGATCATCCTACAGTTTGTAGGATGTGATTACTCAAGAGATAATGATGACCAAATGTGAGTTCTAAGCAAGTAAGAATCATCACAAAAATTCAGCTCAGAAAAGAGCCAAGATCCAATGTGTTTCCAGTAACTTGGAGAGTTGAAAAAAGCTGGTTGCTAATTTCAGAGTCATTACCCATACAAATCCATTCACACACTTACCGCTTTGGACAAGTGACAGACCAGCAACTTGCCAAACAATTGTATTCACACAGTGTCTTATTGGCTACACACCTACACAGGCCAACTTGCAGAAGTTATTCCACATCAAGTGAGCTATAATTTACATTCCCTTGATTGGTTCCAGATCTGTCTGTTTTTGATGTTAGCACACAAACAAATTATGTGCTGCAACATCCATCCACTTTTTGGTCCAGCCATCCCTTCTTGGAGATATATTATCACAGGATAGGCAATCTGCTGAACTGAAGAGTTGTGCTTTTGAAAGGTGGAGGAATTTGGAGCACCAATTTAAAGTAAGAATTGCCAGGTCAGTCGTTTCCCTTAACACCTATGTTCATTCCACCTTCAGAGATCTAACCAGCAAGCATATCCAAGGACCCTAATTGGAGCAAGTTCCCCTGTGTGAATCTAAAAATACTTTACTGCACTTTGGGGAGAGTTAGCACACTCTTGGGTGGGCTTGCCACATCCTTTGAAATTATCCCAACTGGTGAAATAATTAAAAAAAAAAACTTCAATTTCACTTTTAGGAACATTGATCAACCAAACTTCTTCTGTTTCTGTGAACTGACATGTTTCAGTATCTATGGTTCAGTGGGATCCTTGAGCCTTCTTGCGGGTGATCATAAGCCATTGGTACCCATCACTGGTGGCTTTCAGTTCCAATTGCATCCAGAAACATTCTGGTTAAGATTCAGGCTCTCTTTTGAGCTGAGAAACTACATAGGGTTGAGATCAAACTCACCTGCTTCTCAACGATAGAGTTTTGAACAATCTGATTAGCCTATTTCTGGGAAACATTAATAATTACATTCACTTTGGCACTGTGGACCAAAATCAAGCTGGAAATGTAATATGAGTATTATTTACATTTGTTGATGAATAAATAGCTCACAAATCAAAGACTCAAGTGACCTGAGGACCCTAGAATCGACTATAGCCTTGGTCATATTCTAAAGGCCAGCATGACATTGTTGTTGATTGTTCTCTTTCTCTGGAAAGCCATAGGATGTCATATAAAAATCTTCTTTTCAGCAGCATAATGTGTGCAGACTACACCCTTATGTATCCCATGATGACCTTGCAACTGTAACACATTGCCTTGTGACCACAAGTCTTCTGTAATTTCCTCTTTATTTTTCATCAAGGCTTCTCTGCTGCTTTCAGCATATACATACACCCAATCATGTCTACTCATTGCACAACACTAAACTGGCACAGACCTTCAACTGGCGCAGACCTTCGACCGTCACCAGGGACAGAGACCTGCTCAAGGACTCTGAGGTCTCTCTGACAAATGGCTTCAGCCTAACCAGGTCATCAGCCATCCGCCCACCAGGATTATAGGACATTTCATTCCTGATCTGCTTTGACCGAGAAGAGGCCATTTTCTTCACCTTCCCTCTTTCCTGCAGTTAGATCAGGGTGTGGCATACTAACCCACAGGTGACAAAGGCCCAGGTTCATACATTTTTACAATTCAAAAGCTGCCTGCCTTCACACCCTCTCAGTCCCTGCTTTCTTCTAGGATCACACCAACCCAGGATGTTTACTTCTATTCACTGCATTCCTCACTCCCAGAGCCCGGACAACAATTCAATCATCTCCTCAGGACACTTCAATCTCAAAGACCCAAGGACAATTCAACCATCTCCTCTGGGTATCACCAGAAGAAGTTGCTATTGCTGTCGTTTACTTCACCCACCCCACCATGACTCTTCAATCCTCCCCTTCCTGTCAGACCATCCCAGTCCTCTCCTCCCACCATACCTCCCCCGTCACCCAACTCCTCTCCACCCCTTGTGCTGCCCCCACCCCTCCTTCCTGCCTCTTCCCTCTAATTTTGTTGCAGGATTCTCCCCACCCCTCGGCCCCCTCCCCCCACATCATCAACTCACTCCCATCCAAACCCTCCCCACCCATAGCGCTGTTCTCTTCCCCACTACCCCCCCCCCACAACAGCTTCAGCCAAGTGTGGCCTGTGGAACCCCCACTCCATCATGGGGAAGCTTCCCTTCATCGTTGACCTGTTCCTGATTCAGTTGCTACTCCTCCTAGCCATCAGTCAAACCTGGCTCTCCCCAAATGACACAGTCTCCTCTACTGCTCTCTCCAGAGGTGGCCCTCATCTTCTCCCACTCCCCCAGAATCACTGGGAAAGGAGGAGGTGTTGACTTCTTCTCGCACCCCAATGCTGCTTTCTCACACCACTCCACCTCCTCCATCCCTTTTTTTCTCCTTCCTTTGGAGCCCATATCATCCGTCTCTACCACCCATTACAGATTGTAGTAACTATTATCTATAGCCCCCCAGGTCTCACCTCCAACTTCTTTAACCATTTTGATCCCTTTATCACATTCCTTCTCTCTTTCTCCATGCCCACACTGATCCTTGGGGACTTCAATATCCACATAGATGTTCCTGATGACCCTTCTGCTGCCTGCCTTCTATCACTTCTCAACTCTGCTGACTTCCTGCTCCACCCCACCTTGCCCACTAACCAACTGGGACACTCACTTGATCTCTTCGTCTCTAAACATTGCACATCTCTACTCTCACCAACTCTGAAATCTTTCTATCCTACTACAAACTCCTCACTTGCCTCCTGTCCCACACAACTCCATCCTGTAAATCCATACTATTCCCACACAGAGACCTCCTATCTTTTAACTCCATCCAATTTTCTCAACTCATCATGCCCCATTTAGCCTCCAAACCCAAACTACCTTCTCTTGCTGACTAAATTGAAGCTCTCAACCCCACCCTCTCTAATGAACTCAACTCACTTGCTCCCCATCCCTTAGTCATCCTCATACCACTGGCCCAGAGCCCTGGATCACCTGCACAGTCTGCCTTCTTTGCTCTTGCGGATGAGCCACAGAGTGCTGTTGTGAGGAATCTAAATATCAGGCCAACTTCATCCTCTTCAAGTTTATCCTTGCATGCTTTAACTCTGCCTTCGCCTCTGCCCAGAAAAATTATTTCTTCACCCATGTCCATCACCCTTGCCTGTTCCAGACATTTAACTCCCTCTTCAGGCCCCCTGTCACCCTGCATCCCCGATCCCTTGCCCCCAGTGACCTGGCCACCAACTTTATTAAGAAAATCAACACTAAATTGACAGCTCCCTAAATTCTCCCCTGCCCCTCCTCAGTCCCTCCCCCTTCCAGCCCCCTCTTCAACTCTCCCATTCTTCTCAACAGTACCTCTAGAGGTGATCTCCTGCCTCCTCTCAGAATCCACCCTCTCCTCCTGTGCACAGAGAAGCAGCATGGCCTAGTGGCAAGAGCACGGGCTTGGGAGTCAGAGGTTGAGGGTTCTAATCCTGCCTCTGCCACCTGTCAGCTGTGTGACCTTGGACAAGTTACTTAGCTTCTCTGTGTCTCAGTTACCTCATCTGTAAAATGGGGATTGAGACTGTGTGCCCCACGTGGGACAACCTGATCACCTTGTATCTATCCCAGTGTTTAAAACAGTGCTTGGCACATAGTAAGCACTTAACAAATACCATTATTATTATTATCTGACCCCATTTCTTCACACCTTATCAAAACTCTTGCTCCCTCCCTTCATCCCTCCCTAACAGGCATCTTCAACAGTTTGCTCTTCGATGGCTTCTTCCCCACTGTTTTCAAACATGTCCATGTCTCCCCTATCCTAAAAAACCCTCTCTTGATTCCACGGCTCCCTCCAGTTATCACCCCATCTCTCTCCTACTATCCTTCTCCAAACTTCTTGAGAGAGTTGTCTATACCTGCTGTCTCAAATTCCTCTCCTCCAATTCTCTTCTTGAGCCCCTCCAATCTGGCTTCCATCCCCTTCACTCCACAGAAACTGCCCTCTCAAAGGTCACCAGTGATCTCCTTCTTGCCCAATCTCATGGCCTCTACTCTATTCTAATTCTCCTCGACCTCTCAACTGCCTTCAACACTATCGACCATTCCCTTCTCCTGGAAACATTATCCAACCTTGGCTTCACTGATACTGTCCTCTCCTGGTTCTCCTTATTTCTCTGGCTGTTCATACTCAGTCTCCTTCACAGGCTACTCATCTGCCTCCCACCCCCTAACTCTGGGGATCCCTCAAGGTTCAGTTCTGGGTCCCCTTCTATTCTCCATCTACACCCACTCCCTTGGAGAATTTATTCGCTCCCATGGCTTCAATAACGACCTCTATGCGGGTAATACCTAAATCTACATCTCCAGCCCTGATCTCTCTCCCTGCAGTCTCGCATTTCCTTATGCCTTCAACACATCTCTACTTGAATGTCTTCCCGTCACCTCAAGCTTAATATGTCCAAAACAGAACTCCTTATCTTCCCACTCAAATCCTGTCCTCTCCCTGACTTTCCCATCACAGTAGATGGCACCACCATCCTTTCTGTCTCACAAGCCAGTAACCCTAGTATTATCCTTTACTCCTCTCCCTTATTCAACCCATATATTCAATCCATCACCAAATCCTGTCGGTTCCACCTTCACAACATCACTAAAATCCACCCTTTCCCCCTCCATCCAAACTGCTACCACATTAATATAATCACTCATCCTATCCTGCCTAGATTACTACATCAACCTCCTTCCTGACCTCCCAGCCTTCTGTCTCTCCCCACTCCAGTCCATAATTCACTCTGCTGCCTGGATCACTTTTCTACAAAAACGTTCAGGACATGTTTCCTTACTCCTGGAAAAACTCCAGTGGTTGTTGATACAGCTCCGCATCAAACAAAAACTCCTCACCATTGCCTTTTAAGCACTCAATCACCTTGTCCCCTCCTATCTCATCTCATTACTCTCCTACTAAAACCCACCCTGCAAACTTCGCTCCTCTAATGCTAACCTTCTCACTGTGCCTCAATCTCATCTATCTCACTGCCAACCCCTCATCCACATTCTGCCTCTGGCCTGGAATGCCTTCACTCCTCAAATCTGACAGACAACTACTCTCCCCACCTTCAAAGCCTTCTTGAAGGCATATCTCCTCCAAGAGGCCTTCCCTGACTAAGCCCCCTTTCCTCTTATCCCACTCCCTTTTGTATTGCCCTGACTTGTTCCTTTTGTTCTTCCCCCATCCCAAACCCACAACATGTATGTACTTATCTGCAAGTTATTTATTTATATTAATACCTGTCTCCCCCCACCTATAGACTGTAAACTCGTTATGGGCAGGCAATGTGTCGGTTTATTGTTGTACTGTACTCTCCCAAGCATACAGTACAATGCTCTGCACACAGTAAGCACTCAGTAGATATGATTGAATAAATTGCACGACTGTGTCCATAACTAAGCTGCCTAGAAAAAAGTGGACTGATTTGAAGATGGCTCTTCAGATTGTGAAAATTACAAATTGGGAGGATCAGCCTAAATTTTCTCTCTCTCCAGTGAACTTTCCCATGGCTACATCAGCATTATTCATTCATTCATTCAATAGTATTTATTGAGCACTTACTATGTGCAGAGCACTGTACTAAGTGCTTGGAATGTACAAATCGGTAACAGATAGAGACAGTCCCTGCCCTTTGACGGGCTTACAGTCTAATCGGGGGAGACGGACAGACAAGAACAATAGCAATAAATAGAATCAAGGGGATGAACATCTCATAAAAACAATAGCAAATAAATAGAATCAATGCAATGTACATTTCATTAACAAAATGAATAGGATAATGAAAATATATACAGTTGAGCAGACAAGTACAGTGCTGAGGGGATGGGAAGGGAGAGGGGGAGGAGCAGAGGGAAAGGGGGTGAAAAGAGGGTTTAGCTGCAGAGAGGTGAAGTGGGGGGTAGAGGGAGTAGAGGGAAAAGGGGAGCTCAGTCTGGGAAGGCCTCTTGGAGGAGGTGAGCTTTAAGTAGGCTTTTGAACAAGGGAAGAGAATTAGTTTGGCAGAGGTGAGGAGGGAGGGCATTCCAGGACCGCGGGAGGACGTGGCCCAGGGGTCGATGGTGGGATAGGCGAGAACTGGGGACAGTGAGGAGGTGGGCGGCAGAGGGGCAGAGCGTGCGGGGTGGGCAGTGGAAAGAGATAAGGGAGGAGAGGTAGGAGGGGGCAAGGTGATGGAGAGCCTTGAAGCCTAGAGTGAGAAGTTTTTGTTTTGTGCGGAGGTTGATAGGCAACCACCGGAGGTTTTTAAGAAGGGGAGTGATATGCCCAGAGCGTTTCTGCAGGAAGATGAGCCAGGCAGCAGAGTGAAGAATAGACTGGAGCGGGGAGAGAGAGGAGGAAGAGATCAGAGAGAAGGCTGACACAGTAATCTAGCCAGGATATTACGAGAGCCCGTAACAGTAAGATAGCCATTTGGGTGGAGAGGAAAGGGCAGATCTTGGCTATATTATAAAGGTGAGACTGGCAGGTTTTGGTGACAGATCGGATGTGTGGGGTGAACGAGAGAGCCAAGTCAAAGATGACACTGAGATTACGGGCCTGAGAGACGGGAAGGATGGTCGTACCATCCACAGTGATAGGGAAGTCAGGGAGAGGACAGGGCTTGGGAGGGAAGATGAGGAGCTCAGTTTTGGTCTTGTTGAGTTTTAGGTGGTGGGCAGACATCCAGGTAGAGACGTCTTGGAGGCAGGAGGATATACAAGCCTGAAGGGAGGTGGAGAGGACGGGGCAGAGATGTAGATCTGTGTGTCATCTGCATAGAGATGATAGTTGAAGCCGTGAGAGCGAATGAGTGCACCGAGGGAGTGAGTGTAGATGGAGAACAGAAGAGGGCCAAGAACTGACCCTTGGGGAACCCCGACAGTTAGAGGATGGGAGGGAGAGGAGGAGCCTGTGAAGGAGATCGAGAATGACCGGCCAGAGAGATGAGGAGAACCAGAGAAGGATGGAGTCCATGAAGCCAAGGTGAGATAAGGTGTGGAGGAGAAGGGGATGGTCGACAGTGTCAAAGGCAGCTGAGAGGTCAAGGAGGATTAGAATAGAGTAGGAGCCATTGAATTTGGCAAGAAGGAGGTCATGGGTGACCTTTGAGAGAGCAGTCTCGGTAGAGTGGATGGGATGGAAGCCAGATTGGAGGGGGTCCAGGAGAGAATGGGAGTTAAGGAATTCTAAGCAGCGAATGTAGACGACTCGTTCTAGGAGCTTGGAAAGGAAGGGTAGTAGGGAGATAGGGCGGTAACTGGAAGGGGAAGTGGGGTTGAGAGAGGGTTTTTTTAGGATGGGGGAGACGTGGGCATGTTTGCAGGCAGAGGGGAAGAAACCATTGGAGAGTGAGAGGTTAAAGATAGAAGTTAAGGAGGGGAGGAGGGAGGGGGCGATGGTTTTTATAAGGTGAGCGGGAATGGGGTCCGAGGCACAGGTGGAGGGGGTGGCACTTGCGAGTAGGGAGGAGAACCCCTCTGAGGATACTGCAGGGAAGGATGGGAAAGTAGGGGAGAGGGTTGGGCAGGGGAGGAGGCAGGAAGGGGAGGGGTGATTTTGGGGAGTTCAGACCTGATTGTGTTAATTTTCGTGATGAAGTAGGTGGCCAGATTATTGGGGGTGAGGGATGGGGGAGGGGGAGGAACAAGGCCTAAGGAGAAAGTTAAAGGTCCAGAATAATTGGCAGGGGTGACGGGCATGGGTGTCAATGAGGGAGGAGAAGAACTTTTGCCTGGCAGAGGAGAGGGCAGAGTTAAGGCAGGAAAGGATAAATTTTAAATGGATAAGGTCGGCTTGGTGCTTGGACCTTCGCCAGCAGCACTCGGCTGCCCGAGCATAGGAGCGTAGGAGGCAGACAGAGGCAGTGACCCAGGGCTGTGGGTTAGTGGAGGGAGAGTGACGGAGGGAAAGGGGGGCGAGAGAGTTGAGATGAGTAGAGAGGGTGGAGTTGAGCATGGTGACCTGATCATCGAGAGTGGGAAGAGAGGACGGGGGGCAAGGTGGGGAGAGATGCTTTTGGAGAGATGGATGGGATCAAGAGAGCAGAGGTCTCTGGGGGGAGTAGCAAAGATTTGCAGGGGGAGAGAGTGTGAGAGATGAGGTAGGTGAGAAGGTTATGGTCTGAGAGAGGGATTTCAGAATTGGTGAGGGAGGAGATAGTGCAGCGGTAGGAGATGACGAGATCAAGGGTGTGACCGAGTCGGTGAGTGGACAAGGAATGGTGGAGCAGGAGGTCGGCGGAGTTGAGGAGGAATAGCAGGCGGGCAGCAGAGGACTCACCAGGTACATCCATGTGGATGTTGAAGTCTCCGAGGATCAGAGTGGGCAGAGAGAAGGAGAGAAGGAAGGTGAGAAAGGGGTCTAGGTGGTTGAAGAAGTCGGAGGTGGGACCAGGAGGGCAGTAGATGACAGCTACAAGTATCTGGAGGGGGTGGTAGAGGCGAATGATGTGGGCTTCAAAGGAAGGGAAGGAGAGGGAAGGGGGAAGAGGGATAGTACGGAAGCGGCAACGGGGTGAGAGGAGGAAGCTATCCTCATTTTAGGGACTCTATCTTATGTGCCTTTGATAAAAAATGACCTAAAGCCATATAACAAGGGTCACCCATTAAACAACAAAGGGATGGCAGGATTAGCCTGTTGGCCTTCCCATGGAAATACTAATACTAATAAATCATACATCTGGTCCATCAGACATGAAGTGGAACTACTCCTAAAAGAGAGGAAGGCTACGGTAGGTCCCCTGGATACCCAAGTGGTTACAAATTTCTTCAATAGCCCCAGCCCAGAATGGCCCGTTTTTGAGACAGAGCAAGGGGAATGTAAATTTTTCAGAAAAAAAAAGGAAAATAAAAGAACTAAAAACTTTTATATTAATTATGATGAAGTCTCCTCAAGCATGGCCAACAAGCCTTAGTACAGTCACAAAGACTTCAAGATTGAGACCCTGGTCAAAGGAAGTGACTTTAGTGCTTGTGATTTGCAGAGCTTCACTCGCACCCTCTCATCCCATCCAATCATTTTCCTGCTGGGGTGCAAGACTTCAAGATTGAGAACATGGACAAAGGAAGTGATTTTAGTGCTTATGATTTGCAAAGCTTCACTCGCACCCTTCCATCCCTGCCAATCACTTTCCTGCTGGGGTGCAAGTTGCAACAAATGAAAAGGCGGGAAAGGGTTCAGAACAATGAAAAGTACTTTACATCCAAAGTGACCGCAGCATAGGTGGCTATTCTGGCAACCACTTCAGTAGCCACTGCAGTCTTCGCTAAAATTCTTAGCTAGCTATTTTCAGGATTCTACCATGCAAGATGCCCTAAGTAGTTCTCTGATCAGAAACCTTCATTACTGTTGGCATAGACCCCTACAATCCTCTGTTTCGCCTACTCTTGTTGTTTTCTTTTCTTGGACTCTCCCAAGTGCTTAGTACAGTTCTCTGCACACAATAAGCGCTCAATGAATATGGCTGAATGAATGAATGAATTGTAAGCCTATTTTAATGATTTAGAACTGATATAGCTATATAGCACTATAATCAATTTCTCTGTGCAAATTCTCAGTCCTGAAGTCTCAGGCCCAGGGCTCATCCTTCATTCCTGATGGGAAACTCCATCACCACCATCTTCATTATCATCATAATCATCATCATCATCACAGTCAGTTCTCCTAGAACACGAGTGTTTGCATTATTGATGAACTCTGTGTTAAAGAAAACTCACGATTGAAACAGCATGTGCACAATTGTTTCTTCCAACATCGCATCACAATGTATCCAGGCAATGCCGGAAGAATCTTCCCTAATTCTGCAGTCACTCTCCATTCAAAATTTGTAGTGAAAGCACACATTCTAGAAGAACTGACAGTATGTGTTTTTTTCAATTGCAGTGTGCACCCTCTAAACTCTCTAAACACTGTGCAACACTGATGATTTATAGGGTGCAATGCAGTGGTGTTTCTTTTACGACTGTGAAAGCTCAGAAGTGAGCTTGCCCTGGGGGTGGTTTGGTCAAATATGAGAGAATTTTTTTAAAACTTAGTAGGAGCAATAAACTTAGTGTCTACCGGTGTCATAATGGGAAATCACCCTTGACCTTGAGACTAGAAACCACATATTTCGTCATTGGGTTGGAAGTGGGACAATAGGAATCTGAGGATAATGATAATAATAATTAATAATTATGGTATTTGTTAAGCACTTACTCTGTGCCAGGCACTGTACTAAGCGCTGGGATGGATACAAGCAAATTAGGTTGGACACAGTCCCTGTCCCACCTGGGGCTCACAGTCTCAATCCACATTTTACAGATGAGGTAACTGAGGCCCATTCATTCATTCAATTGTATTTATTGAGAACTTACTGTGTGCAGAGCACTGTATTAAGCCCTTGGAATGTACAATTCAGCAACAGATAGAGACAATCCCTGCCAGACAATGGGCTCAAAGTCTAAACGGGGGAGACAGACAACAAAACAAAACAAGTAGTCAGGCATCAATACCATAAAGATGAATAGAATCATAGATATATACACATCATTAATAAAATAGAGTAATAAATAATATATACAAATATACCCAGATAAGTGAAGTGATTTGCTCAAGGTCACACAGCAGACAAGTGGTGCAGCTGGGATTAGAACCCATGACCTTCTGACTCCCACGCTCTTGCTCTATCCACTATGCAATGCGGCTTCTCAGGATGCCTATTGGAGGATACTTTCCAATAGCCTGCACCTCTCCAAGGCACCTGTGAGTCAGATTTGTTGAACTTGGTCTAGATTCAGACTCTCACCATAAAGATTTTCCCTAAATGCATTTGCCTATGCACCCCTTCAGAAACACCTTCCAGTCTAGACTGTGAGCTCGTTATGGGCAGGGAACATGTCTACCAACTCTGTTATACTATACTCTCCCATGTGCTAAGTACAGTGCTTTGTACACAGTTAGTGCTCACTAAATATGATTGATTGATAAGAGATGAATCTTTGGTTTGTACCTAAAGTCCCTCATCCAGTTTTTCTTTAGCATGAGGGTGGTGTTCTTGTAAAACCCTGCATTAAGAAAAACTTGTGCTATAGTACTCACTTGTTCTGCTGCCACATGTATGCATGTGCACAAGCATTTTGTTTGATAATGTGGCATGCCAAGGCTAACTCCTAACAGTATTGTGGCCAAAACATGTAATCGAAATACATGTTATGGTAGAACAGGGTGTACTCATCTTTCTAAGCCAATCAATGAAACTTGTAGACTCTCCATGATCAGTGACAAGCTAAAGCATTAGCTTTAGCTAATCATTTAGGCCACAATGTAGGCATTATGTGAAGGTACATCACTGGGAAGGAATGTCAGACACAATTTTTTGCAGATTACAGTGCTCTTGAGGCACATACACAAGATGTCATCAAAATAATTATGAATCACTTTGAAGAATTGGCTGAATGCTATGGGTCTGATAATAAGTTGGAAAAAAATGAAGTTATACACTGATCTATGCCTGTGAAACCCTACACACATCTAGTATTTTCATCAGCAATACAGAATTTAATGCTATAACTGAATTCTGCTGTCTAGGCAGCACACTATTCAATGATGAATGTATAAATACAGAAGTAGAAAACAATTTACAAGATTGGCATTGTTTGGGCAGATTTAGATTTAGACAACAGGGCACCAGTGCCCATACCAAATTGGAAGTTTATAAGACTACTGTTGTGTTTAACCTTCAAAATGTCTGTGAGACCCGGGCCTACTATAAAGACATGTTTGGCTTCTGAAGCTGTTTCACCAGGGCCATAGAAACATCAAATGCTAGGACCAGATTACCAAAAATGACATCTTGGAACACTAGCATGGAAAAAGTGCTCACAGCTACTCAGCTTCACTGGACAGGACAGATGAGAAAAATGATGTAGCAGGACACTCAAGCAGTTCCTTAATGGTAAACTACAAGGGGGCATATACAAGCTGTAAGGGCAGAATAAGCAATTTATAAACACTGTGAAGTGCAGTCTGAAATAATGTAACACAGTGGGAGTCTGTTGTGAAACCACTAGAGCAAACAGGTAGGGGTTACTCTACTCTGAACAAAGATTCACAAAGATCTTGATTCCATGAGGCAGGCTTGGAATGAATATATTAGGTAAAAAGAAACTATCTTTTCAAACAATGAAAAAGGGCATGTGAATTATACATCTGTCTTTTCAGTCCCACTCAGGTGCATATATAGGGATATGCCATCAGTACTGTGTTTCAAAACTAAGGACAGATAGATGAATATATGACTCTCTCTCTCTCTCTATATATATACATAAATATTTACATATGGCATTTAAGTACACACCACGTGCCAAACATTGTACTAGGCACTGCAGTAGGTATGAGATAATCAGGTCGGACATAGTCCCTATTCAGGGACAGTCTGGCAGACACTCAGACATAGTCTATGTAGAAAGGAGTAAATGCGCTTAGTATAGTGCAAGCGCTTAGTACAGTGCTCTGCACACAGTAAGCACTCAATAAATATGATTGAATGAATATTCAATCCCCATTTTAACAAATAATGGAACTGAGGCCCAGAGAAGCTAAGTGGCATTCCCAAAGTCATATAACAGGCAAGTGGCAGAGCTGGGATTATAATCTAGGCTTTGACTCCCAGGGCTCTGCTCTTTCCACTAGGCCTTACTGTTTATAGCTGCATATAAGAAAGAAAAAGTAATGTCAGCAGGATTTATGATTCCTGAACTACATCATCTCATTTCTAGCACTATAATCGGTATTTCTTTTCCACCACCATTAAGCACACTAAGGGGTGCAAAACAAGGGGTGTGCAAGGGGTGTAAAAAATGCCTAGGCATGACCCTGGGAATAGATTTTGATCCCAGTGTTCCTCCCCTTTAACATCATAATCAACCACATTTATTGAGCACCTAGTGTATGCATAACATTGTATTAGGGGAACATATGCAAAAAAGAAAAAGACCCAATCCCTGCCTTCAGGAATTTTACAATCAAATGAGGAGATAGGCAGACACAAATTGTGAGGTATATGCTATAGGTTAATAATAGACACAAAGTTAAAAAAAAAATCAAGTGACTTAGTAGCTAATAACCAGGCATGCATACAAATGGTAAGATGGTTGATGGGTTATATGACCAGGATTGTGAGGGATGATCAAGAAAAGGTGCATTTTTTTAGAAGAGCTTTGAAGAAGGGAAACACCATGGTTGAAAGACGTTGAGGAGGGGGTTCCATGCAGAGGAAAGGCATGAGCAGTGGATTGGAGATGGGTGGGTGTTTAGCGAGGTACAATTAGAAGTTTAACTTTGGGGGTGGTATGAAGAACGCTCAATATGATGTAGCTGGAAGAGAGAGGAAATAGGTAGTGGAAAATAACCGATGGAGTCATTTGAAGCAAATGGTTAGGAGCTTTTGTTTTATGCAAGAAGAAATGGATAGACATCAGAGATTGTTGAAGAAGGGGGGTGATGTGTTCTGAACAGCATTTTTAAAGTTGATATAAATATACATCTATCTATAGACAGCATAGTCTGAAGAAGGGGGAAGCTTGAGGTGGGGAGACCAGTAATATGACTTGCTATGTTTCCCTGCATTTGGACACACAAACATTGTATAAGAAGCTTAAGTCCTTATCCAGGGGCTTCTATTGGGAAGTTGTGAAAAAACATGGTCAAATAAAATGAAAATCCTGGTAAAGGATTTTTTTTTTAAATGATCATCCCCTCAAGCATAGAGATATCATTTAAAGCTACTTGGATTGTCCACCATTCAGTTTTATCATATGACAGTCCAAATTTCAACTGGTGTGGCCCCTGTCCCATATGAATTTGGCATCTGATGCTTTTATATCTGGTATTTCATTCAATCATTCAGTTATATTTATTGAGCACTTACTAAGAGCTTGGGAGTGTACAAAACAACAATAAACAGACACATTCCATTCCTTCCCTCTGCTGCAGCTCCTGCCACGAAGTTCTGAGGCCCAGAAATGTGGCTAAGTTCAGAGGAACCTGCAAGGTATGTAAGGTGAGAAGCTGCATGGCCTAGTGGAAAGAGCATGGACTTGGGAGCCAGAGGACCAGGGTTCTGCCTCTGCCATGTACTTTCTGTGTGACCTGGGGCAACTCACTTAACTTATCTGTGCCTCAGTTCCCTCATCAGCAAAATGGGGATTCAATACCTGTCCTGCTTCCAACTTAGACTGTGAGCCCCATGTGGGACCTGATTATCTTGTATCTTCCCCAGCGCTTACTTGACACAACTAAGCACTTAACAAATATGACAATAATGATTGTTATTATTATTATTACCCAAGAGAAACACTTGGTTTTGGCACATTTGGGAGGATTTCCACAAAGTGCCATACATATGACATCATCATTTTAGGCTAGGTGCCAGCCTAATACAAGTGATATCACAGGCATCACAGGGTCCTTTTTTTGAGTCCCACTGCTGGTCACCCACCCTTTCAGGGTCACACCTGGAGAGTTCCCAGTACTCTACCAGTCTCAACTACAGGAGGGAGAATCAGGCAGAGGCCGCTCCATTCCATTCCTAGCTTGGGCAGTGGTGAGTGAGTGGAAGACAATCTGCTACAAGTCAAAACTCACCTGTGCTGGGCAGCAGCAGCATGGGAGAGAATCCAGAGCGAAATCTCAAGTTTACTGCACGGAAGGAGGCAATGGTAAACCACTTCTGTATTTTTACCAAGAAAACTCTATGGATACACTACCAGAATGATTGCTGATGGAGGTGAGGTTTTCTGGGAGAGATGTGTTCATGGCGTCACTATGGGTCGAAGACGACTCGGTGGCAAAGACAGGACAAGACTGGTCATGCTATCAGTTATAGGCATAATAGTGTGCATGTAATATTTATTATTTCAGAAATAACTAAGGTACAGCCCTCTGAAACACTCTGAAATACATGAAAACACACTAAACTTCCAGTAGTTGATCTCATGATTTTAGGTTACAGTAGAATTTGAAATGCCCTACCTGTAATAAGAAACGCAACGACTCAATGAGTAACCATATCCTGACATGGTACTGGTTTTCCATGTGGTTTTCTTAAAGTCAGTCTAGGTCTTTGGGTCCTCACCTGCCTAATTGGTATCGTTACTGGTCCAAGGAAATGTAATGAAAGCCAGTGAACTAAAAGGCAGAGTAGTTGTCATTCAGTGGATAGAAACCTTGGCCAGAAGTCAATCTCTACTTACAATCCTGACACTCACTCCAGAGTGAGGGGGAGCGAGTCAGAGATTCCCCATGCTTCAATTCCCTGCCCTTGTGAAACAAGGAATATAATATATTGCTTTCTCATGCATGTTGTAGAACTCAATCTTAAGTTTGAGCTCAGTCCTAAATAAAAAGCCTTGGCCCATTCCAGTATCCAAATATTTCAGGAAGCGTTCAATTTGAGTCCAACCTCTTTCCTCCCTCCCTTTCCCCTGAACTTTTCCTGGACCTGAGGTATTAGGGTTGAGCATGATGGGGGGCCCCTCCCTGCTGACATCTCAGCCTTGCTAATCTCTCTCACTGCTGTTCCAACTTCCAAATCCTCTACCAGTTTGGGCATCAACATGCATCGGTAACCATAGAAACATTCCTCTTCCCAGCCAACATCCGGCCAGCATGTGCTAATGATATAAATGGTCCATGGATGTCTGGAATAGGAATGACATAAGACACTTCCCTGAGGCCTGGAACATGGGTTATCATTCTTATTGCCCAAACCTGGTCCATAGGATTAGACCAAGGCAGGCAGGTCAGGCTCGGGTGTATGCAGCTCTTTCATGGCGAGTTGGGGAATAATACTGGTGAACTGTAACAAATCTCTTGGATGAATGACTAACTAAGAGGCAGATTACAGGTTTACCTAGCTAGTGTGAACAGGGTTGTAGGTCACATACCAGACTTTGCACTGAAAATCGCACACAGAGCAGAGAAGACCTCTTCAGCAATATTATCTCCAAACATAAAGGGAAATCACACACATGCAGATAATCTGAAGCATTTCATCAGCTATCTGATTGCTGTGTGACCTTGGGCAAATCACTTCACTTCCCTGTCCCTCAATTACCTCATCTGTAAAATGGGGATTAAGACTGTGAGCACCCCATGGGACATGGAGTGTGTCCAACCTGATTAGCTTGTATCTACCCCAGTACTTAATACGGTGCCTGGCACACAGAAAGTGCTTAACAAATACCATAATTATTATCATTATTAATGGTACATAGTAAGTACTTAACAAATGCCACAACCCTCTCCCTCCCCCTGCCTCGCCCCCTCCACAAAAAACCCAACAACTCTGTGGTGAGCACAGAAGAACCCAGGCAACTGCTCACATGTCTGCAGCCCTAGATTCCAAGCAGAGTCCTGGGTTATAATGAAGTGAGGGGATCCCTGGGTATCTTTTTTTGACATAATGGGATCAGTGGAAGTACGGTGGCTCTACCCCAGAGTTGGAGATGGAAGCCATGCATTCTCTGATTATCCTATAAAGTCAAAGTCTTAGAAAGAAGTAACTAATCTCCTATCTCAAGTCCTGGGCTGCAGAAGGGTGAGGGGACCCAGGCTGGGCTCAAGGGAATCAAAATGGGAACCAGATATGCCCTGCCTTTCTAGGAGCAGTCCTAGACTCCAGACTGGAGATAGGCTTAAAACTGAAGTAATGCTAAGGCATACCAATGAACGTGGGTTCACTTCACACACTACATGCAGATCTAGATTTACAGATATTTTGATGGGTTCTGACATTTTTTCATTCTACTCATTTTTTATTTATATCATTCATAAGAAAAGAATATCCCTTTCTATGGATTGTTCTATCTGGCACCTTTCTCAGCTCTCTTTCCCCCCCCACTTTCCTTTTGTGATGGTTTTCATCTCCTTTTCTTTTATCCCTTTAATTCTAAGAAATGTTCTCTTTGTTAACTCACAGACAGCATCAGCGTTATTTCTACAGTGTTCTATATTGTAGCTGTCCCATAGTACTTTGATTCCCATGACATTAATAACTGGAAATGCTTCCATTTCTTCTTTAGCCATTCTACAGATCACTTATCCATCCTTATCTATGTAAGGCTTCCTGCCTCTGGTCTATTCATATCCTTAGGAGGCTGCTTCCAGAAGACTCTCACCCCTCAGGAGTCTGCAAATAAGATACCCCTCCCAGAGATGGACCTGTGCTGCTCAAAAAACATTCCACTGACTGACAGCCCTTAATCATTTTAACAGAAAGAACATGGGACTAGGAGACACGAGACCTGGATTCTAGACTGGCCTGCTGGGTGACCTTGGCAAGGCACTTAACCTCTCTCTGGGCCTCAGTTTCCTCATCTGTAAAATGGGAAAAGGATAGACTGTTGGGACTCAGACTTTGTCTCATCTGATAACTTCACAGGTACACCAGCACTTCACACAAAGGGATTAATAAACTCTATTGAAATAGTTCTCTCACACACAGGACTGCACCACGTCAACACAGGTGAGTTCACTTTTTTTTCATTTTTTATAGTATTTGTTAAGTGCTTACTATGTGCCAGGAACTGTATTAGGTGCTGGGATAGATACAAGCTAATCAGGTTGGACACAGTCCCAGTGCCACATGGGGCTCACAATATTAATCCCCATTTTTCAGATGAGGTAACTGAGGCACAGAGAAGTGATGTGACTTGCCCAAGGTCAGAAAGTAGACAAGAGGCAGAGCTGGAATTAGAGTCCAGGTCCTTCTGACTTCCAGGCCCATCCTCTATCCACTAAGCCATGCTGCTTCTCTATTCACTTTCTGAACTTCACTTGGTCTGACAAGGAATCTTGGCATACTGGTTCTACAAATTGTTAGTGTCCTCAGATAGTTTGTAGGGCACAAACAGCAATCAAAAAAGACAAGTATCTGATTAAAATAAAACTTTTAATGTTTGCTGCCCGGCTCATCTTCCTGCAGAAACGATCTGGGCATGTCACTCCCCTTCTTAAACAACTCCAGTGGTTGCCTATCAACCTCCGCTCCAAACAAAAACTCCTCACTCTAGGCTTCAAGGCTCTACATCACCTTGCCCCTTCCTACCTCTCCTCCCTTCTCTCTACTGCCCACCCCGCACGCTCCGCTCCTCTGCCGCCCACCTCCTCACCGTCCCTCGGTCTCGCCTATCCCGCTGTCGACCCCTGGCCACGTCCTCCCGTGGTCCTGGAACGCCCTCCCTCCTCACCTCCGCCAAACTAATTCTCTTCCCCTCTTCAAAACCTTACTTAAAACTCACCTCCTCCAAGAGGCCTTCCCAGACTGAGCTCCTCTTCTCCCTCTACTCCCTCTACCACCCCCCCTTCACCTCTCCGCAGCTAAACCCTCTTTTCCCCCTTTCCCTCTGCTCCTCCCCCTCTCCCTTCCCATCCCCTCAGCACTGTACTCGTCCGCTCATCTGTATATATTTCTATTACCCTATTTATTTTGTTAATGAATTGTACATCGCCTTGATTCTATTTAGTCGCCATTGTTTTTACGAGATGTTCTTCCCCTTGACTGTATTTATTGCCATTGTTCTTGTCTGTCCGTCTCCCCCGATTAGACTGTAAGCCTGTCAAATGGCAGGGACTGTCTCTATCTGTTGCCGACTTGTTCATTCCAAGCTCTTAGTACAGTGCTCTGCACATAGTAAGCGCTCAATAAATACTATTGAATAGAATCATTTTATCTGGACAAATTACCATTACATATTACCATTTGTAATTTGTAGGCCTAGAGGGTGTGTTGAGATAACTCCCACTGAAATTTCCTTACTATTTCCACCCTCTGTGACAGAAATGCTTTATCCCATTTAACTTGAAATTTATGTCCTCTTTTACAGCAGCTTTTCATGCATTTTGCACCACATAATGCCCATACCTTTATATGGCTTTAATGTTTTTAATTTTATTGTCACCTCTTCTTCACACGCTAACTTCAGCTTATAGTCATTCTTTTAGTATTTCTTCACATAATTTAATTTAGAAACATTGTAAATTTCATCCTAGGAATTCTGTGGAGTGCTCAGGTCAATTGCATGGGGCCCTAAATCCCCTGAATCACTTGTTTCTAGTTTACTTCTGCGTCCCTGGGAAGTCCATACAGGTTAGATTTTTCAAGGTTTCTGATTCTTCCTAGATTTTGATTTTGAGTTTCTATAAATAAAATTCTTCTCTGCCTGGGCTACCTTTCAGAGAAGTCAGCAGGGAAACCATAGGAGGCCAGTGGGGTGGGTGGCCACTGACAGCTCTTGTAGATGTTAATCAATCAATCAATCAATCAATAGTATTTAGTAAGCATTCTAGCAGTGTGTAGATCACTGTACTATGTCCTTGTGAGAGTACAATACTATAAAGTAGGTAGACACGATCCCTGCCCATAGGAGCTTACAGACTAGTGGGGGAACAGACATTAAAATAAATTACCGATGATATGTACATAAAAAGCAGAGTGGCTTAGTGGATAGAGCATGGGCCTGGGAGTCAGAAGGATCAGGGTTCTAATCCTGACTCCACCACTTGTTTGCTGTATCACCTTGGGCAAGTCACTTAACTTCTCTGGGCCTCAGTTACCTCATCTATAAAATGGGGATTAAGAGTGTGAGCCCCAGGTGGGACAGGGACTGTGTCCAACCCGAGTGACTTGACTCTACCCCAGCAATTAGAATAATGCTTGGCACATAGTAATCACTAAACAAGTGCCATTATCATTATTATTATAAGTGTTATGGGATATGAGATATTGAGATGCATGTGATTTGTCACATGTATTATGCTGGGTAAACTGCGTAATGTAATGACAGCGTATGTGCCATTTTGTGGAAATATAATAAATTCACCCGAACCTACAGCATTTCTCTAGGGTGGCTCTGGCCACCCCTCTCTTGTTCTAGAACCTTTGCTTTCCCGTCCCAGGTCTGTGTGAACATGAACCCTGCTTATCCAGGGAATGTGTCTGTTAATTGTTGTATTGTACTCTTCCAAATGCTTAGGGCAGTTCTGCACACAGTATGTGCTCAATAAATACAATTGAATGAACGAATGAATGAAAAGGAGCAACTGTGGCAGAGGAAAACTGGGGGGCTAAATTAAAAATACTGAACCACATAGGGGATGGACCATCTGAGAAACAGACTGTCCAATATAAAACCAGACCACTATCCATTCTCCCAGAAGGGAAGTTGATTTTTTTGTCCTAGATTATGCCAGTCTCAAATTGTCCTTCAATCTTCAGTAGTAGTCTAGGAGTGTCTACTAAGAGTTTGGGAGAGCAAAAGCAGAATTAATAGGATGATCCCTGCACTCAAAGGGTTTACAGTCTACTGGGAGGGACAGATGCTAAAATGAATTTCAGGTAAGAGGAAATACTAGAGTATAAATATGTGTATATGAGTA
The DNA here is from genome assembly GCF_004115215.2 of Ornithorhynchus anatinus. Lineage (NCBI taxonomy): Eukaryota > Metazoa > Chordata > Mammalia > Monotremata > Ornithorhynchidae > Ornithorhynchus > Ornithorhynchus anatinus. Next base: position 43,609,367 of record NC_041753.1, on the reverse strand, counting down.
ATACATGGACTTTTAAGTACCCAAGTGCTTTGGTAGCACAGAAGTGCAGAGACTAAGTACAAGACGCCTGCACTTTCTCCCTGTTAGATTGTGAGCACTGTGTAGGACAGGAACTGTGTCTTATCTGTTTGTCTCAGGTCTACCTCGCAGCTTAGCATAAGTGCATAACAAATGCCATAAAAGTCAGAATGCTGTTTAAGTATATATGTACTTATCCTTTATACTCAAAGAAGGCACTACAGATGGTGAATGTGACTGTGTGTGTCCTGGCTGCATAAGAAGACTGTCACTGGTATTGTTGTTTGATGTTTGCAGCTCCTGGTGCTGTTTTCATTTTTTTCTCCTTGTCTTTTCATCCTTACAAAGCTGTGTCTTGTTGTTTCTCTCACTGCTGATCAATTGTTCATGCCCTCCCTTTTCAACTCCTTCCCCCTTCACGTCCACCAGGTCACTGCTCACCATTTTCACGGCCCTTCTGAAGACACATCTCCTCCGGGAAACTTTCAATTAATTTCTCATCCTTCCACCATATTGTCACCCCAACTGTCACTTCAGCATTTTTGCATCACCTAATCACTTGGGTACTCACACTCCCAGCTTTATATTTATGTACATACATTTGTATTCAATTAGTTCTTCTTACCTATAATTTATTTCAGTGTCTTTATCCCCTGCTAGAGTGTAAGCTCTTTGAGAGCAGGGATCATGTCTTCTAACTCTAGTGTAGTCTCCCAAGTGCTTAGCACAGTGCTCTGTACACGTAGATGTTCAGGAAATACTACTGATTGATTTGGCTCAAAAACTGTCACACCTTTCTTAATTGCAGTAGGGCATGCCAGTCTATTCTTATCAGTTTTAACACCTAGTTTCCAGCTGGGATGGACCATTAACTGAGGTTTTGTTTTACTGTGTCCTTAAACCATGTCCTCTGTCCTCCTTTCCTTGATTTTCCAATTTCAGCTCTCCATACAGCAGCTGTTTGGATACCCTGATTTCATTCATCCTCCTCATGTGTCCCACACAACATATCTGTAGTGAAATGATCATAGCTTTAATGCTTCTTTCTAGGAGGCAATCAGATGCAGACACCCATTCTTGAATAATTTTTGATGGTGCTTGAACTGCACTGTGTTGGACAAGTTTCCCAGCAGTGCAGAAGTGTATTCCAACACCTGAATCCAGGTATTTTGTCACATCTTCCCGCAGGTCTTAGAAGAATACATTGAACAGGACCAGGTTTCCTTCACTGCTTTGGAATGGGGAATGGATCTGATCCGGCACCCTTGGCTCTGCCGTGGCCAGCAGTCCCGGCATGAAACAATCTCAGAACCCTGATGAACTTTTCAAAGTAGACCAAATCTACTGATGGATTGAAATGCTTTCAGGAGATCTATGAGAACCATATAGAGATTTGGTGCTGTTCCCTGTACTTTTCCCGTACCTGACACACAGGCAAGATCATGTCCATTGGATCACACTGTGTTCTAAAGCCACGCTGTGATGCTGGGAGTATTCAGTTGACAATGGTCTTTGCATTCATGTATGTGTATATGTATGCATACTTATATACACACATATATATATGTTTGTATGTATATATATATATATACATATATATATATATATACATATATACATATATATATGTTTCCCTGACAGAGAATCAAATCTGAGTTACAGTGGCAAAAGTACCAGATCCTGACCAATAGACCACCAAAGAAGCTTCTGAGTTTTGAGAATAGAATGTGTGTTTAATTATATGAGGCAAACATGTTACTCTTCTAACGTTGAGGGAAGGTTATTATATCAAATCTGCTTCTTTGATACCTTAATGCCAGATTTCCAAATCTCATTATAAGGTTTTCAACAGGAAAGCACAACAAATCTATACTGTAGAAGACAAGAGTCTGCAAGCGTTTAATTTGATTTTGGTGCCATTTCCTCCAAAATGTTCTAAAGGAAATGATCCCCAAATTTCCAAATCCTACTAAATCTTGTATGGTCAACTTCCATTTTTCAAACACAGAAGATCATACAGTGGAATATGTACCATGCCTGCATGGTGAAATCTAGGATGGCAGTTTAACACAGTTCTCAGGATGCCCCCAAAAGCTTCCCACTGCAAATTGTTTGAGAAATCCTGCTCTAAAACTACATCATTTAAGTTCGTTGTTCTGGTTTATATGTACTATTTATCTATTTCATCATGCAAGACTCTGAAGAACTAGATAATCCACATCTTGAAAATCAGCCCATGAATAAGCAAATATTGACTTTAAAGTCCCAACTGCATAGAAACATGATTTACAGATGGTCAACCTTGAATGAAATATATGAAACCAGAACACTTTCAAGTCCCATATAGCTTAAAGATAATTTTAGATAATGAATGATAAATGGAAATGTGGAAACAAATATCGGAGTATTGATTTTTCTGATTTTAAAAAATATTCAGAGAGTAATTAACATGTCTTTTTAAATTTGTGGAAAAATTGAGTCAATTTGAAAAATTTGAAATTGCAGGCAATATCATGCTTTAGCTATCAATGCTCCTGAAATTCATGGATCTTACTTGAAACAGCAAATAAATAGTCTTTCTTCTGTAAGAAAGGGAACATTGCATATGCCCTTGAGCTGACACTCAAACTTTTTATGTTTAGCCAGTTCACTAAAATTGGTTGAGACATGAATTGGAAAATTAGGATTGGGAGAGGAGGAAAAAACAGGTAATCATTAGTTCATATCAAATGATTTTCAAAATTTTTTTTGAGAAGGGGAAATCTACAGAACATCCAAAGATACAGAGTGCCCTTGTGTTCAGGAAGCAAGTCCCTTTAACTCAGAGCTGGCAACCTTAGCAAGTGAGAGAGTTTTGGTCCATAGATCAGAGATGAAACAGTAGGTCTCTATTCTATAAAAGCTTACAGTTCCAGCCTAGAGACCCGTCTTACAGTCAGGAGAGGCTAGCTGGGGTTAACAGGCAAATGGAATGAACAATCAGTTCTTCCTTCCCAGGTTGAAACAGCACAAGCATAAGAGCACTTCAGCCGCATGCATAAAATCTATTAATGTCAATAGTGGTTTGATGTGCATAAGGGCTTTACAATTGAGTTATTGCTATGGACTCCACATGCTTTCTAGGGACTATGTTAGAACATCGGAAATACAGAATCATGGTGCGCAACAATGTTAGTGCTGAATCTTCAGCTCCATTCACCTAGCAGCTACAACATCACAGGTGTTTTTAAAAGAGTAATCTAGGCACTGCATCATTGTCAATGCCTCCCAAAATATTATTTGCCAATTGTTTTACAGGTTTTCAAAAGTTTTCCGAGAATTAGATAAGCTGCAGGGCCTAGTGGAAAGGGCACGGTCCTGGGAGTCAGAGGATCTGGGTTCTAATCCCATTCTATCCCTTGGCTACTGTGTGACCTAGGTCGTCACCTAACTTCTCTGTGCCTCAGTTTCCTCAACTGTAAAATGGCAAGACAATACCTGTTCTCCCTCGTTCTTAGAATGCAAGCCTTCAAGGGACAGGAACCGTGTCTGACCTCATTAATTTGTATCTACCCCAGTGCTTAGAACAGTGCTTGACACATAGCAAGTGCTGGAACAAATACTATTAATCATTTTATTATGAATTGGCATTTCCAGTTTTATTTCATTTTGATGATAAATGCTAAGTCTTTCACGTTTACAGAATGGCTAAAAAAATCCCTCCCAATTTTTTTTTTATCATATTTTGTAATGCCCAAACTGCTGGAACAGTTTCTTTCAAATTGAAAAGGAAATGATATTTTTCCTTAGTCACACTTACTTGATACCTTAAAGAGGATATGCTGAGGTTTATTTTTGGTATTATTCAAATAAACATTTCACATTATTTTTTCATGTTAGGCCTGTCTCTAAAATGAAGGTTTCATAAGTCAAATGTATTCTATTCTTCATTGTATTTCTACCTCACCTAACCACAGGGTTCCTAAAACCTTTAAAGACATTCTCTTTACCATAAAACAATACAAAGGAGAAGAAATTCCAATACAAGAAACTGGCTAGATGAGGACAGAGCAGTTTGTTTCATTCCAGGCCAACTGTAAATTTTACGGTCCAAACATGTTGGGTATTTCCCCTTAAAGGAATATTACTTGGAAGATAAGTAGTGAAATTAAATCATACTGAATGATTTCCATTCTATGGAACAATTCCCATTACCAAGGCTTGTAACACCTCTAAGAGACCATATGTATCAAAAAGAATTTTAAAAAAATCACAAAGAAGGAGTTGAAGTGATTGAAGTGGTCATGTATTATTTGCTTTTAACTTGGAAATTCCTCCATAGGGATTCCTGTTCAGATGAAGGAGGAGGAACCATTAGTCTTTGAGTTCTGAAGATACCTCTTGAATTATGTCTAGACTCTTTCTTCATCCAGTGCTTCCTGCTTTCCTACTGTCTCGTTCTGGTTGAGAGGTTATACAGTATGAAGCTCTTTAGCCTGCTAGGGAAACAGTTCAGTCAGTTCTACTATAATACATTTTTTCATGTCACAGTTTGGATAGAACACTATTGAAGAATGAGTGAGTATTCTACCCACAACATGAGTCTGTTTGGGCATAACACAATCCACAAGTTGGCACAAGTAGATCTGTTGTAGGAAGAAATGGTGGTGCACATGCACATGGCATTGGTCACAGCCTGAGTATGCTAATGCGAATTTTCCATTACATGAAGTTCTTCAAGAATACAACTAACATGTTGTAGCAGAACTGACTACACTGCCTTTTCTGGCAGCGTTTCTAACCCTTAGAAAATTGGGCATAGAATTTAGGAATTATACATGGGGCTCTAGTAAAGTCTTGCATGGGCTGAAAATTGAACTGATTCACCCCAGTCCGACCCAGTCCCTATCCAGTCACAGCCTAGCCACACCCAAGTGTTCATTTTGACTTATCGGCAGGGACACATCACCAGGTCAATTTGGAAGAGGTAGAGGACTAATTTCTGGGGACACAGTCACCTGTGCCCAGTTTACCCTGTTGAGCCCACTTTAAGTGCTTAGTACAGTGCTCTGCACATAGTAAGTGCTCAATAAATACGATTGAATGGATGAATGAAGTGACCATATTTTGAAGAAGTGGGACATGGAGTGAGATCTCCAGGGAACAAGGCTCATAAAGTATGAAATGAAGATAGGAAAAGGGAGAAGCAAGGAATTGACAGAAATCCAGGAAGAGAAGACAGAGGCAAAAAAAAAAAAAGAGGGATAGCAATCAAGGGAGAAAAGTAGAGAGACAGACAGAAGACGAGGTAAGAGGGGCAACTCATTCATTCATTCATTCATTCAATCATATTTATTGAGCACGTACTGTGTGCAGAGCACTCTACTAAGCACTTCCAATGTACAATTCGGCAACAGATAAAGACAATCCCTGCCCAACAACAGGCTCATGGTCTAAAAGGGGGAGACGAACAGCAAAACAGAACAAGCAGGCAAGACACACAGACACAGACGCACACCACACATTAATTCAGCCACTGCCACTATTGCCTCTGTCAGCGCAGTCTTTGATGCCGGTGTGAGCACTACACAAAAGGTTTCTGGCCCAGAGAGAACTCTGTCAGAATGAGCTGTGGGAAACATCCAAGAAATGGCTGATCAACTGCCATCATAGGAGCCAGTGGAGAATGGCAGCTTCTCCTTTACTGCTCAATTTACCTACTGTCACAGCCACATCAAGCAATGGTATTTATTGAGGGCTTACTATGTGTGGAGCACCATCCTAAGCACTTGGGAGAGTACAATACAGCAGAATCAGCAAGCACAGTCTAGCTTACAGTCTAGATGGGGACACATCTATTACAACCTCTTCTGCAACCCTGTTTTGCCAGAGGCTCTCGCAGGGGGTGGACGGGACTTAAAAATACGTTGTGACCATTCCATTTAATGGCTCGTTACTTTTTCCCAGCAGCCCTAGGCCACCAATTGCAATCCCCGACATCCCTATGAGAGTGAGCTCTGTAACCCTTTTGGTTTGGCCCAGCTCACTTGTGGTTCAGCAAAACTTGGGTCCCCAGCCTGAAACAGGAAGCTAGTAGGGCCATCCAGCCCACACACAAGCCCATCACAAGCCCAGCTGGTTTCATTTCATGAAAACCCAACTCTTGTTGTGCAGGTATTACAAGATCGATCAGGCAAGTTCAGTCCATGCAGCACTCTGGTGTCTGGACATGTGAAACGGCAATAGCTAAAGGTTCACTAAGGCTAGCCAATAACCCTATATCTTAGGAAATTTCCTGAGAGAAAGCACCTGTTCTGGGAGGGAAAGTAATTTATGGTTTTGATGCCGATTCTTTATAGGATCTTGGTTACTGTAGGTCACCCTTACCTTGACGATATATCAGGATTATTGAGGGGCTGTGATCACCCTGATTGTGCTGGAAATGGGCAGACTGGGATTTCTTTGGATAGGAGGTCCGAAGCAGGGGTGCCAACTTTGCACGTTGAGAGTAGGGGTGAATTTAGGGTGGAACTCAAATGAGAGGTCCAAATATAGATAGATCCAGCCAGGAGGAACAGACACAGATGGAACCAGGGAGGGGGAAACAGGCACACATGGAACCAGGGTACAAACAAGGAAAGCAGCCAGAACTGAGCAGGCAGATATCAGAAGCACTCACTTCCACCCTGCAGCACCCATTCTTGGCTAGGGTTGGGAGGGAGACAGAGTTCCCACTTCTGGACAAGAAAACGTGGTCTGATGTCATCCCTGGATCATATGCTGGGATGGTTAGCCCGGCCGAGGGCAAGGCGGGCCCCCTAGTTTACCACCAGAAACCCACACTGGGCTTCAGGGCTGGGCCGATAGCGAAAGGAGGCTTTGGCTCGGCACAGGAGCCTGGCGAGGGGTGAGTGAAATTCTGTCAGGTTCCAAAGTCAGGTTGGGAAGCCACAGCTTACCCACGGAGGCAAAAATGAAAGTCACTATCTTGGACTTTGCTTGTAGCTCCAATTCGGCTACTCCCTGCCACTGCTCATTTTTAAATCCTATGAAGACACTGACCTCCCTTGCCTCCCAGGAGATCACACCTCTGATTCAGACAACCTGACCCTATGCTCCATAGTTGATTTAATCCGTAAGAGGAAGCCAATGTAGCACCTGTTCCCTAACCAACAAATAGGAGTCATGGCTCAAAATCCTCCTCATCTCCAACTTTTCATTTACTACATTTCTACCCCCCAATCCTATAGAATTTCTCCCTGTAGATCAGGGAGGCGAAAGTGATCAGACGTCCCAAAATAAAAGAGATGAATGCAATTTGGGATTCTCTTCCTTATCCCCCAAAACCTAGTAACGGATTCATTTTGTTCCTGCCTTTGATAGGGTAGAAGAGGGAACGCCACAGTTACGGTGGCAGTGATGGTGGCCCACTGGCAGCTTCTTCCTTTTCTCCTCTTGGGCAGCCACTGGAGTTGACGCTACTTCCGCTGCCATCATCACCACCATAGAGGAACTGTCCCATTCTTGGAGTCATTCATGGGGGTTTCTGGCATGGTAGGGATAGCACGATTCTGGCCACACTGGAAGCTCTCCTGAATGGCCCCAGAATTGGCTAGAACTGCCGGGGGGCTTCGAGGGATGCTTTTGCTCAGATGGCAGTGACAGCAGTGCTGGCTCCACTTGAACAGGTGTATTCTGGTCCATATCCTACCAGCAGTGGGATAGTTCAGCAGGGCGACTAAGGCACCATTGTTCTCCAGGCAGAGCAGCTGTGATGCGGCTATTAAGTAATGAGTCTCCCATATTCATTTCTCCCTCTCCCATTTTTGCCCCTCCTTTTTTTTCTTCCTCTCTTCCTTTCCTCTTCACTATTCTCTCTCTTTCTTTGGCTCCCACTCTGTCTTTCTCCCCGCCTTCTCTTTCTAGCCATGTTCCCTCTTTTAGACCCTGTCTCTGTTTCACCTCAGGTGACTGGAGTCCTAGTTATAACAGGAGGTGTTCTCTGAAGTACAAGGCTAGGAAGCTACTGTTGGGTACATGATGATGGGAAAGAGCCAAAATGATGGAATTTTCATCATCATTTTCAGACAATCTCCTCTAAACATACAGTACTAAATGGTTCCCCCACAAAATTCCTTGGAGTAGACATCCAATTCAAAAGTCAAGCAATTAAGGGATGAGAGGCCTACTGTTTCTATCATTTTTGGAAATCATCTCTAGTTACTGAATTGTCCTTCAGTTTGAAGATGGCATTACCAACAGTAAGACTTTATCCAGGTATGTAAATGTTTATAATAATTAATAGTAACTGTGGTATTTGTGTAGCACTTAATATACGCCCAACACTGTACTAAGCAATGGGGTAGATGCAGGAAAATCAGGTCCCGCACAGGATTACAAGAGTAACTAGGAGGGAAGATAGATATTGAATCATCATTTTGCAGAGGAAGGGACTGAGGCACAGAGAAGTTAAGTGCCTTGCCCATGTTCACACAGCAGGTACATGGCAGAGGCAAGATTAGGACCCAGATACTCTGATTCCAGGGCCTATGCTCTTTTCACTCAGCCATGCTGCTTTTCATTTGGCTACATATGGATGTAATACCAGTTATTCTCCAACTTTCATTTGTTTGGGGATTTCTTTCTAAGAATACCACCCTAATAGGCCTCATTCTGTTTTTCTGACCACTTTACCAATTGGCCAATCAATTTGAATTTTAGTTTCTTTCAAGTTGTAAACTACTCCACATGACTTCGAACAGTTGGAGAATGTTATAAAAGAACTTCTTTTGATTATGTCACTACTTGTTTTGTGTGGATTTTGGCTAGCCTTCACCCATAGTTTAACTGGGCTGCAGTAGTTCTATTTTCAAGTGCTTAGTACAGTTGTTCTGCTTGTAGTAAGCACTCAATAAATACCACTGATGATATTTTTCTTTAAATTTACCCCGTCTCTCAGACTTCTGAAATTCACCCACTAATTTATCGGGGGTGGGGGGAGTGCATAATATAACAATCTCCTGTCTCCTACCCCACAATAGTGCAAGATAATCTACTCATTTTGGTTTTTATAATCAAGATCCTATCATTTGTAAGTGAGATAGGGTTCTTGGAACAATAGAATGGCTTCATTCTCATCCTCCAGCTGCATTGCCCTATCTGGGAATGAGTCTGTTTATTGCTATATTGAACTCTCCCAAGCACTTAGTACAGTGCTCTGCATACAGTAAACAATAAATACGATCGAATGAACGAATGCTCCCTCTCTGCCACCCCTCAACCGAGGGATCGAGCCATTCATCTCCCAGACCCTAACTTCCACCCCACTAACACAGTATTACCATCCTGTGAGACCCACACAACCCTTTTGTCACCATCAGAGAGGCACAGGGTCACGTGGCTCTTGCCATCTTTATCTTCGTGAGGGACCATGTTGCCATGTCCAGTTCCCTCCCTGACACTGGCCTTGAGCTTTAGGACCTACCTCACCACTGTCCTCTATAGCACTGTGCCCCAAAGTGGTTATTTCTCTCATTTTTACCTGAAGCTAACCCCAATAAGCCACATTTTGAAGATTCCATTAGTGCCAGCTGTACTAACAGATTGATCTATCATGTGAACTCGATAAGTTGGTGATACATCACAAATTGCACTGAAGATTCATTAGGTCTGTTTCCAGAACTGCTATTTTCATATTGAGATTGATGATGGAAACTTCAGTGAAAGAGAAATCTCTCTAGCCGAATACTGTTGGTTGTAGCCTCCAGGAGGAATTCTCTTCAAGCAGTTATTGAGGAGGAAGAAACAGCATGACCTAGTGAAAAAAGCATGGGCCTGGGAGAAGGAGGATCTGGGTTCTAATCCCAGATCCACCACTTTTCTGCTGTGTGACCTTAGGTAAGTCGCTTAACTTCTCTGTGCCTCAGTTACCTAATCTGAAAAATGGGGACTAAGATTGTGAGCCCCATGTGGGACAGGGACTGTCTTATCTTGTAAGATAGGATTATCTTGTATCTACTACAGAACTTAGTACAGTGCCTGGGACATAGTAAGTGCTTCACAAATACTATTTTTTAAAAGCCTTTGTTTGTGACAGTTCTGTGTTTGCCACCCCATCTCTACTGAATAAAAACTAAGATCTACCTTAGGCCTAGGTTTGTGTTGGGGCTTATTGGAACTCAACCCCTGTTCTGTGTGCTGAATCCTGGCTCTTTGAGCAGAACGCTGGGATCACTTGGCTTCAAACTAACACAAAAATGAATCCCAGCAATCCAAATTGACCCTTCCCTCCAATCATTAAAAGGAGTTTACCTTATTTTACCTGATTCCTTTTCACTCCATTAGAGGTAACAATGCAAAGCATGGGATTCCAAACACTGTTCCCAGAAATAGAGGAGATTCTGCCCCTCAGTGATCAATTTCCACCCAGCTGAGAGAGTCATTAGGTAAGAGTCTGGCATATCTACTGTGTGGTGCCAAATGACAGGACAAGATTAAGAACGTTTGAACAATATAAAATGATACCCAAAAAAATCATTCTGAGGCTTGGTAATGAAATCTGAAGGGTAGTCTAAAAGGATCTTATTTCATATGTGGATTGTATAGTGTTCCTATTAGTAGAAAATTGGTATTTTAATATGTTCATAAAATTGGTGATGTTTCTATGTACCAATGAATTCCTTAAATTGTTTGTCACAATAATCTGGCTAACTAGTAGGAAGGTCCACGAGAAGCACCCTTCCCTAGTGGAAAGATACTGGGCCTGGGAGTCAGAAGAACCTGGGTTCAAATCCCAGCTCTGCCACATGTCTGTTGTATGACCTTGGGCAAGTCATTTAACTCCTCTCTGCCTCAGTTACCTCATCTGTAAAATGGGGATTAAGACTGTGAGCGTCACATGGAATGTGGCCTGTATCCAATCTGATTAGCTTGTACCTACCCCTGCACTTAGTACAATGCTTGGCACATTGTAAGGGGAAAAAAAGGAGTTTACAATCCACAGGGGAAAGATGGTAGTGTATCTATTCCATTCCAGCAAGGTTTTTTTCACAGAAGATCAAAACTGGGGCTACTCTGCTGTTCACTCACAAAGGAGAAGCCCAAACAACCATCCCATATTGGGAACTACTAAACCCAGCAAACAGGATCCAAAGTGTAACAACAAACATGACAAACACACTCCCAAACCAGACAAAATAAAAAAGTCAGGATTTAATTAGTACCACAAATCAAAAAAAGAACACTAACAGAAAATATTAAACTCAAGGTTTCTAAGATAACACTTGAGATTGTCAGAGCAACGCTGAAGATTTGATTAATAGAAGTCACGTTGCTTGTAGCCTGTCTGAGACCTCTGCTTGGAGAAAAGTCTGAGAAATAGGGCTTAGTATAAAATAACCCCCAAAACAAAATAATGATCAAATTAACCAGTTCTCGCTATGTTTTAACCCTGGGTTCAGTTTAGATAGAGAGAAGTAACTGGTATTTATTGAGCATTTACCATGTGCAAAGCAGTACATAGAGATCTCTTCTGGTTGGGTAGCAGAGAAGTTAGCAGCTAACACTAGGAAGCCAACCGTGAGCTCCAGCTGTCACACTTCCTTTAATTCTGTCCTCAAGAGAATATTCCAAATGACCCCTGGTTGGGCGTGGGCTGGGGGTGGGGAGGGAAGGCTCTGACCTTCCCATCTAACATATCTAACAGTACCTTTTATATTTGTTTTAATTCCTACTTCCTACTTGAATTTCTAGGGAATAGATAGGACATTTTTCTTTTCTAAAAGGGATTGATGGGTATCATTTCTTTCTATTTTCCACATCCCTTTCACTGTCATGGTGCTATCAAAGAGATGAGGTTCCTTTTAGAATTGTGCTCTCCATTAGGACTGCCTTAAAGATCCCATCCTGGCATGTGAAATAATTAGAAGAACCATACACACAAAGGTTCAAAGAATCTGACAGACCTTTCTCTGTAAGGAAGTTTGTTTGTTTGTTTTTATAGTATTTGTTAAGCGCTTACTGTGTATCAAGCACCATTCTAAGCATTGGGGTAGATAATTTAATTGGGCCAGATACAGTTCCACATGGGACTTACAGTCTAAGTAGGTGGTAAAACAAGTATTGAGGAAATTGAGGCTCAGAGATGTGAAGTGCTTGCCCAAGGTCACACATCAGGCAAGTGGCAGAGCAGGAATTAGGATCCAGCTCCTGTGACTCCCAGGCCCGTAGTTTATCCACTAGGCCATGCAGCTTCTAAAATTTAAAAATTATGTTTATTAAAAATCTTAAAATAATGCCCCCCTCATGTTTAGTCATTACTCAATTTGCATCTTTTGTAATCATATTGGATCAAGTGGCTTGAGAGACAGGAAGAAGGCAGGTATTATCAATTCCCTTGCTGAGATGAAGGAATGGTGAGAGGGATGTGTTCTAGACATTAAGAAGGTCACATAAAGTGTCAGCAGAACTGTCAGCGAAGCCAACAAAATGGCTCAGGACTGGAGGAGCCCTTGAGGTTGACATGCAGCTGACCTTGGACAAGTCATTTCTCTATGCCTCAGTTACCTCAATTCTCTTTCAAGCCCCCATACTCAATCTGTCACCAAAACCTGTTTTGTTTTTCTTCCACAACATTTTTTGATGGTATTTGTTAAGTGCCTACTATGTGCCAAGCACTGTTCTAAACACTGGGGTAGATACAAGTTTATGAGGTCAGACACAGTCCCTGTCCCACATGGGACTCACAGTCTAAGTTGGAGAAAGAGCATTTTACAGATGAGGAGACTGAGGCACAGAGAAATCATGACTTACCCAATGTCACATCATAGGCAATTGGCAGAGCCAGGATTGGAACCCAGGTCCTCTGACTCCCAAGCCCATGCTCTTTCCACTAGGCCATGCTGTTCCACAAGGTCCTGAAGCATTTATGCATAATACTTTATATACCTTATTAGTTATTTGGTATATATCCCCTTTATCTTTCTTCCAACTATCTGGAAATCATTTTAAGGTCTATCTCTCCTGCTAGCTGGTAAACTCCTTGAAGGCAGGCATAACATCTAATAATTTTATTGTTCTTTTTAAAAAAATGATATGTGTTAAGCACTTACTATGTGCCGGGCACTCTACTAAGCACTAGGGTAGATACAAGATAAATAATCATGTTGAGCACAATCCTTGTCCCACATGGGGCTCACAGTCTTAATCCCTATTTTACAGATGAGGTAACTGAGGCACAGAGAAGCTAAATTACTTGCCCAAAGCCACACAAGGGGTTAGTGGCAGAGCTGGAATTAGAGCCTAGGTCCTCTAACTCCCAGGCCTGGGCTTTTTCCACTAGGTCACACTGCTTCCCCAATGTACTCTCCCATAGTCTTAGTACAGTGCTCTGCACACAGTAGTTGCTCCATTCCTATTTCTTCATTGATTGGTTGATTGACAGAGGAGGCCTCATGCCAAAAGCTGCTGAAGGTAAGGGGGCACCAAAGACTCCCCCACTGTTTTGGAGGATTGCCATATATCCCCAAATCATCCCATATTCCATATCACATCATCACAGGGGAAGAAATAGGTCGGACTTGCTGTGACCTTGCTGGGGATGATAGTTCCCATCGAAAACCGGTAAAACTGAATGCTGCAAAACTGTGGCAATAGTATCAATTATCAATTCCCTGTAATGTTAGCTGGCTCGTATGTCAGATATCATTAGCATCATTAAGACCCAGATGGATTATGTGAAACTTTTGCAACTGGTTTTCTTGGTCCTACACATCCAAATACAATCACCATCTTAAACTATTTGGACTCTATTACAAAGAGAGTTAGCAAGATGGATAGTTTTCTCATCAAGGGAATAGGGAGATGTTAGTTTCAGTTCCAGTTCTGCTGCTAATTCATGCATCTTGCAGCCTCAGCAGTCCAAAGTAACCAAGCACAAATGGCAGTCGAAAATCCATGCAGCAGTCACGCTGTCCCTCAGGGACTCTGAATAGAGGAGAGTGGAGAAGGAAGAAGGTCCTTCCACCTCAGTCACAGCCTTGCCCAAATCCTCCCAGTTTTTTTAGTGGATTATCCTGGCTTGGAACCCAGTTTTATCCAAGACTTTGTAGGCTCTAGTGTATGGCTCCAAAAACATTGGTCTCGTCTGTGTGGCACAATTCCCACTAATGCTAGGTATGCACTTAGCTGTAACTTTGCAATTTGCAGATTTGGGCCAAAAGTGGGATTTCCTACAGGAAAAAAAAACCACATTTGGCTTGTGCAAATGTGGTCTTTCTTTTACTGTCTTTCAGGTCCATTCCAAAGGGCAGATTATTCCTAATTCAAAGTTGTTTTTTTCTCTTTATATCAAAGCATCTCAAACACTATTCTTTGGAAATTCAATCTTCATTTTACTATTTTCCAGAGCCACTGCTGCAGTGACAGCTCATGGAGCCAGAGAATTATTTATTTCTATGAGTAATTTTAACTCTTTTTCTTATCTTATATAGCCAATGTCATAATAAGCTTTGATGAAACCATTAACCAAGCCACAGGTGGCCACCAGATCAGTACAGACCTCCCACATGCCCTCTCCTCTTCCACCGCACCCCCCCCCCCACCCTCCTGGGCATTTGGAATCATCAAGGGAGCACATAGCTTTAGACCAATAGGGTATGGAGCAGAGAAGAGGAAAACCTAGACCTCATTCCCTGTAGACTGTAAGCTCATCCTCGAGATTATAAGTTCCTTATAAGCAGGGAACGTGTGCGTGTCTACCAACTCTAAATACTCTACTCTCCCTAGCACTTAGTACAGTGCTCTGCACACAGTAAGTACTCAATAAATGCCATTGATTGAGTCACTGGGAGCTGGAAAAGCAGTAGGACATTCTGAGTGCTGTCCTGGAAGTTATCTTTTTCATCAACCAACATCAGGACTGAAAAAGAAAGGAAAGTTTGTGTGGGTGAACTTGGTTATAGGCATCATTGGTGGATAATTTCAGTTTAAACCAAGGTTTTCAACGATCTCTCAAACAGCAAAGGCTTGAATCCACATGGCCAGCCAATTTGAAATGATTTCAAAGAGGAGGATCCATATCTGTCAGTCCTAAAACCTTTCCTTGAGAAATCTCTCTTTCAATACTCTGTGTTTGTTACCTTCTATTTATGTTCCAAATTAAACCCTCTTTGTTTCTCCTGCCTGTGAGTTTAGTTCACATAGGGCCACTGGAACTCATATTGCCTTCTTTAGGAGTAGTTGGTGGGAAGTTCATACTTGCCTTGGGTGGTGTCGAGCCTAGGATGCTCAATCTTTCTAGCTCTAGTTTGATGGTATGCAGCAAAGCACCCTGAATTCAGTCCAGAGTGAACATAAATTATTCCCTGGATTCTAATAGAAACATTTACAACATTTAGAAGCAGCATGGCCTAGTGAAAAGAGCACAGACCAGAGAGTCAGAGGACCCGGCCTCTAATCCTGGCTCTGTCAATTGCCTGCTGTGTGACCTTGGATAAGTCACTTAACTTCCCTGTGCCTCAGTTGCTTCATCTATAAAATGGGGATACCTGTTCTCCGTCCTACTTAGACTGTGAGCCCTATGTGGAACAGGGACTGTGGCCAACCTGCCTAATTTATATGTAATGAAGTGCTTAGAATGGTACTTCATACGTAGTAAGCACTCAACAAATGCCATAATTTCTTTTTACAATGCCACATAGAAGATACTTTAAACCTTCATCACATCTTTCTCCCAGAGAATAACAAAGTGACATGTTCCTTGCCCACAGGGAGTTTACAAGCTAATGGGGGAGACTGACACGAAATGATTTACAAATACGGTAAAGTTTTTTTTTTTTGTGTGTGTGTGTGTGTGTGTGTGTGTGGTATGTTAAGCACATACTATGTGTCAGACACTGCACTAAGCTCTGGGGTGCATACAAGCTAATCCTGTTGGACAGTCCATGTCCCACATGAGGCTCACAGTCTTAATCCCCATTTTACAGATGAGGTAACAAGCACAGAGGAAGTGACTTAACCAAGGTCACCCAGCTGCCAGATAAAGTAAATAACTTAATGTTCAATTGAATAAAGATATTCACAAAAGTGCTGAAGATGAATATAAATAGGTTGAGAAGTGCTAGAGATGGTTTATGGGTCCACTAGACTATATCTCCTTGAAGCAGGGATCGATTCTACTTAGTACTCTTCAAACAGCTCAGTTCTGGTCACAAAGTATATGCTTACTAAATATCATTGATTGATGGATTAATTTATATAATTCAAGGTGCTGAGAATTCATTGAGGAAGAGTAGTCAGAAGAAGTAGCATGGCCTAGAGAATAGAGCACAATCTGGGAGTGAGAAGGACCTGGGTTCTATTCCCGGCTCTGCCACTTGTCTGCTGTGTGACCTTGGGCAAGTCACTTCACTTCTCTGTGCCTCATTTCCCTCATCTGTGAAATGGGGATTAATATTGTAAGCCCCGTGTGGGACAGGGATTGTGTCCAACCTGATTAGCTTGTATCTACCCCAGCACTTGGAACAATGCTCAACATACTGAATACTTAACAAATACCATCATTATTATTATTGTTACAGGATTTTAGGAGGACTTTGAATATGGGGAGGATTGTCATCTCATGCATTTGGGGAGGAAGGGAGTTCTAAATTTGGCAAGTAGCTAGAGAAAGGTGGTGGGGGCGGAAGAGTCCAGAGTGAGATACTGTTTAGAAGGTTGACTTGGGAGGAATGAAGAGAGTGAGATGGAGAATAGAGGGTGAAGAGAGCAGATAGGTAAACAGGTTTTGATGTGGAGGGACACAGGAAGCCAGTGGAAGGTTTTTGGTTGTTTTAATAGTATTTGAAGGTCTGGAAAATTTGGAGGGGGTGGTGGGAATGCAAGCTGATGAGGAAAGAATAGTAGAGTCGTTGAGCAGAAAACAGAGCTGAGTTATAGTACTCTAGAATGAATTTGTCATGGAAGAAATTGGCCTGGAGCCTGGATTCTGCCAGCTGCATTCATCCACATGGGCACAGGAGTGGAGGAAGTAGATCATGACGGTGATCCCAGGCTGGGCGATTGGTGGTGCGAGAGTGACAAAGGAATGGGATCTAGGGGTATGGGGGGTGGCAGGAAGTCCAGGAGAGGTGAAGTAGCCTTGGAGTGATGGAGAGGATCGAGAGTACAGTTGTGGAAGGGGCTGAGGACCAAATTCAGGGGACTGGGGGTGTGGATGAGGTAGCAGGTTAGAGGGTAGTGATTCAAAAGTGTTAAATCAGAATAGGTGAGGTTAAAGCTGAGGCACTGCTAGAGATGATTAGAACAAATGTGTGTATCCATGTTAGTGAGGGGCTGAGGTGCGATGAAGCCAAAGGTCAGCAGCTTTGAGCAGAGATCGTGTCTACTAAAGCTATTGGACTCATCAGATGGCAGGACAAGATTATAAGATTACAAGGTCGTGGAACACAATCAGCTTACTAGCCCGGAAGCCATGTTGATAGAAACAGTTTCACTGGGCAGGACACATGAGAAGACTGGATGATTGGCTGCTTGATGGTGAAAATGGGCACACACAAACCAGGAGAGCTGAATAAACAATTGAATGAAGCACAATCTCAGAGGATATGGCATAGCCAAAAGACCACTGCAGCAGATAGACTGGACTGTGGTGCAGCAGTAGGGAGAAGGGTTGCTCTTCTTGAGTTCAGATCGGGATACCAAGAGACTGATTTAAAAACAGAGACAGGTCTTGTACAGGACAAGTGAGAAAGCACTGCCAGGAACTATTTTTACATACACACAATGCACGCAGAAGGGAGTGTCGGTTATGCATCAGCCTTGCCAGTCATTCATTCCCAGTCATAGTCTCATGCATGGATAGGGCCTCATTATTAATAGTTCACCATCTTCAAAAGACAAGAACACCTATATATCTTTTATGGTGAATCTATGAGTGGGTAGACATTCATTAAAACTGAGAACCACTTCACACTGTGTCCGGCTAAAAGGGATCATCCTATCTGACTTCTTTTCACACCACCAATAAAAGAAATATAAGCAGGAGCATCCCTCAT
This sequence comes from Ornithorhynchus anatinus, assembly GCF_004115215.2. Classification (NCBI taxonomy): domain Eukaryota; kingdom Metazoa; phylum Chordata; class Mammalia; order Monotremata; family Ornithorhynchidae; genus Ornithorhynchus; species Ornithorhynchus anatinus. Next base: position 43,591,317 of record NC_041753.1, on the reverse strand, counting down.
TGAAATCGTGGGTTGGATCGGAGCCCTATAAAACTGACCACTCACTACTGATCTTCGTGCTTCTCCATTATTGGCAGCAGCACCAATTTTACAAATGACGAAACAAAAGTCCAGATTCATTGCATGCTTTTCTCAAGGACACATAGTGAATCCAGAGTAGAGCTGGGGTTGGAACCTACATATTTCTGATGGAATCTACTGCTTTCCCTCTGAACTTCCATTTCTCCTGTAGGTGAAAAAAAAATAGTTTTCAATTTAAATAACAATGTGTTTTGTATAATTTGAGTGTTTAAGGGAAAGTGACCTTTGCGATTTAAATCCTTTTAGTGCAGTGATGCCCTTAGACATTTCTAAGAATATGCAGGTTTTCTTTGCTTCTTAAAAAGAAATCTGCAAATCCCCATGACCCATAATATCACATGTTTAACTGTGTATTATTCCACATACTACTTTTAGGTTGTTGTTATTGTTTTTTTTCCTGTAAGGAAAAAAAAAATCTCATTTCAACTTATCTTTTTTTGCTGGTGCTAGTCTTCCTTTTCTTAATGATTATGTATGTACATATATATATATATACACACACACATATAAACATATATATATTTCTTTCAATATTAGTGAAGGTGCAATTCATGAAAAGAATATTACAATTGTATGGGGAGGTTTTTTTAAAAAAAACTGTTGGCCTGATACTGCTCAACTATTCTTTTAAGAGTGAAAACCAAAGTGTCTTTTCTTACATTTATTTAATTCTTACAATTTATTTTACTTTTCAAGTCATTCATTTATTTGAGGTTAATTGGTAATTCAGAATACTTTCAAATTCAAATTAGAGCATAGCAGATACAGTAGTATTGAAAGCTGAAAGTTGAATTTTGCAAAGATATGCCATTTTTCCCCTATACCTTTGTTGGTATAATTCTACAGGAAACTAGGGATTCTAAAACAGAAGGGTTTTGAGATGCATTGGCATAGCATTGTGGTAAAGCATCTGTTTGCGAGTCTGACTCAGGTTTGTACTTTAGTCCCTTGCTCCCACAAACACTATCTCTCCTTACAAATCTAAAAAGTTGGGCAAGAAGGTTGTGGAAAAAAAAAATGGGGAACAGGGCACAGCTTATAAAGGATAGCCTATAAAATCTGCTGATACAAAGAAATGATTAAAAAAACACACAGCACTAAAAGAGAGTATTTCAAAAGTTGTGCACTGATTATTCAAATAAATACAATGAACTTTTGCTCAAAGGAGTTATCTATTGATTAGTATCAATAATGTAAAAGATTAATTTCCCCTCCTAAAAATTTTACCCATTGAGAATTTCCAAACAGTGCTATATATTAAAAATGAAAGAAAGGAAATCAGTCAGGAGATTAACCCATCTGGCTCAAATCCTTTAAATTAGAGTTACATTGTTACTTGCAAAGGAAGAAATGCTATAAAACTGTCACCCGGTGGAATATCCCTATCTTTGTAGATAGTGTCATGTCACAGTTCACAGTAAAGTCAGACACTGAGCTGGCTTGTTAATTGCCATTTTAGAAAGCTGAAGGAGTTTTGGAATGCATTCCAGACCAAAAATAAGATAATAGAAAAAATCTAGTAACAAGCATTTGCAAGGTGGAAGAAAAAACCAGGGCAAATAGTGTAGGGTAAATAGAAAACTGCTGCAAGAGAAAACTAAGGGCAGCATTAGCTATGAAATGTTACACTGTGTAGGATGGAGGTAAGAAAGATGAGAGGGAACATTTCAAGGGTGTGAAGGTAGAGTTAAGCTAAATAGAGGAGTACAAAACTTGGGAAAAAACGGGGCTGAAAAAATGAACACCAAGTATGTAGAGTGGAAATTTACAAGCATGAGAGCCAATCATACTGTACACTCAGTTTTGCCATAAAGAGTGTTCCACTCTGAGCTTTGCTAGAGTGCCGTTAGGGAGTTAGGAATGCATCACATAGTCAGAAGAAACGGTTTGTGCATATGTACATGTATACCATGGGGTGTCAGCTACAGTTCTCAGAGCTCCAAGATGGCTGTGACCTCCATGGTCCCTTTTCATGAAGTTGCTTCAGATCCTGAAGATGGTACTTCCAATCTGTGTTTTTTAGAATATTCTGTTTTACACCCAGTGTCTCAAATGGTTAGGAAGTTGTCAGACATCCTGTATATATGGACTTGCCCCCTGTTTCCTTTTTTTAATCTCCGTTTCCCAGAAAAATCTGCCTGGAGGTAATCATCCCATTTTTAAAAATCCCACCTTTCATTTTTTTCCACTGGAGAGAAGGACACATAAAGTCAGACCCCCACCAAAGTACCAGTTAATCAAAACTGGGATCTGATCATCGTAAATATATTTTTTTCAAAGTGTTCTCTCATTTTGTGTGGCTAATCACAAAGAGTAGTTGTAATCATCTTATTTTAAAAACTATATCAAATTTACAGTTACTCTAGTTGACCTTATTTGCTTCTTTTCCATACCTTAAATTTCCTTCCAGTATCAATTAACACAGCATGCTCTTGGCCGACTTCAGCATTTCTCTCCTAATTCTTCCTTTTTGATTATTCCTTAAACTAGTATCTAGAGTTATTTTTCAGAGACTGGATGACCCATAGAATCAGAAAAGTTATAATGTACCTAGTTCTTCTGGTTCTCTGGTCTGGGGCAGCAGTGAATATAAGCTCTCAACATACATGATGTGTTCAGAGGAACATGTGAAATGGACTGATATTTTCAGTTGGCTTCCTGGTGTCCAGATGCCCATCATCACAATTGTTCTTCTTTGGCGAGAAATCAATTAGCAGTGCAAACAGTGAAATTGGGGCAATTATTCCGGATAATTCAGACAAAAATAACCTACCACAGATGCTAATTTGCTTCAGTCTTGACCTTTAAGTTAATTCACTCTACCAAGTGTTTACAACAGGCAAACCGTATGGCAGTTTGAAAAAACTAAACAGCATCTTAGATTCCGGTAACAGATCAATTTTCCTTCTCTCAAAAATGGGATTGGTAAGTGAGCTTATTGTCTGCAATTCAGTCCAGTATGCCTGAAGATTGACTAGGTTGTACTTTAGAAGACAGGGCAGCAGGTCTGGAATAGAGATTCCTTTTGTCTTGGTTTTCATATCGGTTTCATTTATAACCAATGCCTGACCTTCTACCCCACATCTTACCATTTGCCTAAACTTGGGAGATGGTGCTGAGACCACCGAGACAGGCGACTGGCATGGAGGGAACTTGGGACAGTGGGATGGCAAAAGCTGAGGTAGTGTCTTTGAATCCAGTTGTTGTGTCCTCTAGACTGTAAGCTCGTTGTGGGCAAGAAATGTGTCTATTGTGATATTGTACTCTCTCAAGTGCTTAGTACAGTGCTCTGCACACAGTAAGCACTCAGTAAATACCACTGATTGTGTTGATGTCAGTTCCTGAGACAGGCTTGAGCATGGGACTAAGTAGTTGCAACTACACAGCCCACCCACTGCGAGAATTTCTTAGGCACTGAGCACCAGGATTGTCCCCGGGGGCATTGTGGGCTAAAACAGATTTTTCTTCTAAAAAATTCTGTCAACACAAACATGCACACTGGGTGTAGACACGATAAGTCTGTTCATTTGATTCTGGGCTTCTTCGCTGAAACTGTTCACAAGGCTATGCTGTGTGTAACACTAACTGAATAAAAGCAATTGGCAGAGAAATGTGACCAAGCTGTTGACTCAAAAATAAAAGATGCTGTGCTGAGCTTAAAATGATTTTTCATAGGGCTTGAAATGTACAGTCACCAGCTGCTGGGCATCTGCTTGCCTCAGCCCAGCTGTAATATGACCAGAGCCAAAAACAGAAGGATTCTGCATTCTCTTTCTCTCTCCAGATCCTTGGTAGGGTTGCATTTGCTGTCATGTTACTGGTGGGACATGATCAAAACCTAACCTAGGTACAGTTTCTAGGGGCAGTTTCCTTTCAGAACAGATAAAGCAGCAGATACATCCCTTAGGGAAACTACATTTCACAGGAGCCTTCATGTCCATAAGCTTCGAGGAAGGGACTTTCTAAAGATCAGAAGGTGAAACTGCCTGCTCTTTTTTCCTAATCTGACTGGCTGTCTGTTGTTGGACTTGGCCTTGAGGAAGATTTTGCCATGTGGTGCCAGTACACCCTCTTTAGAACTTCGCTAATAAATAAAAACACCCTTATATGGTTATTCGAAAGAAACCTGTTTGGAAGATAATAGGCATTTGTTTGGATTAACCATCTCCCATTATAATGCTCTTCTTTAGATTCTTTCCAGGATAGCAGTGCTGAATATAAATGCGGGAATTACAGTGCCCTCTCAATTCAAGGTTCAAAGTTTACCTTGGCTTGAGTACTCCCCTTCTTCCCAGTAATTTGGCTGGCTTGAATAGAGTGATGATAGCTCATTTCTAGTTAATAACAAATCTATTTAGCTTAGATAATGGCCTATCTTTCCTAGCATAAGGTGTCTTTTTGCTGAAGTTGTGAAGGATAATCCTTTGAAAATGAATTACTGGATTTACATACATACACAAAAGCCCTTTCATTCAAAAGCTTTCATTATCGGTACATATTTACACTGTTGTTTGATCTTGAAACTATATTGTTTTTAATCACTGCTTTTTAATATATTGATATTGTTTTACTAAAACTTTTTGGGTCTTAGCAAATGAATTAACACACTTCACATTATTTTTCTGGAAAAAAATATACTTCTTTTAACACTCCTTTGCTTAACACTGGTTACATGGAACCAATTAAGGGCGCTCTCCACTAGATTGTAAACACCTTGATAGCAGGGATCACATCTACCATCTCCACTGTACTCTTCCAAGGGCTGAGTACAGTGCTGTGCACATAGCAAGCTCTAAATAAATATTATTAATTGATTAATTGCTAACTGGAGACTACATCAAATTTTGATATTTGGATTTTACTACAGCTTCCTGACTTCCTTTCCTTACTTTAAAATTAAACTTTGTGTGATTCACTTCTGATTATTTGGGAATATAGAGTGGAACCATGAATTTCTCACAGAATCTTTTTTTGTGTTATTTATTAAATCCTTATTATGTAATAATAATAATAATGTTGGTATTTGTTAAGCATTTACTATGTGCCGAGCACTGTTCTAAGTGCTGGGGTAGATACAGGGTAATGAGGTTGTCCCACGTGAGGCTCACAGTTAAACCCCATTTTACAGATGAGGCACAGAGAAGTTAAGTGACTTGCCCACAGTCACACAGCTGACAAGTGCAGAGCCAGGAGTCGAACTCATGACCTCTGACTCCGAAGCCCAGGCTCTTTACCACTGAGCCATGCTGCTTCCAATTTGCTATGTAATAATAATAATAATAATGTTGGTATTTGTTAAGCGCTTACTATGTGCCGAGCACTGTTCTAAGCGCTGGGGTAGACATAGGGGAATCAGGTTGTCCCACGTGGGGCTCACAGTCTTAATCCCCATTTTACAGATGAGGGAACTGAGGCACAGAGAAGTTAAGTGACTTGCCCACAGTCACACAGCCAACAAGTGGCAGAGCTGGGATTCGAACTCATGAGCCCTGACTCCAAAGCCCGTGCTCTTTCCACTGAGCCACACTGCTTCTCACTGTATTAAGCACTGGGGTAGATACAAGCTAATCAGGTTAAACACAGTCCCTCTCCCACATAATAATAATTGTGGTATTTGTGATTTATTTTAAGAGCTTACTATGTGCCAGGCACTATACTAAGCACTGGGCTGGTTACAAGTAAATCGGGTTGAATACAATCTCAATCTCTATTTTACAGATTAGGTAACTGAGGTCCAGAGAATTCATTCATTCATTCAATAGTATTTATTGAGCGCTTACTATGTGCAGAGCACTGTACTAAGCGCTTGGGATGAACAAGTCGGCAACAGATAGAGACAGTCCCTGCCGTTTGACGGGCTTACAGTCTAATCGGGGGAGACGGACAGACAAGAACAATGGCACTAAACAGCGTCAAGGGGAAGAACATCTCGTAAAAACAATGGCAACTAAATAGAATCAAGGCGATGTACAATTCATTAACAAAATAAATAGGGTAACGAAAATATATACAGTTGAGCGGACGGGTACAGTGCTGTGGGGATGGGAAGGGAGAGGTGGAGGAGCAGAGGGAAAAGGGGAAAATGAGGCTTTAGCTGCGGAGAGGTAAAGGGGGGATGGCAGAGGGAGTAGAGGGGGAAGAGGAGCTCAGTCTGGGAAGGCCTCTTGGAGGAGGTGAATTTTTAAGTAAGGTTTTGAAGAGGGAAAGAGAATCAGTTTGGCGGAGGTGAGGAGGGAGGGCGTTCCAGGACCGCGGGAGGACGTGACCCAGGGGTCGACGGCGGGATAGGCGAGACCGAGGGACGGCGAGGAGGTGGGCGGCAGAGGAGCGGAGCGTGCGGGGTGGGCGGTAGAAAGAGAGAAGGGAGGAGAGGTAGGAAGGGGCAAGGTGATGGAGAGCCTTGAAGCCTAGAGTGAGGAGTTTTTGTTTGGAGCGGAAGTCGATAGGCAACCACTGGAGTTGTTTAAGAAGGGGAGTGACATGCCCAGATCGTTTCTGCAGGAAGATGAGCCGGGCAGCGGAGTGAAGAATAGACCGGAGCGGGGCGAGAGAGGAGGAAGGGAGGTCAGAGAGAAGGCTGACACAGTAGTCTAGCCGGGATATAACGAGAGCCCGTAATAGTAAGGTAGCCGTTTGGGTGGAGAGGAAAGGGCGGATCTTGGCGATATTGTAGAGGTGAAACCGGCAGGTCTCGGTAACGGATAGGATGTGTGGGGTGAACGAGAGGGACGAGTCAAGGATGACACCGAGATTGCGGGCCTGCGGGACGGGAAGGATGGTCGTGCCATCCACGGTGATGGAGAAGTCTGGGAGCGGACCGGGCTTGGGAGGGAAGATGAGGAGCTCAGTCTTGCTCATGTTGAGTTTTAGGTGGCGGGCCGACATCCAGGTGGAGACGTCCCGGAGGCAGGAGGAGATGCGAGCCTGAAGGGAGGGGGAGAGGACAGGGGCGGAGATGTAGATCTGCGTGTCATCTGCGTAGAGATGGTAGTCAAAGCCGTGAGAGCGGATGAGTTCACCGAGGGAGTGAGTGTAAATGGAGAACAGAAGAGGGCCAAGAACTGACCCTTGAGGAACTCCAACAGTTAAAGGATGGGAGGGGGAGGAGGCGCCAGCGTAGGAGACCGAGAATGATCGGCCAGAGAGGTAAGAGGAGAACCAGGAGAGGACAGAGTCCGTGAAGCCAAGGTGAGATAAGGTATGGAGGAGGAGGGGATGGTCGACAGTGTCAAAGGCAGCAGAGAGGTCAAGGAGGATCAGAATGGAGTAGGAGCCATTGGATTTGGCAAGAAGGAGGTCATGGGTGACCTTAGAGAGAGCAGTCTCGGTAGAGTGGAGGGGACGGAAGCCAGATTGGAGGGGGTCTAGGAGAGAATGGGAGTTAAGGAATTCTAGGCATCGATTGTAGACGACTCGTTCTAAGATTTTGGAAAGGAAGGGTAGTAGGGAGATAGGACGATAACTGGAGGGGGAAGTGGGGTCAAGAGCAGGTTTTTTTAGGATGGGGGAGACGTGGGCGTGTTTGAAGGCAGAGGGGAAGGAGCCCTTGGAGATTGAGTGGTTAAAAATAGAAGTTAAGGAAGGGAGGAGGGCAGGGGCGATGGTTTTAAGAAGGTGAGAGGGAATGGGGTCCGAGGCGCAGGTGGAGGGGGTGGCACTTGCGAGGAGGGAGGAGATCTCCTCTGAGGATACTGCAGGGAAGGATGGGAAAGTAGGGGAGGGGGTTGTTGGGGGGGAGGGGAGAGGCGGAGGGGTGACTTTGGGGAGCTCAGACCTGATCGTGTTGATTTTCATGAGGAAATAGGTGGCCAGATCATTAGGGGTGAGAGATGGGGGAGGGGGAGGAACAGGGGGCCTAAGGAGAGAGTTAAAGGTCCGGAACAATCGGCGGGGGTGACGGGCATGGGTGTCGATGAGGGAGGAGAAGAAGCTTTGCCTGGCGGAGGAGAGGGCAGAGTTAAGGCAGGAAAGGATAAATTTGAAGTGTGTGAGGTCGGCTTGGTGCTTGGACTTTCGCCAGCAGCGCTCAGCAGCTCGAGCATAGGAGCGTAGGAGGCGGACGGAGGAGGTGATCCAGGGCTGTGGGTTAGTGGCGCGAGAGCGGCGGAGGGAAAGGGGGGCGAGAGAGTCGAGATGAGTAGAGAGGGTGGAGTTGAGAGCGGAGACCTGATCGTCGAGAGTGGGAAGAGAGGACAGGGCGGCAAGGTGAGGCAAGATGCTATTGGAAAGACGGATGGGATCGAGAGAGCGGAGGTCTCTGTGGGGCAGTAGCGAAGATTTGCAGGGGGAGGGAGTGTGAGAGATGAGGCAGGTGAGAAGGTTATGGTCCGAGAGAGGGATTTCAGAGTTGGTGAGTGAGGAGATAGTGCAGCGGTAGGAGATGACAAGATCGAGGGTGTGACCGAGTCGGTGAGTGGGCGCGGTATGGTGGAGGAGGAGGTCGGCAGAGTCGAGGAGGGATAGCAAGCGGGCGGCAGAGGAGTCGTCGGGTACATCCGTATGGATGTTGAAGTCTCCAAGGATCAGAGTGGGCAGAGAGAAGGAGAGAAGGAAGGTGAGAAAGGGGTCAAGGTGGTTGAAGAAGTCGGAGGTGGGACCGGGAGGGCGGTAGATGACGGCGACAAGTATCTGGAGTGGGTGGTAGAGGCGAATGATATGGGCTTCGAAGGAGGGGAAGGAGAGGGAGGGGGGAGGAGGGATAGTGCGGAAGCGGCATCGGGGCGAGAGGAGGAAGCCGACGCCTCCTCCCTTACCGGTGAGTCTGGGGGAGTGGGAGAAGGAGAGGCCTCCGCTGGAGAGAGCGGCGGCGGAGACCGTGTCTTCGGGAGAGAGCCACGTTTCCGAAAGGGCGAGGAGGAGGAGAGAGCGGGAGAGGAAAAGGTCATGGATGAAAGGTAGCTTGCCTGTAACAGAGCGGGGGTTCCAGAGGCCACACTTGAAAGTAGCTGTGGGTGCAAGGGGAGGAGGGGGGGAAGGGCGGGGGGAGGGGAGGGTTTGGATGGGAAGGAGGTGGCGGGGCCCTGGACGAAGAGAGGGGGATGAGGGGTGGCGGTGGGACAAGAGGACTGGGATGGGGCATGGGTGGGGAAGAGAGAAGGGGGGAGGGGGTGAAGAGGGGGTTAGGTGGGGGGAAGAGTAGGGGGAGGGGGAAGAGGGGTAGCGCTGGTAAAGTGGGGTTCTAGGGCGGGAGAGAGGAGGGGGGGAGGAGACAGAGGAGAGAGCGGGAAAGAGCTGAGCGAGAGAGGGGAAGGGGAAGGGGAAGGGGAGGATAGGAAGGGGCGGGAGGGGGGAGGGGGGGAGGAGGGACATGGCGAGGCCAGAGAGGTGGGTGGCAGCACTGACAACAATAAACAGTAATAAACGAAATCGGTAATATAGCAACATGATACAATATGATACAATACAGTGGTGCTAATATAGCAACATGATACAGTATGATACAATATAGTCGTGTTAATAAAAGGGGTGATGACCAGGGTCGGGGGTAGACTCGATTAAGGGGCGACCTGATCAAATTCAAAATCTGACGACAATAAACAATAAAAAGCGAGATCGCAAATATAGCAACATGCTACAGTAAGGCACACTACAATAGTGTTGATAAGCAGGCGATGACCAGGGACAGAGAAGTGAAGTGTCTTGCCCAAGATCAAACAACAGACAAGTGGCCGAGCCAGGAGTAGAACCCATGGCCTTCTGACTCACAGTCCCAAGCACTCTCCACTAGGTCATGCTGCTTCTCCCAATCTTGTCCTAATAACTCAGTTTAAAGACTCACAATCTCAGTGTGCCTCACTGGAAAGTGCACGGGCTTGGGAGTCGGAGGTCGTGGATTCTAATTCCGGCTCCGCCACTTGTCAGCTGTATGACTTTGGGCAAGTCACTTAACTTCTCTGGGCCTCAATTACCTCATCTGTAAAATGAAGATTAAGACTGTGAGCCCCACTTGGGACAACCTGATGACCTTATATCTCCCCCAGAGCTTAGAACAGTACTTGGCTCATAGTAAGCGCTTAACAAATACCAACATTACTATTAACACTCACTCAACAGGTTGGTCTCCTATCTCAATATGAGTATGTGTGTTTAAAGATGTGTTTCAGGAGTATGTGTCTGGGTGTGTATGTGTGTCTATTATCGATAATTGATGGTTTGTGTCTCTATTACTATCCCTATCTCCCTCTCCTGCCTGTTTTCTTCCCAACCCCACTCCTCTGCCTCTCATGCATGGAATATTTCCCCACTCTGGAAGCCACATTCCTTGTCCCACTTTGTGCTCTGGAAAAAATATGGTCACTTTATGTCAATACTGCTTGAAAAATATATCTTTGGGAAAAAGAAATTACCGGTTAATGAACGCCTTCATCTCAGATCTTATTTATTCTATGAACAAGATAATAAACTCCAAGCAAAAGAGAGACTTGAGTAGAACCATTAACCAAGATTTATGAAAATTGCCTGGGGCAGAGAATAGGAGGATCTCTTTCAGAACTCTCATTGTAGCAGATAAAAAGCATTAAAACTAAAATATATTCACAAACACTGGGCCTTCACATGAGCACTTACTCCAAGTCTGTGCTACTCTGTGGAATCTTTTTTATAGTCATAAAATACTTTCCTCTATTCATAGTCATAGGATTTCTCAACTCCAAAATCAAATATGTTGTCAGCTACAACAAGGTGTTTGAACCCACATCCAAGTGTTTGATAATATTGATTACTCCAATGAAAACAGGGTTGTTTTACATTTCCAGGCTCTCTGAAGTCTATTACCTCTCCATGTTGGGCAGATATCATTTCAAAACTGCATGAATGAAATAAACTACAGGTAGATAATGAAGGAGAAATTGCTTTTGAATAAGGAAAGCATCTCAATGAAGTTGTTTTGTGTTTCTTTATTTTAACAATTAAAGTGTCCTACACTATCTATAAAGCTGTCCTTAGAGGAGACGTCTGACAGTGAGAGTCTATCCATATGTGTGAGTGAATATGATTGATAAAACCAATATGTCACTGACATTCCCTCTTTCATCATGGGATGCAATGATTGTCCCTTACTGCACTATTGCATTTGCCGTTCACAGTGCTTGGTTCACGGTTGCTCCAGGAGCTGGCAGCCTAGTCAGGAAGAAGTGGTGATGAGCTTCTGGAGTCCTCGCCTTCCAAGATAGCACATACACATAGTGTTTGAGAAAGAAGGGCACTGGTCATGGTTCCTTTCTCGTCTCGCTTTTGTATCGTGAGTGTCTCGAGGCCTCTGTTTCAGTTGAATCACCCCTTTTCTAACTGCTTTTCTAACTGTACACCAGGTTGATCTGTCTTTTGTCTTCTAGAAGCCCAAAGATATGCCATCTTGTATAAAATTTTGCTGAATTGTGCCTTAAAATGTTTTCTTGGAAATTCGATATCACTTTACCATTGTCCCCTCCTCAAAAGTTCCTTCTAAAGAGAATAGGGCCATTAAGAGACCAAAAGTATGGAAAAAAAAAACTAACCTCAAAAACTCTACCCATCGGGGCAGGTGCAAAATAGCCCCACACTTAGGGGGCCCATTGACAGCCCTCATGAATATTGCACAAGGAGATGCATGGTGGCTTAGTGGAAACAGCACAGGCCTGGGAGTCATAGGTCGTCGGTTCTAATCCCACCTCCGCCACTTGTCAGCTGTGTGACCTTGGGCAAGTCACTTCACTTCCCGTACCTCAGTTACCCCATCTGTAAAATGGGGATTGAGACTGTGAGCTCCATGTCGGATACACTGATAACCTTGTATCTACCTCAGTGCTTAGAACAGTGCTTGGCACATAGTAAGTGCTTAATAAATATGATTGAATGAATGAATAGTAAGCGCTTAACAAATACCATCATCATCCTCATGGATGTTATGCAGTATATTGTGACAAGGTCTTATGTGCCATGTTGTAGAAATACTCCCATTTTACTTGATCCTAGAGCATTTCTCCGGGGGTCGGGGAGGGCCAGACTCTCCAAAATGTTCCAGAATCTTTACATTCCCCCACCCATGTCCACATGGACTCTCTACGCCAGGCAGCAGGAACTGCAGAGGAGGGAGGTTTGGTAGTGAGCATAATAAAGTGGACACAAAAGGATCTGGTACTCAATCGGTACCAAGCAGAGGATAGGAAACCAGGCTCTCTATTATAAAATCAGATGGCTGACCACTCTGCTCACAATCCATGCCAAGAGAGGCCTACACTTGGCCAGAGGCCCAAGTTCCATTAGGCCAGGGAAAGGGCAAACTTCCCACTGTTCCCCGCTCCAGGATCTGGCAGCCTAGTCAGGAAGAAGTGGTGATGAGCTTTTGGAGCCCTTGCCTTCCAAGATAGCACATACACATATTGTTTGAGAAAGAAGGGTGCTGTAAGGGTTGCAGGGGTAGACTGAAGGAAGTGAGAGAGAGTCCCACATGGACAACAGATGGTGGTGAAGGACTGCAATGATACAGCCCCACAATAACAGCCATCCCAGTCACTACAGGATCACGTCAGCTCTGCTCCCTTTTTGTAAGCTCTTCCTCTGGTTTGTAAACCCGGAAATCAGAAGTTACACCAAGAGCCCATCAGGTAAAACAGGAGAAGATAATTATATAATTATGCAAATAATCATTTGCCTCTTCACTCCCAAGGACCCAAGAACCCACATTCAACTCAGCAATTAATCAGCAGAACCACTGGATTAAGCAGTTACTGATGTTGACAACCATACCCACAGTAACAACGGTGCTTACTATGTGCCAGACACTGTACTAGGGGCTGGGGTGTATATAAGGAAATCGGGTTGGACATGGTCCTGTCCATGTGGGGCTCAGTCTCAATCCCCATTTTCCAGATGAGGTAACTGAGGCCCAGAGAGGTGATATGACTTGCCTAAGGTCACACAGCAGATAAATGGCAGAATGGGGATTAGAACCCATGACCTTCTGACTCCCAGGTCTGTGCTCTATCCACTATACCATGCTGCTTCTCTAACCTATAACCCTTAAACTTCTCTGGCCCAACATATTCTCTCAGTCCCCACCCTCTAATCAGCCCATCCCTGTCCTTCTTTCCCAGCACTCCCCTCTCATCTCCCTCCTTCCAATCCCTCCCCATACCTTGTGCTGCTCCCCCCCCCACTCCCCCCATCCCTGTCATCCTTTCCCAGAACCACCCCCACCCCTCTCCCCTGCACACTGGCCCCCATCGACTCAGTCCCATCCAGCCCCTCCCCACCCCTCACATCCTCCCCACGGCTTCAGCCAAGTGTGGCCTGTAGAACCCCTACTCCATTTTTGGAAAGTGTCCCTTCGTCCTTGATATGTTCCTGACCCAATCACTCCTCAACATCAGTGAAACCTGGCTCTCCCCAGATGACACTGTCTCCCCTGCTGCTCTCTCCAGAGGGAGCCTCATCTTCTCCCACTCCTCAAGACTCACAGGGAAAGGGGGAGGAGTGGGCTTCCTTCGTGCTCCCCAGTGCCACTTTCACACTATTCCACCTCCCCCAACCCTCTCTTTCCCTTCCTCTGAAGCCCATATTACCTGCCTCTAATACCCAATCCAGTTACTTGTCATGGTCATCTACCTGCCCCCTGTCCTCCAATTTTCTGAACAATTTTGATCCCTTACTCACATTTCTTCTCTCCTTCTCCATCCCTAAAATGATCTTTGGGGAATTCAAAATCCACACAGATGTTCCTGACGAACCTTCCACTGCCCGCTTCCTATCACACCACACCTCCATCCTGTTAACCCTCCTCATCCACTTACCAACTTGGATCTCTTCATCTTTAGTCAATATCGATCAATCAATGGTATTTAATGAGTGCTTATGTACTTATGTAAATATCCATAATTTGTTCATTTATATGCCTGTCTCCCCTTCTAGATGGTAAGCTCTTTGTGGGCAGGGAATAATAATAATAATGATGGCATTTGTTAAGGACTTACTATGTGCAAAGCACTGTTCTAAGCGCTGGGGAGGATACAAGGTGATCAGCTTGTCCCACGTGGGGCTCACAGTCTTCATCCCCATTTTACAGATGAGGGAACTGAGGCACAGAAAAGCAAAGTGACTTGCCCAAAGTCACACAGCTGACAAGTGGCAGAGGTGGGATTAGAACCCATGACCTCTGACTCTCAAGCCCGGGCTCTTTCCACTGAGCCATGCTGCTTCTCACTTCTCAGGGAATATGTCTACCTACTCTGTTATATTTTACTCTCCCAAGCACTTAGTACAGTGCTCTGCACACAGAAAGCGCTCAGTAAATACAATGGATTGATCATGTGAGCTGGGCCTTAATTCCTTCATCTGTATAATGGGCATTAATTCTACAAATGCCATCATAACCCCACTGCTAGGCCCCATGCTTGGCACATCATAAGCATTTAACACATTCCACAATTATTATTACTGCACCTCTTAGGACCCCGATTCTGTTATTTAACTTCTCTAGACCTAACAAGGAGTAGAATAACATTTTCTGCAAAAGGAGCATTTTTGGAATCCAGAACGAGTGACACTTTACTTGAAATCAGTGAATCTGAGAAATGTGCAACCTAGAGAATGAACCTGTTTATAACTTACAGTTCACTCCTAATTTCTTCTTGGTCTGCTGAGACCTATAGCTGAATCCCTTTCTACATTAAAAACACTAATCACACTCTCTACTCTTTTGATAGACTGCAAAACAGTGGAGAATATAAATTCTGCTTGAGTATCAATCTTTACAGTACATGCAGCAGTCACATACAATGATGGCCTGTAATGACTGAAATATGGTACTAAACACAATCCCCTCCATGTGAATTGAATTAATTGATTTATTAGCTCCAAAATAGCCAGGTGGGTTAGGCTAATTAAGATTTTGATTGCTAATTGCCAACAAGGGGGGATAAAAAAATGAGCAGTTTGAATGAGAAGGGATGTGTTTGTAGCAACTGATGTAAAGCAGAACGCCTCTGGCTAGGAAGGAAATGAAGTGGGAATGTATTTACGATACTGTAGGGGAAGGAACCATGACTGATGCTACAGCAGTAGAGGGCAGCCTATTTTCTGGGGTCTTTGAATTTTTCTAGTGGTGACACAGACAGTCCGTGGCCAAGAATTCTTATTAATGTGAACACCAGAAAGGGCTGTGTAGGTGAAAATTAATAATCTTCTTAGTTCAGTGGAGAACTCTCCCTTTATTTCTTCTCTGAGTATAGTTGTATAATCCGTAATACATATTATATATATATGTATGTTGGTTCTATTGAGGAATGGGCATTCTCCCTTGTCCTGGGAAGTGGTCTCCGATATCCGTTATCACTGCAAGGAACACGCAGGCTTATGTTAGAGAGTAACACGATCTGAAATAGAACCTCGCTTTCCCTTTGCTCTAAACCAAAAAATGAGGTGACAGCACAGTGGGAAGGGTACATCCTTTCAGGTCTTGGTACAGACTGGGGAGGCCTACTCCAGGTTGCCCATCCACCTCCACATGAAACAGAAACTCCTTATCATCAGCTTTAAAGCACTCGATGAGCTTGCCCACTCCTATCAGAACCCAGCCTGCAAGGTTCACTTCTCTAATGCCAACCTACTCTCTGCAGCTCGACCTTGTCTATCCTGCCCCGATCCCTTGCCCATATCTTCCTTCAGGGCTCAAACACCTTCCCCCTTCCACCACCTTCAAGACCCTCTTAAAAATCGCCTCTCCTCTAAGAGCCCTTCCCTGACTAAGCCTTTTATTTCCCCTTATCTACCCTTCCCTCCACCTCAACCATGCACTTGACTGTCTACCCCTCAAGTACTTTGATACTCTTCCCAACCCCACAAATACTTGAATACCTATTCCTATATGCTACTGCTTTCCCTAAACTTAATCTATTTTAATGTCTGTCTTCCTTGGATGGTCCCTGTGGGCAGGGATTGCATCTACCAATTCCGTTGTATTGTACTACAGTAAGCACTCAATAAATACCAATAGATGGACTGAAATGTATTTGCCTATACAGGACACCATAAAGTCATCTGCTGCAGCTCCTGCTTCTGCCTACTCCCTCTGACAGATTCAAGATGGCACCTTTCATTTTGAATTTAATCTGAAACAGCAAACAGGAAGGGGAGCTGCGGAAGGTGAGTGTGAAGCAGTGACGATTTATCCAGGCTTGGTAGTAATGTGCCTCCAAACCAGAATTTTCTAAATTATACACCTACACATTTTTCCTCCAATTATGAGACTTTTTAGTGTAAACCATTCCAGAGTTATTCTTGTGTTTGCCAACAAGTGGGTAGTCTAAGCCAGGTTTTGCAGTTGAATTCTGCAAGATGGGACTGTTTTGGCAAGAAATGGTATCCCATTCCCACCTGAATGTGCAATTGCACACATGCCAAATGCAGTTGACTGAACAAACTGCCTTTTTGACTCTCCCAGGTCTGGTGATTAGTTGCATTAGACTCAGAATTTCCTAGTCAGAAGTTGAAATTACACCACATGGGTGTCCATTTTGTTTTCTTTTGTACATGTTTGGAAGCTCAATGTTGTCACTGAGAATTTTATTTTTATTCCTACTCTGTAGTGTAGGGTAGTGGGGCTTGAGCTGGCAGTTTGGGGCAGACTTACTTCCAGGGAGCACAAGGCCTAGCAGAGAGATACTAATCCCAGAGAAGATTGGACCAGGAGGCACTGGCTCAGTGGTGATTTTGTTCCCCCGTGACTACAACCAGGAATTGCCACTGGTTTGAAGGTGTCATCTGGGAGTACCCTCCCTTTTTTCCCCAGATTCTTTCTTTCCCAGATGCCTTCTTTCACAGACCACCCCCTAGGCCTGGATGCATACTTCCCCAAAGGCAATCAAAAGTATTTATTGAGCATTTTCTGCCTGCATGAAGGACTTGAAAGGGTCAAATAAAATTAAGAGACAGGGTTCCTTCCCAAGAGAAGTTGGTAATCACCCCTCCCCACCAGGGCTCTCCTTCTCCTGGAGAGAGGTTTAGGTACCAGGCTATATTTTCTTCCATTAAGCTAGTGACAAAGGTTTTTAAAATGACACTCCTGGAACTAATCATTCTGGAAGTTGCTTTGTTACATTTCAGTGTCTTATCTTCCCTCTTCATCTTCCTACCTTGCCTATTGATGATTGTTTACAGTTCAGTTAAGCTCAATTGTTTATTGAAGAGTTGACTAGGCTGGATCCTGATTTTATCTTTACAAAGTGTTACCACCTTACTACTTTATGCAGCTTGATTTAATAGTCTCACTAAAAGTATTGTGCCTGAATTTAAATCCAACATGTACCCCAGAAACGGTCTAAACCCTAGTGCTGTTCTTTCCAGCCTACATAAATGGCCTACTTCTTGATATGCACTATTCTGGGGTTGATCTTCTACTTTTCCTCCTCACCCAGTGATCCTTTTTTTCCCCCAAATTAAATTACCTCAGTCTTTAGGAACCTCACAGAATGATTAATCAATTACTTCAAGTATTTACTCACCATTTTTCTTTGTAAATACTGTTGAAAGTAATCATAACTGCACTTATGTTCCAAGCACTGGGGCAAATACAATATAAGCAGATTGCACATGGTTCCTCTTCCACTTGGGGCTCACAGTCTAAAAGCAAGAGATAACAGATATTTAATGCTCATTTTACTGGTGAAGGAACAGAGGCAAAGAGAAGTTAAGTGATTGTCCCAGGGTCACACAGTAGGTATGTGGCAGAGCTGGGATTAATAATGTTGGTATTTGTTAAGCGCTTACCATGTGCAGAGCACTGTTCTAAGCGCTGGGGTAGACACAAGGGAATCAGGTTGTCCCACTTGGGGCTCACAGTCTTAATCCCCATTTTACAGATGAGGTAACTGAGGCACAGAGAAGTTAAATGACTTGCCCAAAGTCACACAGCTGACAAGTGGCAGAGCTGGGATTCGAACCCATGATCTCTGACTCCAAAGCCCAGGCTCTTTCCATTGAGCCATGCTGCTTCTCAGGTTCTGTGACTCCCAGGTCTGTGCTCTTCCCACTAGACCATGCTACTTTTCATTCATTTAAAAATTCTAAATCCACTGAACCTCCCTCAAATTTTCTGTAGTATAATTAAGTTTATTTTTATTCTGATACTGTATCTCATAGCACTTACTGTGTCAAACACTGGTCTAAACGCAGAGGTAGGTAAAAGTTAATTAAGTTGGACACAGTCCCTGAACTCACAGTCTAAATAGGAAGGAATAGAGGAGGATTGAGGCACAAACAAGTTAAATGAATTGTTCAAGGTCACAAAGCAAGCAATTGGCAGTCAGAATTAGAACACAGGCCCTCTGACTCCCAGGCCCACGCTCCTTCCACTAGGCCATGCAACTTCTGATATCATATCATGTGTCATTACAAGCATAGATGCCTCTACAGTAGTTCACAGACTTGCCCCATTCCCTCCCTCCATCCTTACTACCAGTCATCCTGAACCCTTACCACCTCCTGGAGAGCTTTTGGTAACATCCTCCTTCAGGCCTCTTTGCTTCAAGCCCCTAAAGTGGCCAATGGCTTGACAAGATCCCTGACTCATCTCATTCAGCCTGCATATTCAGTCTGTCACCAAATCCTGTCAGTTCTACCTTCACAACATCTCTAGAATCCATCCCTTCCTCTTCATCCAAACTGCTACCCTGTTAATCCAAGCTCTTATGCTATCCCGCTTTGACTACTGCATCAACCTCTTTGCTGACCACCCTGCCTCCTGTCTTTCCCCATCCCAGTCCTTACTTCACTCTGCTGCCCAAATTATTTTTCTCAAAAAATGTTCAGCCCACATCAGCCCACTCCTCAAGAACCTCCAGGGTTGCCCGTCCACCTCAGCTCAAGCAGAAACTCCTTGCCATTGGCTTTAAGGCACACAGTTAGCTCTCTCTCTCCTACCATACCTTAAATGGGCAGGGATTGTCTCTATCTGTTGCCGAATTGTACATTCCAAGCACTTAGTACAGTGCTCTGCACATAGTAAGTGCTCAATAAATACTATTGAATGAATGACTGAATGAATACTAAAACCCACCCCACACATTCTGCTCCCCTAACTCCAACCTATTCACTGTACTTTGATTTTGTCTTTCTTGCTGCCAACCCTTCACCCACATCCTTCCTCTGGCCTGGAACTTCTTCGCCCTTTATATCCACCAGACTACCACTCTCCCCATCTTCAAAGTCTTATTAAAATCACATCTCTTCCAAGAAGCCTGACCTGGCTAACCTCTTTTTACCCCCACCCTATTACCCTTTCCTTCCGCATTGCCTAATGCACTTGGGGTCCGTATACCCTCAGCATTTAGATACTCACCCCAAATCACATATGTATATGTCCTTCCTTTTATTCCACTGCTTCCCCTGAGAAGCAGCACGGCATAATCGATAGAGCATGGGCCTGGGAGTCAGAAGGACCTATGTTCTAATCCTGGCTCACCACTTGTCTGCTCTGTGACCTTGGACAAGTATCTTCACTTATCTGTGCTTCAGTTACCTCATTTGTAAAATGGATATTAAGACTGTGAGCCCCAGGTGCAACAGGGACTGTGTCCAACCTGATTAGCCTGTATCTACCCCAGATGTCCTTGATCTATAGTCACTGATTTCCCATAGAAAGGCTTATAAATGATGTTTTAGCTATGCTTCCCACATCTCTATCTTTCTTACTATAAACAGTGCTTGACACATAGTAAGAGCTTAACAAATAACATTAATATCATCATAATAATTATTGTTTCCCTATCAGTAATGTATTTTAATGTCTGTCTCCCTCACTAGATTGTAAGCTTCTTGAGGGCAGGGATCATATCTAACTCTATTGTACTGTACTCTCCCAAGTGCTTAGTACAGTGCTCTGCACACAGTAAGCACTCAATAAATTCTATTGATTTACTCAGTGAATGTCACCTAAGCATTCATGTATATATTTATCTTTTTTTCTATTTATTTATTCAATTGCTCACTTTATGTATATCCCAATAATTTGTATATATTATCTTACAAATCATCAAATGAATAATAGGTAAAAGAGGGTCTGCTTGTGTCTGCTTGTCTCCTCCCACTTGCCCTTATTAGATTGTAAATTCCTTGAAGGCAAGGATCCTCCCTTCTATTTTCAATCTATATTTCCAAGGGCAGAATACTGTGCTCTGCACACAGGAAGAACTGCTCTGCACACAGGAAGAACTCAGTAAAAGCTGTCAAGGATGCCTTTTTGATTTTCCTTCACATATATTTTTCATTATTTCATTTTGATGCAATTTCTGAATTGCATTAATGAGTCAACATGCTATTGACAACAGATGTCCTTGATCTATGGTCACTGATTTGCCATAGAAAGGCTTATAAATGATGTTTTAGCTATGCTTCCCACATCTCTTTCTTACTATAAACTATTCTCCCCAGTCCAGTATTGAGAGAAACTACCATCATTTCATTTCAGATTTCTTTGCTCATGTTAAATTTTCAGGGATCTTTATTTTCGGGAAAGGGAAATGTCCATAATTATTGCTGCTGCTCTAAGGGTATTTTGTTTCCTGTTGTCCTAAAGTTGATATGGGTATTCTTTACTTCAATAATTATAATAATGATACTTATTAAGCATATATTATGTGTTAATGATGATGGTATTTGTTAAACACAAGTGCTTAGTACAGTGCTCTGCACCAGTAAGCGCTCAATAAATATGATTGAGTGAATATCAAGCACTGCTTTAAATGCTGGAGTAGATATAACATAATCAGGTTGGGCACAGTCCCCATCCCACAGGGGGCTCACCATCTTAATTCCCATTTTGTAGATGAGGTAACTGAGGCCCAGAGAAGTTAGGTGACTTGCCCAAGGTCACACAGCAGACAAGTGACAGAGCCAGGATTATAATCCATTTGTCCCTGTCACAGTCTATCTCATCCGTATTTACAGATGAGGAAACTGAGGCCCAGAGAGTTTAAATGACTTGGCTAATGTCACACAGCAGGCCAGTGATATAACTAGGTCTTGAATACAGGTTGCCTGACAACCACTCTTGTACTGGCTCTGCCACTTATCTGTTGTGTGACCCTGGGCAAGCCACTTAACTTCTCTGGGCCTCAGTTACTTCATCTGTAAAATGGGGATTAAGACTGTGAGCCCCATGTGGGACAACCTGATTACCTTGTGTCTAGCTCAATGCTTAGAACTGTGCTTGGCACATAGTAAGCACTAAACAAATACCATAATTATTATTATAGAGAAGCAGCATGGCTTAGTGGAAAGAGCACGAGCCTGGGAGTCAGAGGATGTGGGTTCTAATCCCACCTCTGCCACCTGTCTGCTGTATGGCCTTGGACAAACCACTTAAGTTCTCTGTGCCTCCGTTATCTCATCTGTAAAATGGGGATTAAAAGTGTGAGCCCCACATGAGACAACCTGCTCACCCTGTATCTACCCCAGTGCTTAGAACAGTGCTTAGCACATAGTAAGCACTTAACAAATACCATAATTATTATTATTACTCTTTCCACTAGGTGTGATGCTCCAAAAAACATTTATCGTGAGAGTCTCTTTCTGCCCTGGACATTGGATTACCCAATTTAAGGATCTTCGGATCTTCCAAGGACTGATACTGGCCCATTTGGGTAACACTACAGAACACCATCTCTCAATGCTTGAACTCCTCACAAATTCAGTAGCTAATTGAGCAGGAGTGTTTCTTACTGATACATTACAGATACTCAAGATTTGCTCCTCCTCTGCCTAGTGCTGCAGTAGTAATAGTATTTATTAGATGCATACTATGAGAAGAGAACTGTACTAAGAGCTGAGAAAGAATGTATAAGTGGGAAATAGACACAGTTCCTGTTCCTTGAGGGGAGCACAATCACAATCGAAAAACAAAAAGAGGGAAAGGACTGGTGATATACGTAAGTAGAGATTAAATGAAACACTAAAACAACATAAAGATGCAAAACAAAGTCGAGCTCATTGTGGGCAGGGAAGTACCTGTTTACTGTCATATTGTATTCTCTTGAGCGCTGAGTAAAGTGTTCTACACACAGTAAGAATTCAGTGAATATGACTGAATGAATACTCTGGCTAGAGGAGCAGAATTTCAGGCTTCTCAGGGCTCAGAACCCACAAAACAACCTCAGCCATGGTACTGGGTAGCATTTAGAGTTTTATGATTTCTAGGGTGGCCATATAATCCAGTTTGGGCCAGTATACCTCTGGATATTGGTAGATTGACCTGGGCAATTTAAATCTGATATGCAAATGTACCAGAATTGGGACTGCATTGGCCAAACTGAGACAGACGCCTTTGCCCTTACTGTATGTTGAACAAGGTGCTAAGCACTGGCATGAATACAAAATGCACACCTTTCAGACAGTTCCTGTCCCACTGAGGATTCCCAATGTAGACGGGGGAGGACAACGTATAGAAAATAGAAAAAAATCATAAATTACTGACAACTGGAACATTTAAAACATGACAAAAATTTTAAAAGGGCCATAGAAAAGTCAAAAAAATGATAAACAGCCCTTAGAGAGAACAGTCCTGATTTCCTCTCTGCTACAGGCCACAGACTGGTCAGAACACCATTCTAGCTTCTGCTTAAAAGCATGGGAGTTGCTTTAGATTTGGTATTATTTTGTCAATAATTTTTCAATGTCTAGAGAAGGTAAGAATCATATTTTATCATTGTAAAAGCTTGGGCTTATTAAATGAATGAGTTAGATTTTATCTTGTTGCTTGGCAGAAAGAAAGCACTTATCAATTC
This sequence comes from Ornithorhynchus anatinus, assembly GCF_004115215.2. Lineage (NCBI taxonomy): Eukaryota > Metazoa > Chordata > Mammalia > Monotremata > Ornithorhynchidae > Ornithorhynchus > Ornithorhynchus anatinus. Next base: position 43,568,482 of record NC_041753.1, on the reverse strand, counting down.
AATTGTATTGCAATCTCCAGCATTTAGTACAGTGCTCTGTATCCAATAAGTCCTTGATAAAAAGCATGATTGACTGATTAATACACTGGGATCTCACTCTCTTGCAGGGCTAAGGTTCCCCTAACACCAGACATGGCAAGTCCAAGACTCAGTGTAAAGGACTACTGTCACGCTGAAAATAAAGGGGGAAATGAAGTCAAGGCAGATCTACATTTAATAGGGATCTATGGCAAGTCAGCCTGCTGACTAATAATTAGTACTAATAATGTGATAATAATAGTACTTAGTACTGTTATTACTAAGGGCAATATAGATACACTTTACTGTGGGTACAATAAAAGTACAGATACTTCTTTTTACTCAAATTCATTTATATTTTAAACTTTTCATATTCACAATGTCCCCTTTTCTAGCTAGGATGTGACTCAGGTCTCAAATCTCATTTCTTTCCCCTCACTCAGCTATAGCCAATTTACTTAATTATTCCACTAACATCAAGTAAGAGCCTTGATAGGGCCCAGGTGAAAAGGGCTATATGTGCCTTGAATGTCCAAATAGAGTTTCCCCCAATTGTTTTCTTCCAGGTATAAGTCTACCATGTCTAATTGTCTATTTTAATGGACTTGAATGAACTACTTGCCTCTGTTATCTCCCCAATAGAATGTCCTTTTGATACATTTTCAATATTTTTTTTCCTTTCTAACCTCTGTAAGTTTCCTTCTAAGATCTTTAATTTTCCATTTTAAGAGTTTTGCTAATCAGTTGCCCACTTGTCTAAAATCACATCTATTGATCTGACTTTGGGGAGTGAATAAAGGAGTAGGCAAAAATAAAAAATGAACCCACTGTAACAGAGCAAGAATGTTACATAGTTATCAGAAACTCCTGAGCAGGCCCAGGAGACACCAGTGTGGCAAGAACACACCTCTTCACTTTCTAGAACATTGGTAAGCCCAACCTGTAATAATAATAATGTTGGTATTTGTTAAGCACTTACTATGTGCAGAGCACTGTTCTAAGCACTGCGGTAGATACAGGGAAATCAGGTTGTCCCACATGAAGCTCACAGTCTTAATCCCCATTTTACAGATGAGGTAACTGAGGCACAGAGAAGTTAAGTGACTTGCCCACAGTCACACAGCTGACAAGTGGCAGAGGGGAATTCGAACCCATGACTTGTGTGACTACTGGACCCTGAACAACTTAGTCTGAATGGTGAGTAACCTGAACATGGTTTCTACCACTACAGTATCCTGGAGCTCTTACTGCGCTTGTGTTCTTATGTTGCTTTTTCTTTTTGTATTCAGTCTTGACTCCTGTAAAGGACAATCAATCAGACTGTAAGCCCCTTGTGGGCAGGGATTGTCTCTCTATTGCTGTAATGTATTTTCCAAGTGCTTAGTACAGTGCTCTGTACACGGTAAGTGCTCAGTAAATACTGGCCCATTGACTGAATCAGTTGTATTTATTGAGTACTTACTGTGTGCAAAGTACTGTACTTAAGTGCTTGGGAGAGTAGAGTATAACAGAGTCAGTAGACATGTCCCCTGACTGTAAGGGGCTTACAGTCTTGAGCGGGAGACATATTCACCCATTGAACAATAAAGGCAAAAAATGAATAAGTAACAATAAACCAGCTCCCCCATTTAGATTGTAAATCCCCTGATGGCCCTGGACCACAACTTATTTCTCCTTTATTGTATTCTTTCTCAGTGCTTCGCATTCAGTAGTCTCTCAAATACCACTGAATAAATCAATTAGCTGGGCAGCAGTGTTAAGAAAAGTTCACTACCTTCGTAGCAATGAGCAGCAGCAGTGAGGAACAGCAGTGTGGTCTAGTGGAAAGAGCACAGGATTGGGAGTCAGAGGGCCTGGGTTATAATTCCAGCTCTGCCACTGTACCTCAGTTTCCTCACCTGCAAAATGGAGATTCAATACCTATTCTCCTTCCTACTTAGACTGTTAGCCCATCTGGGGCAGGGACAGTGTCTAACCTGATTAACTTGTATCTATCCCAGTGCTTAGAATGGTGCTTGACACACAGTTAAGTGCTTAACGAATACCATAATAACAATGAGCAGGAAGATTAACCCACCTACAGGTCTTTTCTCCACAAATAGAAAGAGGTAATTGAACAACCAATTAATGATAGTTATTGAGCACTGTACTAAGCACTTGGGAAAGTACAATACAACAGAATTAGCCAACACAAATGAATCCTGCCTTGTGTAGAGAAGTTAGAGAGTGAGGTCATGTTATCTCAGCAGGAGCTGGAACTGCTTGATCTAATTAATAACATGTGACCATTATTGCTCTCCTTTGGGCCTGGAAAAAGCTTCAAAGACTAGTGACAAGAAACAGGATCCCAAGCCCTGGGGTGCAAAGGTCAAGGGGGGAGATAGCGAGGAAATCCTCAACTAAGGATCTTCCAGGGCTGGGCTGGTCAGACCAACCACAAGTGGGGTTCATTTGTAATGAGGACAGAGCGACTCCCCCAGACCATCTGGGGACCAGAATAGTTCCAACTTGAACCCAACCAGTTTGGGCAGAACCCAGCCAGCCCTAGATCCACAGGGAGGGAAATGGCAAGTTGACAGCTTATCAGCTTGACTTTTCCATTTCTCTGTGATGCAACTATGAGATCTTTGGCAGAATCTCAGATCTGTTCCCTATCTCTATGTGCCCTGGGGAGAAGGGAGTTGAGGAGTAGACAACAACAAAATATAAGTGGAATCTGAAGGCAAACTTTTAATTCTTCTTTCCTTCCCATAAGAAAGCATGCCAAAGTGCTTACTGTGACTGTGGGAATCAATCAATGAATTGTATTCATTGAGCACTATGTGCAGAGCACTGTACTAAGTACTTGGGAGAATACAGAACAACAGAATTAGTGGACACATTCCCTGCCCACAACAAGCTTTGTAGATCCTTGCTGAAGTTTTTAAAAAAGTTGGAAAAATTCCTTTTAGAGGTAAATTAGAAATTCCTTTTAGAAATGAATCTTATCAAAATGATCTGGAATCACCCTTTGCCACATTTTCAGTAAAAGGTCCTACCTCACAGGATCCAGAAACCCAGCTTTTCCAATAAGCATAATGTGCTAAAAGGTGACCAACTTTCTTCCGTGTGGGTACTTCCTAGGTCAAACTAATCAGCCTTAAAGACTGTTTAGACAGCTACCTCCCCTATCAGGACTTCCCCCTCTTGGGCTTTAATGGGCTCTCAGATCCCAGCTGGTTCTCCTTTTATAGCTGTTGGAATGAGTTGCTGTTGGGAGCTACAGGTCTACATTGGCCAAGTTTGGCCTATAAGCTGGGAGGCCCAATCAAAAACCGCTTGGGTTCAGTCCCATCTCAGACTTTTCCATCTGGGCCATTCAGGGGAGGAAGGGGAATGAATGACTGTATTTTCCTTTAATGGTGTTGTTAAATGCTTACTATGAGCCAGGCACTGTACTAAGCAATGGGGTGGATACAAGCTAATCAGATTGGACACAGTTCATGTCCCACATGAGGTCCATGGTCTTAATCCCCATTTTATAGATGAGGTAATTGAGGCCCAGAGAAGTTATTAGCCCAGGGTCACATAACAGATAAGTGGCGGAGCCCAGATTACAACCCAGGTCCTTCTGATTCACAGGCCCAGGCTCTATCCACTAAGCCACACTACTTCTAAAGTGTTTCCCTCCTGGAACACAAACTCAAAGGGGAACATTGAAATCTAAATTTACCTAATTATTAATAATGTTGGTATTTGTTAAGTGCTTACTATGTGCAGAGCACTGTTCTAAGCGCTGGGGTAGACACAGGGGAATCAGGTTGTCCCACGTGGGGCTCACAGTCTTAATCTCCATTTTACAGATGAGGTAACTGAGGCACAGAGAAGTGAAGTGACTTGCCCACAGTCACACAGCTGACAAGTGGCAGAGCTGGCAGTCCATGTTTCTCCACTCCTCAAGAATCTCTGGTGGTTGCCCATCCACCTCCACATCAAGCAGAAATTCCTTACCATAGGCTTTAAAGCACTCAATCACCTTGCCCCCTCCTACCTTACCTCACTACTCTCATATCACCACTCAGCCTGCACACTTTGCTCCTCTAATACCAACCAACTCACTGTACCTCAACCTCATCTATCTCGCCACCAACCACTTGGCCATGTCCTGCCTCTGGCCTGGAACGCCCTCCCTCTTCATATCCGATAGACAATCACTCTCCCCACCTTCAAAGTCTTATCTGAGGCACATCTCCTTAAAGACGCTTTCCCTGACTAAGCCCTCATTTCCTCTTCTCCCACTCCTTTCTGCTTCATACTTCCACTTGGATTTGTTCCCTTTATTCATCCCTCCCTCAGCCCCATAGTACTTATATACATATGGTAATTTATTTATATTAATGTCTGTCTCCCCCCTCTAGACTGTAAGCTCATTGTGAGAAGGGAACATATCTACTCTCTATTTTATACTCTCCCAAGTGCTCAGTACAGTGCTCTGCACACAGTAAGGGCTCAATAAATATGATTGATTCATTCATTGATAAATATCATTGCTTGATTACAGTCAAGTTCATATTTGCACTATGAATTCAATTTTATCATTTTGAACAATGTTAAATTTCCATAAGTCCAAGCCTAATATTTCCGTCACCTTCTCCCCTACCAAAATAATCCATCTTATCACCATATATCAATTGACTCTTTTTATCAATAATATAGGAATCTGTATTGTCAGTGCCAGAGTTTAGGCCTAGGGATATTTTATGCATAGTTTATTAGGTTCAAAACACACTATTCAGAATTCAGTACCCTGACCATTTGTCTGAACTACACCCTGGTAGTCTTGACAACCCAGGGTGGAAAAATTTATGTCAGATACATTCTCTTTGTGCTGAAAATATTATTTGTAGCATTCCATGAAAGAAGGGCTCAGCAAGTCAGAGTGAGAAAGTGAAAGCTCTCAGATTTTGGACTATTGCTGTACAAAATGTGTTGGTTCTTTAAAATCTACAATTCACCATTTCACACTGGATTAAATGTGGGTAACCAAAATTGTTTTCTATTTATGTATTACAGAAAAAAGAGAAACTGGGTTCTAGTTTTCTGTTCCCGTTGACATTTTCAGGAATTTCCTTTTCACTTTTTTCCTGGAGGGAGGGGTGGATTGAGGATATGTACCACCCAAGAGGCAAGACCATTTATTCATTCAATTGTATTTATTGAGTGCTTACTGTGTGCAGAGCACTGTACTAAGAGCTTGGAATGTACAATTCAGCAACAGATAGACACAATCCCTGCCCAACAACGAGCTCACAGGCTAAAAGGGGGAGACAGACAACAAAACAAAACAAGTAGTCAGGCATCAATACCATCAAGATAAATAGAATCACTGATATATACACATCATTAATAAAATAGAGTAATAAATAACATATACAAATATGCACAAGTGCTGTGGGGAGGGGAAGGGGTAGAGAAGAGGGAGGGAGGAAGTGGGGAGAGGGGCAGAGGGAAAAGGAGGGTTCAGTCTGGGAAGGCCTCCTGGAGGAGGTGAGCTCTCAGTAGGGCTTTGAAGAGGGGAAGAGAGTTAGTTTTGTGGATGTGAGGAAGGTGGGCATTCCAGGTCAGTGGTAGAACGTGGGCCAGGGGTCGATGGCGGGACAGGCGAGAGCGAGGCACAGTGAGGAGGTTAGCGGCAGGGGAGCAGAGTGTACGGGGTGGGCTGTAGAAGGAGAGAAGAGAGGTGAGATAGGAGGAGGCCGGGTGATGGAGAGCTTTGAATCCAAGAGTGAGGAGTTTTTGTTTCATGTGAAGGTTGATAGGCAACCACTGGAGGTTTTGGGGGAGGGGTGTGACATGCCCAGAGCATTTCTGTAGAAAGATAACCCAAAGATAACCCAGAGACTATCAATCTCTGCATCACATTCCGTATGAGAGCCAACATCAAAACAATGCTGGCAGATAAAATGTGGAATAAATGGTGGGAGAATCAGCTCACCTCCAAAGCACAGTTCATTTCCAGGCCAACTCCAAGGATGCCCATCAAAACTGACATAGATTTAGGAGCAAAGGCACCAGCGTGGCCTAATGGAAAGAGCACAGGCCTGGGAATCAGAGGACCTGGCTTCTTATCCCAACTCCGCCATGTGTCTGCTGTGTGACCTAAGGCAAGTCACTTAACTTCTCTGGGCCTCAGTTATGTCATCTGTAAATGGGGATTAAGACTGTGAGTCCCATGTGGGACAGGGACTGTGTCCAACCTGACTGACTTGACTCTACCCCCGCAATTAGAACAGTGTTTGGCATATAGTAAGCACTTAACAAATACCACAATTATTATTAACCAGATTTTGGATGCTGCTGAAAAGACCAGGAGGCTTTAATAGTAATAATAAGAGTACTAGTAATAGTAGCGATAGTAATATCATTTATTAAGTGCTTACTGTGTGCAGAGCACTGTACCAAGCACTGGTAAAGAATACACAAGTGGGAATAAGACACAGTCCCTGTCCCGTAGGGCTATCCCCTTCCTTTTCGTCCTCTCCCTCCTACTCCCATCATCACCACTGCAGCAACATGGGGTTCATGGCACTCCCTGCCATTCTCCAAGCTGAAAGTTAGCCCCAGTCATTCCTTTCTTAGGCTTTTTTGGTGGCAGGACAGAGTTTTGAAATTTGTGCTTTTCCCACCCTATACAGGTCATCTGTGCTCATGGTCACATTTCTTAGTGGCTTCATTCCAGTCTAGGGTTCAGATAAGCCACAGAGACAAGGTTAGTTCCAAGGATGCTTTCAATATTTTTGGCTTTGGTTCATTATCTGCTGTGATGAGGATGGCTGGGCTTAGGACTCTGAAAGTTGATCTCGGTTGAAGAAGAGATAAAATCAGGTAAGGTGACCAGATTTCAATCAATAATATTTAATTCTTAGCTCCTTGTAAGCAGGGATAGTGTCTACCAATCCTAATGAATTGTACTTTCCCAAGCACATAGTATAGTGCTCTGTTCACAGCAAATGTTCAAAAAATACCCATTGACTGAATATTTCCTTTGTGCAGAGCACTATATTAAGTGCTAAGGAGAGTACAATAGAGAAAGTAGACATGAGCCTTACCCTCAAGGAGCTAGATTTTTAGTCCCCCCAAAAGCAGATGGAGAAGGAGTCTCCCAAGAGATGGACAAAAGAGGGGAAAGCAAAATGAGTCGGGTGGGGGTGGGGGGAGAATGAGAGAAAGAGGTAGATACAGAGAGAAGAATGGGGAAAGAGAAAAGGAAAGAGCTAAAAAGAAAGAAAGGAAGAGAAAGGGCAAGAGATGAAAGATGGGAATGGGGGGGGGATGAGGGAAAGAGAGAAGAAGGCAGGGGAGAGGGACAGGGTAAAGAAGGAAGTAAAGGGAAAAAAGGGGAAGGGGATGTTGCCATTGACCCCCATCCTCCTCCTCCTCCTCTTTCTCCTCTTCCCTTCCTCCTCCTCCTCCTTCACCTCCACAGCCACTACACCAGCCATGCAGCCCAACAAAACTGGCCTTTCTCAAACCAAAATTCCAAGTAATGGCCTGTGAAGAGCCAGTTATTCCAGATTTGGGGGAGCTAGACAGCAGTCACCACCACCACCACCACCACCTGTCAGCCCCTCTGTAATTGCAGCAGCTCAGTTCTGGCAGAACCAGGGTGGGGCCAACAACTCCTGAGCTCAGGCCAGAGAAACTTAAACCTCCTTTCTTCCTCGCTGAACCATGACTCCGGACTTTGGTCTCATTGCTCCCCAGCTGTGTTTTGCTTAGGAAACTTGTTCCTGCCACATCAGCGGGACAGGGTGCAAAACAGGGTGTGACTAGGATGAGGATAGTTCAGTTTTATCAATTAATAGTATTTATTGACCACTTACAATATATAGAGTACTGCACTAAACTCTTGAAAGAGTACAATACAATATTAGCAGCCCCGTTCCCTGCCTGTGGTCTTCTGGGCTAGAGCATTTTGGATGCTAAGCAAAAGATTTGGTTTTCTTCCAGAAATACATTTGGTCTTATTTTCTGGAAGCTAGCTCAGTGTTTACCCCTTGTCCTTGCATACATTTGTACTGATGCTATTTTACTTGGCTTATAAAATTCTGAGCCTACCTGCAAGCTTCTTAAAGTCCAGTTGCTGAATCCACCAAAAGATTACTTGACATAGGGCAGGGGCTATATGCTTGTTTTTTTATGGTATTTGTTAAGCACTTACTATGTGCCAGGCTATGTACTAAGTACTGGGATAGATACAAGATAATTGGGTTGGACACAGTCCCTGATCCACATGGGGCTCACAGTCTTCATCCCCATTTTGCAGATAAGGGAACTCAAGCCCAGAGAAGTTAAGTGACTTGCCCATAGACATACAGCAGATAAGTGTCAGAGACAGGATTAGAACCCAGGTCCTCTGAATCCCAGGCCTATGCTCTTTCCACTAGGCTATGAAACTTCATGTTTCTCAGATTCCCCATAGGACTAATAATATTTACTGAAGAAATTAAGAATTTTACAAATCATAAGAGCATACTATTGTGTTTCTGTACTACTCTATGATATTGCTGCTTTTCTTCCCTTTATTTAGACTCTGGATAAATGTAACCATACCATTTTCTCCATGATCTGCAATATTTCCTTTTCTTCTTATTCAAATTTATCGCTAACTTCCTTACTGTCCTTTTAAATCTTAGAACATTTAAAATATTCACAAATTTCACCTTGATGATTTCCCCTTCAACAGCTGTAGGTAAATTTAGTTCTAGGAATAGTGGTGCTCTGAGCAAACTTTCCCACATAGCAGAAATGAGCCTCAGCCCGAACCTGTAGCTTTGGTTGTAGTCTAACTCCTAAGGCTCAAACGTTATCCGAGTTATTGGGTGCCATTCAGAGACTTGTAAAACTAGGACTAGGAGAAGATCTTCTTTGTTCAGTTCTTCCCTGAGTTACAAATTGAGTGGTGGCCCCTCAAATTCTCCCCATATCACTTGGGAGGATTACACAATAAGAACAGAATAAAACTACCAAAGTAAGAGAGGTAAAAATGTGATGATTCATTTCTGTTTTAGGATAATGGTAAAATCATGAAGCAGGGTAGAGAAGCAGTGTTGCCTAGTGGAAACGGCATGGGCCTGGGAGTCAGAAGACCTGGGTTTTAATCCTGGCTCTGCCAACTGCTTGCTGCATGACCTTGGGCAAATCATTCATCCCACTCCCTCCTATTTAGACTGTGATCCCCATGTGGGACAGGGACTGTGTCCAACCTGACAAACTTGTATCTACCTCAGGCTTAAAACAGTGCTTGATACATAGTAAGCCCTTAACAAATAGCATAAAACAAAACAAATTGCATTTATAATTATTATATTTTTGAATATTTTATAAACTTAAAATGAAAATGAATAGGGGATGGTGAGATAACAATATGATATTAAAGATCATTCCAAGTGGATAGATAGGCAAATGCTCGAGAACTGGTAGTTGTATCCTGTAGAACCTCAGTTCTAATATTAACAATAACTCTAATCACAAAATCATTCTGATCATCTATTAGTTCATTTCTCCTATTATTTAATTTTCATTTTATGGGACTATCACATTCCAAGTGAAGCCTAGTGGAAAGTGCTTTGGACTGGGAAAAGGATACCTGGGTTCTGATCCCAGTCCCAACACTGCCTGGTCCACCATGTGACCTTGGACAAGTCACTTAACCTCTCTGGGCCTCAGTATCCTCACCTGTAAACAGGGGATGAGATAAATTGTGAGCCCCATGTGAGACAGGGGCCGTGTTTGATCCATGTCAGCATTCAATTAAAATATTATAAATTCTTTATTCATATTAATGTCTCTCTCCCCCTCTTAGATTGTAAACTCATTATGGGACGGGACTGTGTCCTCTAATTCTGTTGTATTGTACTCTCCCAACCTCTTTGTACAGTGCTCTGCACCTAATAAGTGCTCAGTAAATACCACTGATTGAGCACAAAATAAGATAATAAGTACTTAATAATTCCACCATTATTAGAAATTGGATACATCCTTTGCCATCATATATACATATATATATGTATAACATGTATATTATATATACACATATATACATACAGGTGATGCAGCATGACCTAGTGGATAAAGCACGGGCCTGGGAGTCAGAAGGACTGAGGTTCTAATCCCAGCTCCAAAACTTATCTTCTAGGTGATCTTGGGCAAATCACTTAATTTCTCTGTGCCTCAGTTACCTCATTTAGTTGCCATTGTTTTTATGAGATGTTCTTTCCCTTGACTCTATTTATTGCCATTGTTCTTGTCTGTCTGTCTCCCCTGATTAGACTGTAAGCCCGTCAAACGGCAGGGACTGTCTCTATCTGTTGCCGACTTGTTCATTCCAAGCACTTAGTACAGTGCTCTGCACATAGTAAACGCTCAATAAATACTATTGAATGAATGAATAAAATGGGGATTAATATGGTGTGCTCCATGTAGGATATGGACTGTGCCCAACTTGAATATCTTGTATTTACCCCAGTACTTAGAACAGTGCTTGGCATATAGTATGTGTGCAACAAATATGACAAATATTTCATATATATATATATATATATAGGCATAGATAAATATCTATGTATACCTATGTATCTAGGTATACACACACACACACACACTTTGGGCCGCACACATAAGTTAAGTTGTGCAGTTTGTTGTTCAGGTTCAGTTCCAGGACTTGAGCCAGTGGTCCAGCCCCTGAGGGGGAGACCTTTATACAGAGAGCTGCGAAAGGTTTAAAGGGGCCTGTGGTTAAAATCAATCAAACAGTGGTATTTACTGAGCATTAACTGGGTGCTGAACATTGCACTGTACTCTCCTAAGCACTCAGCAGAGTAAATAGATGAGATTCCTGCTTCAGTGAGCTTGGTCAGGTGTTCTTGGTGGAGCCATATCAGACTGGAAGTACACTACCTTCTTTTCAATCCATCTTCCCTCCTTCAACCCACTCCCAAGTGTCCCAGACAAGCAGTTTCCTTCAGCAATGGGAGAAGCTGTGGTTTTCCAGCACTCTGGCATTTACCCAGTACAAATTCAGCACTGGTCACCTAATCCCAAATGGGGACACTGCCTGGCATAGAGCCACGGCAAGGGAAGGTGCCACAACCACAGAAGAGAGAAACAATTCTGATATTTGTCAGCTCCGCTGCTGGATGGATCTGTAAAAGAAAAATGCTGTCCCCTGTCAAAGCATTCTGAGCTGTAAAAACAGAGCCCTCTCTCAAGTACCCAGTTCTCTCTTCCATTCAAGTTTATTCGTGGGAAGGCAGGAAGAATATTGGGCTTAGGAGAGTGCAGGGCAATTTGTCTCCCCTTTGCCCCCAGAAAGGTGAAAAGAAAAATAGATGGATTCATTCACCACCACATGATAATATATGAAAATTTCCTAGTATCTATGCAAGGAAGATATCCTCAAATTGTACATTTTTAAATGATAGAAAGCCTAAACATCAACAAAAATTCAAGCTTCTCCATTAATTCAGTCTAAAGAAGAATCAAGTGGCTTGTTCAGATTTTTTTTTTTAGTTTTCCCTCAGATGTTGTATCTGACATGCAGTGTAAGAGAAATGGCTACCAAAAGAGTTAACTGGGAAAAAAATCAGCTTCTCGTGAAGACTTCTCTATTAATGTACAGATAAGAAAGTATGATAAACAACAAACATTTTCAAACCGGAGAAAACTCTTTACAGACCTGTGATGTGTAGTTTTTGTTAATAGGTCTTTTTTTGTTTGTGAGTTGTTCTGAAGCGGTGCATAGTAATGAAAGATAGCTTGCACAACCGTTCAATAGTCCCTAATTGTCATTACTATTGTTTCAATAATCTGTGCACCATACTGTGCAACATTTCAGCCATGCTACGAGATAAAGACAGACCTGAGATCTTTGATGTGCTCCTTCTTCCCACTTACCATATTAACAGTTAAATAAAGGATGGAATTCAAAGCCTTATCGAGACTATTTTCCCTTGCTTTTGAAAGTGCTAGTTCTTTCTCTGAATCTCCCCATTGTACTCAGCAGCTGATGAAACAGGTATTTGAACAAACAAAATACATAGGTACAAATAAATACAAATGTCAAAATCTGACATACAAATGCAAACACACTTCTTTCCCCATACCTACCATTTGACAGGATGACAGACTAAAGAGCATTTTGAATCTAATCTATACATAAAGCTTCCAAATGGAATGACCACACAAAGGAGCTGTAATCAATTTAATGTCTTTAGGAAATCATATGCGTTCTCTGAGGGTGTGAGATACTTTCACGATTCCGTACTGTTGCCCTGGTGGAACAGGTAAAAGAAGAAGCTGTTACTGGAAACTGTGGTTGGCAGTACAGTAGATTAAAGCTACCTCCTAAAAGGAAACCCCACCACACATCTTTGCTACAGGACATGTGAGAATATGGACCCAGGGCAAGTTTCTGGCTACAGCATCCAGCAAACCAGTTATGATCTAAATGCTTCAGTGTGCAATTAATCAATCGATCAATCAATGGTATTTATTGAGCACTTACTATGTGCAGAGCACTGTACTAAACCCTTGGGAAAGTACAGTAAAACAAAATAAGCAGACACATTCCCTGCTCATAACGAGCTCATAGTCTAGAGGGGGAGATAGACATTAAGATGAATAAATAATTTGTAATGTATAATTGAATGATATGCATATAAGTGCTTTGGAGTTAGGGGTGGGGTGAATATCAAATGTCCAAAGGTCACAGATCCAAGAGCATAGACAGCACAGAAGGTAGAGCGATCTGAAGAAAAGAGGGCTTAAATGAGGAAGGCCTCTTGGAGAAGATGTGACCTTAACAATGTTTTGAAGGTGTAGAGAGTGGTAGTCTGGCGAATATGGAGGGACAAGGAGTTCCAGGTTAGGTGGAGGATGTGGGAAAGGGGTCAGTGGTGAGATAGATGAGATTGGAGCACGGTGAGGAACCTGACACTAGAGGAGCAGAGCGTGCAGGCTGGGCTGTAGTAGATTAGTGAGGTAAGGTAGGATGGGGTAAGTTGATTGAGTACTTTAAAGTCCACGGTAAGGACTTTCTGTTTGATGTGAAGGTGGATGGGCAGCCATTGGAGGTTCTTGAGGAGTGGGGAAACAGGGTCTGAACGTTTTTGTTGATAAATGATCCGTGCAGCTGAGTGAAGTATTTATATAGTAAATGCTTAACAAATACCATAATAATTACTACTGGAGTGGGGAAAGACTGGAAGCGGGGAGGTCAACGAGGAGGCAGATGCAGTAATCAGGGTGGGATAGGATAGGTGCTCGGATCAGCATGGTAGCAGTTTGGATGGAGAGGAGAGGGTAGATTTCATCGATGTTGTGAAGGTAGAACCGACAGAGCCTGTATCTCCCACATTGTCCAAACGAAGGAGATGAGCAAATAACATGGCCTAGTGGATAGAGCACGGGCCTAGGAATCAGAAGGAACTGAGTGCAAATCCTGATTCTGACACTGTCTGCTGTGTGACCTGGGACAAGTCACTTAAACACTCTGTGCCTTAGTTATCTCATCTGTAAAATGGGGAGTAGGACTGTGAGCTCCATGTGGGACAGCGACTGTGTCCAACCTGATTAGCTTGTATCTACCCCAGTACTTAGTACAGTGCCTGGTTCATAGTAAGTGCTGAACAAAAGCCATGAAAGTTTTTTTCATCTAAAGAATTATCTTAAGACCCCAAATGGAAATACAAGGTATTAGTAAGTCTGTTAGACAAAACTTCTGCAGTTCTGACACAGGGCATTAATATAAGCGGTAATATATTACAAATAAGGAAAAGGAGACAGCTTCAAAGCAGGGGTTGGGGGAACAGTGAAGATTAAAAAACAAGCAAATGTGATCACAGTCCCTAGAAAGAGGTTCTCAGCCTCATCATCAAGCCTAGTTTTGTCTGTGGTACTCGTCCATATGAATGGCCCCCTAGGAGCTTACACAGAGAGGCTTTGGCCTCTAGTTTTAGTGCTTCTTTATTTAAAGCCCTTAAGGGACACCTCTTAGAGTCCTAATGGTTGGGGGGGCGGGGTAGAGCAGTAAACTAGACACTTGGGGGACATGTCAAACTATACACCCTGCCTTCAAGGAGCAAACAGTCCAAAGCAAACATGGAAAATGGCAAGGAGGAAGGCAAGAAATACCACATCACTCTTGACTCTCCCACCTCTGACCCCCATTCATGTTCTTTCCCCTGCCTAAAATGTCCTTCCATTTCAAATCTTCCAGGTTGCAACTCTCCCCATGTCTAAAAGGTTCCGCAAAGGATTATCATCATTTGGAACCACAACCCATTTATCTGATGTAGTCCTCCAAAGATGAGCAAATAAGCTCTTGCAATTTCTCACTGCTCCATCCACTAATGACTTTGACCATGTTAATTGTCAGCCCAGAGAAAAGGGGGTAGAGCTGGGGAAGAGGGAGGTGGGACATTCCGGTGACCCCAGCTACTATCCCTCCCCAGACACCTCTCTGTCTCCTTCCACTAACACCACCCCTCACAGAGCCCCCTCTCTGTTCCCCTTCCTTGACATGACCTGAGGACCTCCTGCCCATGACCCCGAGGAGCCGGGAAGCAGTATTGGGAGACCAGGAGAAAAGGAGTGTGGTGGTCAGTCTCTACATCCCACTCTGATAGGCATAGGGAAGACTACTGATTGAGACTACTACTCAGTCTTTCTGTCTCTCTCTAGGTCTCAGTGTCCCACTGTGCCTTCATGGGTAAGAAGATTGGCAGATTTTCCAGTGAATTAGATCCTGTCTGCAGGGACCAATCAGAGGAGGCGGACCATGAACGTGCAGTAAATAAAGCCCTTCAACTGGGTGGAGGACGTTCAAATATGGGGGTCCAGGGATAGGGCAGTAATCCAATCAAGTGCACTTCTATCATATACCCATTCAAAGCCCTTCTGAAATCACACCTTTGCCAGGTAGCTATCCCCAGTTCATTTTGATCTCCCCATATCGTGTCTACCCAACAGCCGCCCTTAGCACTTAGATTTATTCTGCCATCCTTAACAGTTATGTATATATTTATCAATGCACACTGCTCATTTATTTACTTTTCATTTGTCTTTCTGTACTTATATTGCTATTAATCATACCCTTGTTCTTTCTTCAAAATAAATATTTTATTTTGCCCTGTCTCCCCCGGTAGGTTGTAAGTTCTGAGAGGGCACAAAATATGTTTCTCACTTCTAGTCTACTCTTTTAAATGCTTAGGGTTATAGAAGATACCTTTGAAAGAATCTAAACTTTTCTAGATTGTAAACTCATTGTGGGCAGGGAACATATCTACCAACTCTGTTATACTGTCCTCTCCCAAGTGCTTAGTACAGTGCTCTGCACAGTTAGCACTCAGTACATAGCATTGATTATTTGATTGATATGAGCCTTCAATATGGAGAAGCTTCCCCAGCCTCTCTCTGTCTCGCCGCGCCGATTCCGAAAGAACCTGACCCCGGCGATGGGTGACAGTTCCTCTGCCGCCCACCTCCTCACTGTCCCCCGTTCTCGCCTATCCCACCGTCGACCCTGGCCCACATGCTCCCGCTGTGCTGGAATGTCCTCCCTCCTCACCTCCGCCAAACTAACTCTCTTCCCCTCTTCAAAGCCCTACTGAGAGCTCACCTCCTCCAAGAGGCCTTCCCAGACTGAGCTTCCCCTCTTCCTTCTGCTCCCTCTGCTGCCTCTCTGTCCCCATCTTCTCCTCCCCTCAGCTAAGCCCTCTTTAACCCCTTTCCCTCTGCTCCTCCCCCTCTCCCTTCCCCTCCCCTCGGCACTGTGCTCATTTGCTCATTTGTGTATATTTTTATTACCCTATTTATTTGGTTAATGAGGTGTACATCCCCTTGTTTCTATTTATTGTTATTTTTTTTGTCTGTCTGTCTCCGCCGATTAGACTGTAAGCCCGTCAATGGGCAGGGATTGTCTCTATCTGTTGCCGAATTGTACATTCCAAGCACTTAGTACAGTGCTCTGCACATAGTAAGCGCTGAATAAATACTATTGAAGAAGCAACAGAGCCTAGTGGAAAGAGCAGAGGACCTGAGTTCTAATACTGGGCTCTGGCAAATGCTTGCTGTGTCACCTTGGGCAAATCACTTCTCTTCTCCATGCCTCAGTTCTTCTGTTCTCCCTCCTACTTAGACTGTGAGCCCCACACAGGACAGGGACTGTGTCCAACCTAATTCACTTGTATCTACCCCAGCACTTAGAACAGTGTTTGACACATGGTAAGTGCTTAACAAATACCATTAAAAAATGTGCTATTTGGACAACATTGTTTTACAGGGATATCACTGGAGGTGGGTTATGTTCCTGGAGTTTTCCTAAACAGTGTCAAAAATACTGGACTATGTAGAAGGTAAACAGATACTTGATTTGGGTTGTGTCACTAGAGGATCACAATTAGAAACTTAAGCAGCTTGCTTAAAAAGCCATATAGCCTAATGGAAAGAGCACAGCCCTGAGAGTCAGGATATTTGGGTTTTAATCACTGCTCTGCCACTTGTCTATGTGACCTTGGATAAGTTGTTTAACTTCTTTGTGACTCAGTTTTCTCATCTGTGAAATGGGGAGAAAGTACCTGTTCTTTTCACTCCCTTCCCCACTCGTTAGATTGTGGGTCACGGACTGTGTCTTCTTTTTAAGCACTTATTATGTGTCAAAGACTGTTCTAAGCTCTGGGGTATCTACAAGTTAATTTGATTGGATACAGTCCCTTTCCTGCATGGGGTTCATAGTCAAAGTGTCTGATCTGATTGCATTGTATCTACCCCAGCACTTAGCATGGGATATGGCACATAGTAACTGCTTAATAAATACTACATATTACTTAAGTAGACTAAAGTGGACAAAATGGACAAGAAATTGAATAAAATTAATGTAATTATTATTATTATGGAAAAAATATAGTATCTGGGAAAAATTATCAGAAGGTATAGAATACATCAAGATAGAATATAGGCAATTATAAACATGACTGCCCTGAAAGACAAGAATAAGTTATAAAAGGCACTGGGAATGTTTAACTTTGTTGGAAAGAACATCTGATACCTGGCATATGTAACAAGGCATTAAAGTCTTTATTGGTCAAAACCTGCAATCGTATAGGCAAGAATATCCTCAGAAAGAGGTCGATGAATTGAAATCATTGATTAAAAGAAGACGAACATTAGGGTAGTTTGATTCTACAAAGATATCAAAAATCTCAGTTGGTCAGGATCTGGATTAGAGAAGTAGTGTGACCTAGTGGATAGAGCACAGGTCTGGGAGTCAGAAGGACCTGAGTTTTAATCCTGACTCTGCCACTAGTCTGCTGACTTTGGGCAATTCACTTCACTTCTTTGTGCCTCAGTTACCTCATCTGGAAAATGGGAATTAAGACTGTGAGCGCCATGTGGGACAGGGACTGTGTCCAACCCAATTTGCTTATATCCACCCCAGCACTTAGAAGAATGCCTGGCACATAATAAGCATTTAACAAATACCACAATTATTATTATTATTATTACTGATATTATTAGGATTCCTGCAGACATGAATCAGAGTAGAGACCCATGTAGATCTATGACAATGGCAGAGACACTAGGCTCAGAGAAGGCTTTTTGGATAGAAAGTCATTCCTTGAAAAGCAGTGATCATAAACCCCTAACAATATTAAAGAAAAAATTGGGATGCACCCCCATGATTCCAAAGGTCTAACTTTTCTACAGCAGTTATGTGACTTGAAGTTGGTTATGCTCCAGAAGATCATTAATTCTTAAGACATACTATTTAGGGCATATGATAGAAAAATATGCAAACACAGAGAATTTAAATGTATGCTTTAAAGAACAGATGATGAAAAAATATGGAAAAATTTTTTCAGAGGCTAAATACCACAAAAACATGCTGAAAAGTGATGAATGAAATTAAGTTTGAATGGGTCACAAAGAGAATTGTTTCCCTAGCAGAGAGGAAGTCAGGAATTAAGTGTAATAGATAGAAACTAGTCATCTTTAGCCAGGTAGTGGTGTCTAGTACCCTGAGAGTCTACATTCAGGAGACCACAAATCATGTATTGTTATCAAATGAGTAGAGATGGAAAACTGAAATCTTGAGAAAAACATTTAAAAGACACACCAGTTTTAGAATAGATAAATGGTGACTGTGAATCAGGAAGTTCGGAGAGCTTAGTCATAAATAGGTCTTATTTGTACATGGTAAAAAATATATATATACTTTGGTGAAGAATTTTTATTCACACTTTCAGAAATAACAGTATTGAATAGCACTGCAGCATCAAGTGCTAGGATTCAAATTACGCACATTTGTACTATGTAGAACAAAATGAAAATGGGCCACAATTTAGTGGAGCTGAATTTAAGAAATATGAATTGGCATCAGAATAAGCACTCACCAAATACTATTCATTGAATGACTAAGACTTGCAAGTGTGGGCAGTGGGTGGGAGTCTAGTCTCATCACCAAAATGCACTTCCCTGTTTGTAAATATCCATGCCTGCCTCGCTTGTTCGAGTGGGAGCTCCTTGTGTGAAGGAAACGTCCTTTGGGATTCTGTTGTCCTTTCCCAAGTACTTACTATAGTGCACTCAGTAGTATTATTCTCATCAAAGGTATTTACTGAGCACTTACTCTGCAGTACACTGAACTAAAGTGTTTGGGAGAGGACAACAGAGTTAGAAGAAGTTAGAAGTTGGTTAGAGAAGCAGCCTGACCCAGTGGCAAGAGCGTGGGCCTGGGAGTCTAATCCCGGCTCTGACACTTGTCTGCTATGGGACATTGGGCATGTCACTTCACTTCTCTGTGCCTCAGGTACCTCATCTGTAAACTGGGGATTAAGACTGTGAATCCCATGTAGGACATGGACTGTGTCCAAGATGATTAGCTTGTATCTACCCCAGCACTTAGTATAGTGCCTGGCACAGAGTGAGCACTTAACAAATACCATTTAAAAGACAGACACAAAGTTACTACATATTATTTCCAGGGTGAGCAGAAAATGAGGTCAAAATAGCTAAAAGACTTTTTGCAGAAGCAAAGGATTCATGAGCGGTCTCCTGTGGTCTTTATTAAACGATCAAACCATATTTTTAACAAGTGGGATTGTATATAGGACAATCTCTTTTAACAATGGGATAGTACATCTTTAAGAGGAGTGTTCCAGAGATAGGAAATAGTGGGGGGAACCAGCACAAGCAGCAGCAGAAGGCATAGCTAAAGCCTTTATGTAAACAGGTTGTTATTTAATACAATGAAGCATCCAGAAACTGGTTTGATTATCAGTAAAGAGACTCCACAGTGTTAACAAGCCAAATCATTTCAGCATAGCTTTCAGGGTTGTGTTTGGAGGAGCACATCTTGGCCCTGTTCACAAACTAAATATCTGGGCCTGGGGGTCAGGGGACTTGGGTTCTAATCCCAGCTCTGCCACTTGCCTGCTGAGAGACCTTGGGCAAGTCACTCAACTTCTCTGGACCTCTTTCCTTATCTATAAAATGGGGATTCATTTTAATAATAATAATTATAATAATAATAATTATGGTATTTGTTAAGTGTTTACTACATGCACTTAACTGTACCAAGCACTGGGTTGGATACAAGCAAACGGGTTGGACATAGTCCCTTGTCCCACACGGGGCTCACGATCTCAATCCCAGCTTTACAGATGCAGTAATTAAGGCAGAGAGAATTTAAGTGACTTGCCCAAGGCCACACAACAGACAAGTGGTGGAGCCAGGATTACCTATTCTCCTCTGTTTGGACCGGTATCCGCCCCAATTATTTTGCATGTGCCCCAGTGCTTAGTACAGGCGTTGGCATATAGTGAGCCTGGAACAAATACCACCATTACTATTATTGTTATTATTAATACTGATGTCATCTGCAGCCTTCATTCCATCTGGGGGAAACCAGATCACCTCCAAAGCAAATTATGGTACTAGTCATTGTGCTCTAATTTTCACCTGGGAAGGCAACACAGCACACAGTGAATATTTATGAGTGAAGAAACATAATTTCTCCTTTTAGCTATAAGGGAATGGACAGGTGAAAGCCAAATGAGTTCCCTCTTTATACCAGGAACCCTGACTCTACTGTATCCAGGTAGAATGATTTGCAAGCAAGTAAAGCCAATAGATCCTGGCAATATATTCCTTCACCTTCCCCTCCCAACTTTGATCTAGTGTGTGATTTGCATTCAGGTAAAGTTGGGAGGTCCAGCCCTGCAATGCTTTTACTTAGTGCATGGAATGTGTGGAAAGAGAGAGAGAGAGAGAGAAAGAGAAAGGAGAGGGGTGTCTGGGGCCGGGGAGAGGGGGACACAGTACGGGTATAGTCAGATCCAGAGGTTGCTGCATGGGCTGGTAGAAGAACACGGATCTGGAAGGCTGAGGATCTGGGTTTGAGTCCGAGTTCTACCATCCGCCTGCTGTGTGATTGAGCTAGTCACTTACCCTCTGTATACATAATTCAGTTTCCTCATCTACAAAATGGGGAATACAATGCCTACCTCACAGGCTAGTCACTGTGAAGGCAAAAAGGAGATAAAATAATTTGGTTCATTGTGGGCTGGGAATGTATCTACCAACTCTGTCATTTTGTACACTCCCAAGCACTTGTTACAGTTCTCTGCACACACACAGTAAGTGCTCAATAAATACCACTGATTGATTTGGAAATAAAAATGCTATCCAAAAAAAATTCTAAGGTATCTAAGAGATTATAGGGGGCAAAAGTGTTGTAAACTCACAGTTCTCACCAAGTACTATTAGCATATTGGACAGAGTCCCTGTTCCATATGGGGCTCTGCCCTACGGGGTCTTCAGAATATGAATTTGTATCTCCTTCAAAGTAGGGAGAATGAAGCAAAGAGATAATGATTACTCCTGTTTTTATAAATTACCTAATTTGATTGTGTCAAGGTTTTAAGTACCTATTTGGTTTGAATTGTCTTACAGAATGTAGGTTGTTCAAATAAAAGAAGCAGTAGTGGAAATAGCATGGGCCTGGGAGTCAGAGGAGCTGGGTTCTAATCCTAACTCTGCCAATTGCTTGTTGTGTGACCTTGGAGAAGTCACTTAACATCTCTGTGCCTCACGTCTCCTGCTCTATCTCCTACTGACTTTCCCTTCACTGTAGACAGCAGCACCATCCTTCCTGTCTCACAGGCCCATCATCTTACATATTCAATCTATCACTAAATCCTGTTGGTTCAACCTTCACAACATCTCTAAAATCCATTTTTTCCCCCATCTAAACTGCTACTAAGTTAATCCAAGCATTTATTCTCTCCTGCCTTAATTACTACATCAAACCCCTTGCTGACCTCCCTGCTTCCTGTCTCTCCCACTCCAGTCCATACTTCACTCTGCTGTCCAGATCATTTTTCTACAGTAACGTTCAGTCCATGTTTCCCCATTCCTCAAGAACTTCCAGTGGTTGCCCATCCACCTCTGCATCAAAAAGAAACTCCTTACCATCGGCTTTAAAGCAGTCAATCACCTTGCCCCTCCTACCTCACCATGTTGCTCTCCTACTACAACCCAGACTGCACACTTCACTCCTTTAATGCTAACCTACTCACTGTACCTGGATCTCGTCTATCTCTCCACCGACCTCTCACCCATATCCGGCCTCCGGACTGGAAGGCCGCCCTCCTCAAATCTGAACGACAATTACTCTCCCCATCTTCAAAGCCTCATTGAAGGCGCATCTCCTCCGAGAGGCCTTCCTTCACAAAGTCTTCATTTCCTCTTTCCCCACTCCCTTCTGCATCGCCCTGACTTGCTCCACCCTCCCCACCTCCCACAGCACTGATGTACCTATATGTAATTTATTTATATCAATGTCCTTATCCTCCTCTAGACTGTAAGCTCATTGTGGGCAGGGAATGTGTCCATTATATTATGTTGTACTCTCCCAAGCATAGTACAGTGCCCTGCACACGGTAAACACTCAATAATAAATATCGATTGATTGATTGATTACTTAGGCTGTGAGTCCCATGCAGGACAGGGACTATGCCCAACTTAATTAGCTTGCATCTACCCCAGTGCTTAGAACAGTGTTTAACACATAGTAAGCACTTAACAAATACCATAAAAATTAATTTGAAAATGAACAGCTCAATCAGTACTGTAACTTGGTGACACTTTATTCAATTAAGGAAACTTCATATATCTTACCTTCATTTTGTGCGAGGCTCATCTGGGTTGTTTGGCCATCGATCAATAGTATTTACTGAGTGCTTACAGTGTACAGAACACTGTACTAACCACTCTGGAGAGGACAGTACAATAGAGTTGGAAGACAGGATCCCTGCCCTCCAGGAGTTTAAGCTCTAGAAATGTGGGAAGGAGGTGGAAAGAGAGAAACTCACTTAGGGCCTGGATGCTTCAGGGTAAAGGCACCCCTGATTAGCCTGAAATATCTCTGACATTTTGGACTGTTGATGAAGTGTAAGTAGACTTTTTATTAGTGTGGGGCTGTGATGTGAATGAGCAAGCTGTATTTCTGCAACAATTCCCTGCCTTGGAAATTGGTTCCACATCACCCCTCAATGAGTAGCCTCTGGCTCAAAGTAGCTCAGTGTCACAAAATTACTAATGACTGGCTGACCATAGTTCCAAATTAGGAAAAGTTCTGGTTGAGGATTATTCACCAGAGTACATTGCCAGCGCACAGCCAGTAGAAAGTTGCCTGAATGATTTGTAATACTGTATGGGCTAGGAGAGTATGTGCTTCTCCAACAATCCAGAGAAAAGGATAATCAAGCGGGATGTGGTTCTTTAATAAGTGTAAAACTAAACATCATCAAAATCCTGCAACACAATACGAGGGGCTGGAAGTGGTTAGAGGAGTGATTATGGAAAGGGCATCAGTATAGGATGTCGTTTCTAACAAAGATCCAAGAAAATGTCTAACGTTCATTTGTATAAACAAACCCTTAGAACACTGGAGTTATTTTTTATTTTAAACATGTACCCATACCACCTTTATTTAGAACATGGGTGAGTAGAATGAAATGATATATAAACTGAGACAAGGGAGGGCAAAACACAAGTCACATTTTAAACAAATATGGGTAGGGGAAGGGGGGAAGGGGCTGGGCACCTCTTAAGCGTTGTTAAATCTTTTCAGTAACAGGCACGATCGTTCTGTTCCACATCCCACTTCCAAAGGTCAGATCCGAATTTCCAGTTAATGAAACACTGGAGTCACTTCTCCAGTTACTAGCAGAGAGAAAAATATCGGCGACCAGATCCTTTGGCTGAAGAGACCAATGCAGACGAGTGGGTCTGTGGTGTACACAGGCAGATATGTCTAGTTAAGGAATGTAGACTGTGCTATGTAGGAGAAAAGTCGAATTGATCTACTAAAATATGAATATGATACACTAATAAACTCTACCCTTTCTCCCCCTGAACTGCTGGCAGAGTGGGGAATCACATTTCTGGCTTGTGACTGTGCCTCAGCATGCCAATCTAGGGAGTTGCTGTTTAGAAGAGTTGCCCTTTGGGAACAAAAGGTATTTGATCTTCTCTCCTTTATTCATGTTCAAGCTACCTAAGTGTTACTTTGGCTAGGTTTTGTGGTGAGTAACGTGGAGAACAGTCAGAAATGCAGACGTAGCACAAAAAATATGGGTAAAACTGTGGTTGCCAGGCCCTAACTGGCTACCATGTTTTCCCTTAGGGTAAAAAGCTAAAAGAGACAAGAGTGAGCACACGCTTCCTGTTGTTCCTCTTGGGTATGTTCCTTAGGGGAACAGAGAAACATTCCAACTGCCCTGCCTCCCCTCATCTCCACAAAGGTGAGAACCTGAGCCTGAGAATGGACTAACAATAATGGCACTTCTTAAGCGCTTACGACGGACTAAGTGGTGGGGTAGATACAGTATTATCGGATGAGTTTCACATTCTTTAATCCTAGGAGCAGAGCTGGTATGACTGGGGGACTGGGTGGGGGTGGTGAAGAAAGAGAAAGAAGATGAATGGCTAATGCCTGATTTGGGACACAAGCACATACTTTTTGTTTCAGTGTTTTGAGTAATAAATAGATAAAGGAATCTCTTTTCAAGTCAGCTCCCACTCCCACTCCCTCTCCCATCCCCCCCCAACCCTCCCCCACCACACACACACAGAAAAAAAAGACAAACCTGTCCCTGGGCATTTCTGGTGTTAGTTTTGCCTGTTTTATAATTGTAAGGAATGTGAATAAAAAGAAAAAATATCAATTCTCTCACCTCTCAAAGACCCACAGGAATAAAGTGTCATATTTCTATAGTATCTTTCTTTTAGGAACTCAGAGCACTTTACATATATATATATCATCAATCAGTCTCTACATGATCTCCTGAAGTTCAAGAGGGATCATATGTATTTCCCTCCTTTTAACAGAGGAGGAAATGGTAAGCAGAGAAAGACTGACTTGCCTGATATTCATCAGAATCAGAATGAGGAATCAAAATCACATTAATATAGTGTCAAACTGGGAAAGTGTCCACCAGGTGATTGCATTCAGAGACTTACATTAGACAACCAACTATTTCCCTCTGGGTCTTTCTGGAGACTGCGAGACTACGTTAGATGGCATGGCATGAATTGAATGTCTCTGATTTTTTTGATGAAGATTTTGGGGCTGCAATCATGCCTTTATTCTTCAGAGTGCTTTGTTTAAACAGAAAAAGGGAACTAGAGAATAGGAGATTTGGTGTAAATACATTTCTTTTCAAATAGGACTAGATTTATGATGGAGAAGATCGGATCATGGCTTCCCCATTTCCAATTGACTGCCTGCAGTGCATTGTCCTCAGCACTTGGGAAAGCACAAAAAAATCAATCAATTGTATTCTTTGAGGATTTACTGTGTGCAGGGCACTGTACTAAGTACTGGGGAGAGTACAGTATAACAAAGTTGGTAGACATTCCCTGGCCACAGTGAGTTTACAATCTCCAGAACAATGAAGGGTTAGAACACACAATTCTTGCACTGAGAGAGTTTATGATCTAGCAGGAGCTACTCTAATGGGGGAGCCAGACAGCAGAGGAGCTTAATCTGCCCTGGTGAATGCTTAACTCTGCAAAAACATGCTGACATGGAATAGGAGGCACTCATGCAGAATAGTGCCACATGAACATAAGATCTGGATAAATGATGAAATCCCTCCCCTTTTACATCCAAAAATAAAGGGGCCCTTGCTCAGTGTTATAAATGTAAAACAGATTTATAAATTCAGATCTCATAGGGGAAGCATACTTTAGGCCACTGCACTAATACAAAGGTAAATGACAGAATATGAAACTACCAGTTTTTATTTTGGTTGTTGTTGTTTTTTAATGGTATTTGTCAAGCGTTTACTATGTGCCAGGCACTCTCCTAAGCACTGGGGTAAATACAAAATAATCAGGTTGGACACAGTCCCTGTCCCACATGGGGCTCGCAGTCTTAATCCCCATTTTACAGATGAAGGAACTGAGGCACAGAGAAGTGAAGTGACTTGCCCAAGGTCACACAGCAGAAAAGTGTCAGAGCTGGGATTAGAACCCAAGTCTCTCCGACTCCCAGGCCCGTGTTCTATCCACTAGGCCCTACTGCTTCAGTAAAGAAAAGAAGATGCTTCTTTAGGAATTTCAGTTAAAATTTGAGAATTTGAGAGGATGCAAAATAACTTAAAGGCTCACTTCTGAAGACTTAAGAGTGTTGTATACTGTATATAGTTGGTAGTTCCCTGAATTGAATTTATTTAGTGGGATAGTAATTATTTTTAATTACTGTCAAGGTTAGTAGTTAAAAGGTAGGAGAATAGGTGTGCTGAGTTAATAGATACACTCCCTTATACGGGAGTGGGCCATTGAATAAACACTAACAGACAGTCCTTTATCAAATGAGGCAAATCTGCTTTCTCTGTATTGGAGGTCCCATTATAGATTTGGGTCTTTACACTATACTGAAGTTATTGTTCTAATTCCCCTCTAGTCTGTAAGCTTCTTGTGGGCAGGATTGCACCTAGCAACTCTACTGAATTGTTCTCTCCCAAGGACTTAGTGTCATGCTTTGCACAGAGTAAGCACTCAATAAATACCATTGACTGACTGGATTTGGTCTCTGATTACTCATAATTAAAAAGTGTATTGATACCAATTTGTCCTGAATAAGTACAGTCTTGCTTAGGCGCAAAGTATGGACAAGACCTCTAAGGTCCTTTTTAGTTTCACAATTCATTAATAATATTTCTTTTAAAAATTCCATACAGTAGCAAAGTAAGACTGAATATGAATTCATTGTATCCTTTATTAATATTGCTCCTCAGAGAGGTGGAACTATAAAGGTGGTAGGAGCTCAAAAAAAGATTCATTTTTTTTTTTAAAAAAAAGAATGAAAAACCAGTAGCTCCATATCGGGCACATTTTGAGGGGAGAATGCTTCAGGGAGACATTAAATGTGCCTCTAGTTGGAAATCCAAGACGTGTATCAGTGGCTAAGAGAGGCTTTGTGAGTGGCTGATTGCTTCCCACACTTCTATTAGCATCCTGTGGTCATATGTTTGAAGTGACCAGAAATCCCACATTAGGCAAAATGATCAAAAGTTTTAGCTCCTCTTCCATCTCCAAATCCATGGGACTACCAAATGTCCCACTTTTGTCAGGGACAAATGTGAAGCAACAGTGACATCTGTGTAGTGGGGAGTCCAGTGAGCTACAAAGCAGCAGTTTTCTTTTTTAATGGTACTTGTTAAAGGCTTACTATGTACCAACCACTGTACAAAGCTCTGGGGTAGATACAAGCTAATCAGTTGGACAAACTCCCTGTCCCGCATGGGGCTCACAGTCTTAGTAGGAGGGAATAGGATGTAATCCCCATTTTACAGATGAGGTAACTGAGGCACAGAGAAGTCAAGTGACTTTCCCAAGATCATGCAGCAGACAAATGGTAGGGCCAGGATTAAAACCCAGGCCTGTGCTCTTTTTACCAGGCTCAGTTTCCTCACCTATGCCACCGCCGTTGTCCCCAAGTTCATGACTGCTGCTTCCACCAACATTTTCATTGTGATCACAGCTGCAATGACAGGAAAATGCCATCGCTAATGTAAGTGGCAGCTGTAGGGGCTCTACTTTGACAGTTCTTCACTTTAACTGCTACTGCTTTCTCTACTTAGCATTGAGGACAGAATCTCAGTGAGAAAGCCTTTTTATGTGGAAGCATGAATGAGGGTGAGTTTGAGTGAAGCATCTCTGGTCGTGAGAGTATGAGTCTAAAGCCCTCATCTTTCTGTCTCCCTTTCCTGACTCTTTCTCTCCTGCTATGTGTGGATACCAAATATCGTCCTTCCTGGAAATGCAGTCCCCTATCCCATTCTGAGCATGGGAAACTGTGACTGCCTTAGTCATGTCCCTCCTATCTATTTCATCCCTTCCTGCCATATTTACAGGGATCCTGTCTACCAACTCCATTATATGGTACTCTCCCAAGCACTTAGGACAGTGCTCTGAATGCAGTAAGTGCTCAATAGATGCCTTACTTTAACTAAGCCCCTAATTATGAGGTGCAGAAGGGTTTAGTTCAAGCAACTACCAGACATGTAATATCACATATGTCATGTTGGGCTTGCAGCACAACATAAAGCCATCATGCTTGCCATTTTGTGGAAGCATGGCCAGAGCATTTCTCTGGGGGAGAGCCCTGCCTTCTCCCCCATCCACTTGCTCCAAAAAACTTTCCTGGGTCCCCATTGGCAAGAGCCTAAGTGGAGGGAGCCTGGTCCCTGAAAACAAATCTAGACACGTGCCCAGTGCCATATCCATTCCAGACAGGGGTCGACCATCTGAAAAACAGACTGCTGCATATGAAAATCAGGTGGCTGGCCATACTAGATGGGGTGGAACCCCCCACATCACCCCAACTCGCTACCTTTGCTCTACCCTCCTCCCCACAGCACCTGTGTATATATGTACATATCCATAATTTTATTCATTTATATTAATGCCTGTTTTACTTGTTCTGATCTGTATATATATATATATTTCTAATTCTATTTATTTATATTGATGCTATTGATGCTGTTTACTTGTTTTTGATGTCTGTCTCCCCCCTTCTAGTCTGTGAGCTCACTGTGGGCAGGGGTTGTCTCTCCTCATTGCTGAATTGTACTTTCCAAGCACTTAGTACAGTGATCTGCACACAGTAAGTGCTCAATAAATACAATTGAATGAATGAGGCACCATAAGGTTAGTGTTAGAGGAGCAAAGGGTTGCTGACTGGGTTTTAATGGCAGAGGAGCAAGGTTAGGTAGGAGGGAGAGAGCTGACTGAGTGCCTTAAAGCTGATGGTGAGGAGTTTCTGCTGGATGAGGAGATGATGGGCCACCATTGGAGGATTTTGAGAAATGGGGAGATGTGTGCAAAATGATTTTATTCAGAACAATGATCTGGGCAGCAGAGTGAAGTATGGACTGGATGGGGCGGGGGGGAGGGCTGGAGTTACTCAAAAGGTGTTCTTTGGCACATGTAGAGGATAAACTAATAACTTTAAGTACCCATTTTAAGAACATTTCCTTTACTTCTTGAGACAGTTTGTTTTTCATCACTGATCTGGTCACTGAGTTTCTACCTAAACACACTCTAAGAAGCTAAATTTCTCGAAAACATTTACTGAATGGAAATGAGTAACTTTTGGCATTATTGCATTTATTAAAGTGAACAGAAAATAAAAAAATAAATGTTGTTATAATTGACTTTTCCAGTGAAACACACTTTTCTTCTAAATCCTTTTTAAGCCCTTCCTTGCAACAGAATGTAAGCTATCCTCTAAAATCACGGCCCAGCAATTATGATGCTGTAACTTTGCACTCTGTAAAAAGTCACTTAACTCACTAATAGAAAAAACAAAACATGAAAATTAATAGCCCTAAAACAACCATTAATAGATGAGAACTATTTAAAAGGATGTTTACAGTAAACTCCCAAATACAGTGCATGTAAATAAACAATGCATCCCCTCACCCACTCAACCTCTCAGTCCGATGACTCCATCCCTTCTGCCTTCAAACATGCTCATCTCCCTCAGCCTAAAATCCCTCTCTCAGTTACACAGCCCTTCCAGCTATCATAACATCTCCCTGATCTCATGCCTACCCAGACATCTAGAATGGGTCATTTACACCCACTGTTTAAAATTTCCACTCCACTTTTTGATGCACTACAGATACTCTACCCCTTGGCTCCACTGAAACTGTACTCTCCAAAGTCACCAATAGCTTCCTTAAACCCAAATCCTAAAGGGCTTGACCCTCTTTGACCTCTCAGCTGCCTTTGATGCTGTGGACCTCTCCGTCCTGCTTGAAACACTACTTCCCTTTGCAGACACGGCATTGACCTAGCTCTCCTTTTACACCTCTCTGACCTTTCCTTCTCAGTTTCATTTACTGGTTCCTTGTTTGTTTTGTTTTTTGTTTTTGTTTTTATGGTATTTGTTAAGCACTGACTATGTGTTAAACACTGTTCTAAGTGTGGGGGTAAGTACGATTCATTAGGTCGGACACAGTGCCTGTCCCACATGGGGGTCACAGTCTAAGTAGGAGGGAGAACAGGTATTCAATCCCCATTTTTCAGTTGAGGAAACTGAAGCACAGAGAAGTGAAGTGACTTGCCCAAGGTCACACAGCAAGCATTTCGCAGAGCAATTGGCAGAGTTGGGATTAGAACCTAGGTCTTCTGACTCCCAGGCCTATGTTCTTTCCACTAAGCCATGCTGCTTCTCCTCGTCTGCCTCATCCCCTAACTGTAGGCATTCTAGGAGTCTCTGTTCTGGGTCTCCTACTCTCCTCGCTGTACACCCACTTTCTTGGGAAGTTCATCTGTTCACAATTAATCATTCACATTTAATAAGGCTTCCACCAACCACCTCTAATGTGGACCACTCCCAAATCTACCTCTTCAGTCCAGACCACTCATCTAACCTGTGTCCTCACATTTCCCTTTGCCTCTCAGACATTTCCATCCAGATGTCCTTCCAGCAACTCAGGCTCAACATATTCAAGATAGAATTCTTCATTCCCCCACCCCTAAACCCACTCAGCCTCCTAGCTTTCCCATTTCAGTCTATACCACCGCACTCCTTTTCCTAAAAGCCTGCAACCCTAGTGTTCTTCTTAATTTCTCACTGTCTTTCAGCTCTCACATTCAATCTACCACCAAATCTTACAATATTTCCCAGATCCACCCAAATAGCTACCAGCCTGGCCCAAGCTGGGCCTCACTGGTCAACCTCAACCTCCCCACTGATCTCCTAGCCTCCAGCCTGAAAACTCATTGTGGGCAGGGGATGTGTCTGTTTATTGTTTTATTGTACTCCCCCAAGTGCTTAGTACAGTGCTCTGCACACAGTAAAGTGCTCAATAAATCCAATTGAATGAATGAATACAATCATCTTCTTGAAACATCACTTGGGGTACTGCTCTCCTCTCCTCAAAATCCTCCATGGGCTTCCCATTTCCATCAGCATCAAATATACCGCACGATCAGCTTCAGGCCCCCCGTCAACTCTCCCCATCTTACAGATCTGCGCTACTCATCCACTGCTCTCCTGTTTATTCTTTGAGTTCCTCTGGCCTGGAACTCCCTGTCTTCTCCTTCCTCCAGGCCCCCAGGTAAATCTGTTGTATTAGAGTGTTTAATGCGCACAGAGTACTGTGCTAAGTGCTTGGGAGAGTACAATATAACAGAGTTAGTAGAAACGTTCCCAGCCCACAAGGAACTTACAGTCATTAAGGGGGAAACAGACAGTCAAATAAATTATGGGTATGTACTTAAGTGCTGTGGGACTGAGGGTGAGGTGAATAAAGGGCGCAAATCCAACTTCTTGGACAACTCATCAGACACACCACAGATCTCCCCGTAAGTGAAGCCCTTATGGAATCCAGTGTACATTCAACTATTTATGCTGACTACATGCAAATAGTTTTATGTCAGTCTTCCCACATTAGGGTGGATGTTTCTTGTGGGCAGGAAATACTTCTCATTATCTGTTTTAGCTTCCCAAGTGCTGAGAACAGTGTATTTCAACTAGAGGTCACTTAATACCATTACTGCTCTTACTACTTTTCAGATGTGCAGACCATCTTCTAATACATGCCCACCTGAACAACTACTGCATTGAAAACTGCTTCCCAAACTGCCGAAACAGGCAATGTTAAATTCTAGAGAATAAGGTATACACAAGTTCTGCAGCAAGATTACAACAACTCTATCTCCAACAAGGACATTCAATGGACATTTCTCCATAATTCTATCAGTCATCAAGTCACAGCATGACAAGATGAAGTCACAAAGGTCCTTTCACTGCAAAGACTCAGTTTCTCTTCCCTCTCCCCCATCTCTCTCCTCTCCTCCTCCCCACTATCTCCTCTTCCTCCTCCCTAGTCTCTCCCTCTCTCTCACCCATCTCTCTCTCATCTCTCCTCCCTCCCCAGTCTCTCTCTCCTCCCATCTCCCTTCCCCCAAGCCCCTGCCATCTTGATCACCTTTTTCTGAAAGCTTTCTTTATATGACCACTACTGGCCTTTTTTTTACAAAACCCTTTCATGTGATCCAGCTGGGTTCACTGTCCAGGAGCTCTTAAGGAGGTAGGTGGTCTCCACCCTGTTACAATCATCCTCACTTAAAACCCAGATCTGCATTTTCTTTTTGGGGGTTTTCAAAAACAAAATCAAAATCCAGTAATCACCTAGAAATGTTGAGTAATCACATGAAAATTGTACTTTTAATTTCACAGACACTTTCAAGATTTGTACTACTAAAACCAAAAAGTAGTTTAACAACAGATTTTTTAAATTGTCTTTTGAAATATTTGACTATGAGCTGGAGATTTTATCGGCTAAATTTTGTCCCAAAGCCATTTTTCACCTCATGAATTATGTTACCAAAAACAAAGTGTAATAGGAAAAATGCTGACAGTGGTATAATTTATAATAGTGCTATTCTGGGGCTCTTCAAATCGGAATGTTGGCCAGGGAATTAGGAATTTTGGGTTCTGGTAAAACTCTGCCACTCCTTCACCGAGTAGCTTTGGACAAGTCATTTCATTGTCTTTCCTGTACGTTTCTCCAACTGCGAACGAAAGAATGAGAGTGTGTACTTGAAATAAAGAGAGGAAAGGTGTTTATCAAAATATAAAGTGTTATTGTTTATCCTGGGGTTGCTTCTGTTATTTCCTTTTCCAGAAGATTATGGGATTCCTTTTAATATAGCAATTCAAATGAGAAGCAATTAATTATTAGAGAAGCAGCTTGGCCTAGTGGAAAGAGCACAGGCCTGGGAGTCAGAGGATCTGTGTTCTAATCCCGGCTTGGCCACATGCCTGCTGTGTGACCTTGGGTAAATCACTTCACTTCTCTGTGCCTCAGTTCCTTCATCTGCAAAATGGGCTTTCAATACCTGTTATCCCTCCTACTTAGATTGTGAGCCTCATGTCGGACCTGATTATCTTGTATCCTAGTGCTTAGTATAGTGCTTGGCACATAGTAAGCACCTAATACCAAAGTCATCATCATTATTATTCTTACTATTCAATCCTACTCAACTGAAGCTTGCCACATATCTTAAGGTTAAAAGTTTAAACTTTTCATTCTGAAAGTGTCAAGCCTCTTTTGCTTTACAGTAGGTTGATATTTTACATGGAGCAAAAGATCATGATTTTCATTCAAAAGCCTCTCTTCTGGCAGATTGACTCCACATTATAATGAAATATTCCACTGAAACGTCTGCTCTGGCACCATGAATGGAGAAAAGTCTTGTGTTTGTATATTCTGTGAAGTTGAACAACAATTTCCAACATATGTTAGGAGAGGCTGCCCTCTTTGGAGATGGGAAAATGGATAGCTCCTGGGGGAGAAGAAAGCCTCGCGCTGAAAAGTTTCAGTTAATCTTTCACTGGTGAAACACAGAATGGAACAGAGCAGCCTGTTGGCTGGAGGGAAGTCTTCAGTAGGAAATCCAACCCACAGGAAATGAACACTGTCCTCCTCGGCAGAGAGAAAACATTTACAGTTCTTGTAATTATCAAGGTTTTCGGCACCCAAATTGCCATAAATCACATTTATAAAAGCCATCTTTGCACCAGTCAGATTTTTGAAAGCTGCAAAATATATTCAGCTGGTGGGTAGTTTGAAACAGCAGTACATATGCTTGGAATAAATACATGTTATAATTATGGCTTTTAATATGGGGAGGTTTCTTATGAGGATTTATATACACATACTGATGATAATGGAGTATATTGAAGGCATAATAAAAAGTGGCAGTGGGTGGTATTGCTTTCCCCTCAAAGGAATATACGCCTCTATGAATCCCTAGACATCCAGACGAAACAATATAGTTCTCTGAGGACTGTATTTTCTGAAGTGAAATGCATGGAGAGAAAATACCGGCATTTTCACGACCAATTCATGGATCTTAAAACATAATTATCTCTTATTGCATTGTTGATCCCAGAGCAGTGTTTGAATTTAAAAAAAGAGTGCCAATAGAATCCATGGAAAGTAAAAGAACTGTATTCCATTGCCAAGATCAGGGTGGAGTACAACTTATTTTCAATAAAAGACCCGTATCATAAGATAATGAGTCAAACTTGTAATTGGAAAGGGTTTTTTTTTAAATAGATATTAATACTAAAGTCAGGGTTATCCAACATTAAGTAAATGGAAGATTTGACTGTGGATTTTCTTTGGCCAGGAACACTTAGAGTGACCATCTAAACACTCAAACTAGTTGCCAGCTCCCCATTTTGGCTGTCCTTGTGACCAGAGAAAGAGAGGTGCTTGACCCATAGTAAGCACTTAACTACTAGTAATAAAAAAATAAAAGAAAGAAACAATCAAGTCAATTACATTTATTAAGTGCTTACTGTATGCAAAGCACTCTACTAAGCACTTGGGAAAGTACAATATAACAGAGTTGGCAGACACATTCCCTGCCCACAGTAGGTTACAATCTAGAGTGGGGAGGGACGTTAATATAATAAATTATGGACGTATAAATTATGGATCTCTCCTTCTCTTCTTCTGTGTTACCAGCCTTCTTCCTAACCTCAATGCCCCGGTTGTGCCAACTGAGGATCCCTCTTGCCATGATAGAGCTGGAGCTTCATGGGAGAAGTCAATGAAGAAAAGGGACACTGGAAGTGACAGCAAGACTGGAAGAAGGAAAAAGCCCAGGCTTGGGACTTGCACCATCTTGGTTCTAATCTTGGCTCTGCTACTTGTCTGCTGTGTGACCTTGGGCAAGTAATTTCGCTTCTCTGCACCTCAGTTTCTACATCTGTAGAAATGAGAAGAAGCAGCATGGCCTAGTGGAAAGAGCACAGGCCTGGGAGTCAGAGGACTTGGGTCCTAACCCCAGCTCTGCCAAATGCTTGCTGTGTGATCTTGGGAGTCACTTAACTTCTCTGGGCCTCAGTTTCCTCAACTATAAAATGAGCATTCAATGCCTGTTCTTCCTCCTATTTAAGACTGTGAGCCCCCATCAGTCAATCGATCCTACGCAGGACAGGGATTGTGTCTGCCCTAATTAACTTGCACCTACCCCAGCACTTAGAAAAGTGTTTGACACATAGTAAGCACTTAACAAGTACCATAAAACAAACGAACAAGATACCTGTTCTCCCTCCACTGTAGACCATGAGTCTCTTGTGGGAAAAAGACTGTGATGGGCCTGATTATATTTTATCTACCCCACTGCTTAGTACATAGTTGCTCTAGACTGTAGGCTCATTGTGGGCAGGGAACAGTGTCTATCAACTCTGCTATATTGTATTCTCCCAAGTGCTTAGTACAGTGATCTGCACATAGTAAGTGCTTCATAAATATGATTGACTGATAACACAGTAAGCATTTCACAAATACCACAATTATTACTGTACTTGTCATCAAGGTTGTTACTATTAGTGTCTCCTCCCACAGACTGACT
Organism: Ornithorhynchus anatinus; assembly: GCF_004115215.2. Lineage (NCBI taxonomy): Eukaryota > Metazoa > Chordata > Mammalia > Monotremata > Ornithorhynchidae > Ornithorhynchus > Ornithorhynchus anatinus. The sequence continues at coordinate 43,533,469 of NC_041753.1, read as the reverse complement.
TTCTGCTCCTGCCAGTGTGTGAAGATAAGACTCTTCCTCAAGGGTCCAATTCATTTTGGGCAGGAAATGTGTCTGCCAGCTCTGTAATAATGTACTCTCCCAAGCACTTGAGTAGAGTGCTCTGCTCATAATAAGTGCTCAATAAATACCATTGGTTGACAGCAATGTAAGCTGTGGTAAAACTCCTGGATCTTATGAATTACCAGCTGAGACCTACAAGGAATGAGGGGGACCTGCTGCTCTGTCATGTTCACAGACTCTTCCTCAACACTGGGAGCCCAGAAGTATCACCACAGGATTCCATCATTGCTATCTTCAAAAAGAAAGGGGAGAGAGAGCTCTCTGTAGAAGTTACCAATCCATGGTATCTAATGCTGCGTGGATTAGTGGAAAGAGCATACACTTGGGAATCAGAGGACATGGGTTCTAATCCCAGCTCAGCCACTTGTCTGCTGTGTGACCTTGGTTAAGTCACTTAATTTCTCTGTGCCTCAGTTACCTCATCTGTGAAATGGGGATTAAGCATGTAGGACAACCTGATTACCCTGTATCTACCCCAGCACTTAGAACAGTGCTTGGCACATAGTAAGCATTTAACAAATACCATAATTTTTATTATTAATGAGCACTTACTATGGGCAGAGCACTGTACTAAGTGCTTGGGAGACTTGTACTGCACAGAGAGATCACAGGATCTCACTGCTTTCCAATAGTGGCATGATCCTAGACAGAGCCCTTTTGGACAAAACACCAAAGAACAATGCTAAGCATGATCTTCCAGAATCCCAGTGTAGCCTCAGACCACAGGGGGGCTCAGTTAGGTGTGAAAATAAAGTGTTTTTCTTACTGGTTGGAAGTCATTCGATCGTATTTATTGAGTGCTTACTTTGTGCAGTGCACAACACTAAGTGCTTGGGAGAGTACCATATAACAATAAACAGACATTCTCTGCCCAGGATGAGCTTACAGTCTAGAGATGAGTTTACAGGAGTAGGGTCAGGGAGGGAGGAGGGGAGAGCTTCAGGCAAGCATCAGAGCCAGGATTAGATTCATTCATTCAATAATAATAATGTTGGTATTTGTTGGTATTTGTTAAGCGCTTACTATGTGCAGAGCACTGTTCTAAGCGCTGGGGTAGACACAGGGGAATCCAGTTGTCCCACATGGGGCTCACAGTCTTAATCCCCATTTTACAGATGAGGTAACTGAGGCACAGAGAAGTTAAGTGACTTGCCCACAATCACACAGCTGACACGTGGCAGAGCTGGGATTCGAACTCATGACCTCTGACTCCAAAGCCCGTGCTCTTTCCAATGAGCCATGCTGCTTCTCTAATATTCAATCATATTTATTGAGCGCCTTTGCCCATCACCGACTGAATACACTGGAACTGTGTGCTGGTCTGTTATCATTCAGCCGACACTAAATGCTTGAGAAAGCAAAAAGGAATCTGGAAGTTGGTGTCAAAATAAGATTCTGAATCTCTGAAAAACTCTGAACTCAACATGTTGACAGCATCCTCTCTGCATTAAGAAGACATAATAATAATAGTAATAATAATAATGGTATTTGTTAAGCACTCACTATGTGCCACTTGGCAGCTGTGTGACTTTGGGCAAGTCACTTAACTTCTCTGTGCCTCAGTTATCTCATCTGTAAAATGGGGATTAAGACTGTGAGCCCCACCTGGGACAACCTGATAACCTTGTATTTCCCCCAGCGCTTAGAACAGTGCTTGGCTCATAGTAAGCACTTAACAAATGCCATGATTATTATCATTATTATGTGCCAGGTACTGTACTAAGCACCATGGTGAAGACAAGGAAATCGAGTTGGACACAGTCCCTGTCCCACGAGGGGCTCACAGTCTCAATTCCCATTTTCCAGATGAGGTAACTGAGCCACAGAGATGTGAAGTGACATGCGGCAAGGCCACAGAGTGAGAAATGGTGGAGCTGGTATTACAACCCATATCCTTCTGAATCCCAGGCCTGTGCTCTATCCACTACACCATGGTGCTTACCCATAACTTGCCCACATCAGACAAGTGGCAGAGCCGGGAGTAGAACCAAGATATTCTGACTCCCAGGCCCAGGCTCTTTCCACTAGACCCCTCTGCTTCCCTAAGAAACTCTTGAACATTGGATTTAAGGCACTCGATTAGCTCTCTCTCCCACCACATCCTACCTCACACACTTTGCTCCTCTCAAGCCAACCTTCTCCATGTGTCCTGCTCTCTTCTCTCCCACCATCAACCTCTTCCTCACATCCTCTCCCCTGCCTGAAACCCCCTCTTCCTTCATAGCCACAATTTTCTCCATCTTCAAAGCACTTCCAAAATTACATCTCCTCCAGGAGGTCTTCTCTGATTAATCTCTCATCTCCCCACTTTGTATCCCCCAACTCCCACTTGAGCCCTTCAGTGCAACCTAAGCATTCAAGTACTTACAATCGCTGTAACATTTATGCATCAAATCATACTTACTGAGCACTCACTCTATACAGAGCACTGTACTAAGTGTCTGGGAGAGTACAAAGTAACAGAATTGTTAGACACATTCCCTGTCCACAGTGAGCTTATAGTCTAGAGTCTACACATCTTATATTCTCTATTATGTCCTGCCTGTGAATTATTTATATCTCCCACACTAGTTTATATGCCCCTTGAAGGATTTGAAGAATCATGTATACTTATTTATCTTATATTCTTACAAGCGCTTATTAAGGTGTTACACTGATTGGTTGATGCAGCCAATCGAAGTAATGTTAGTATAAAACACCTCTGTAAAAGAAATAAGTAACATGCTGGGGACAGAAACGACCGTAAAATGCATTAAGCCAGGAAAGTTATACCCTACACATGTAGGGAGGAAGAACATAGGAAACAAGCAGTCCTGGTCATAGTCGGCCCTTTTTCTATATAAACTGAAATACGATCTAGTCTATCAGTGCATGTTAGAAAAGTGGGATTATTAAGTGTATTTTGTCCCATAAAAAAGTGGAGGACATTTATGGTAAGGTTATATGCACAGATTTCTTTTAATTGCTATCTAGGCTCTCCCTAAGCTCTCAGAACAAAACTATTCCATGGGAAACTAAAAAATGTAATTTTAGTTGCAGTATAATGTTCCAGCTGTTGCAAAAAGGAATATTTTGCTATGTTTCATGATTATTGAAATGTAGTGAAGTATTAATGCTAGCATCTATTTTTAAAATGGAAGGCACTTGGGATGAAGAACTCATTAATTCATTATATTTTTAGTAACTTTGCCACAAAGTCAATAACATTGTTCTAAAATGATAATGAGCCTGTCAACTCTAGGGACATGTAACAACAATAAGACTGATAATAATAGTAATATTTAAGTGCTTACTAGGTGCCAAGTACTGTACTAAGTGCTGGGAAAGATACAAGATAATCAGGTCTCACATGGGGCCTCTCACTCTAAGTAGGAGGGAGAACAGCTATTGAACTCCACTTTGCAGACAGACAATGGAGGCACAGAGAAATTAAATGACTTGCCCAGGGTCACACAACAGGTTAGTGGTGGAGCCGGGATTAGAATCCAGGTCCTCTGACTCCAAGGCCCATGCTCTTTCCACTAGGTCACGCTGCTTCTCTTAGGTCTCCAAATAGCTTTCCCTTAGCCCTCTTCATATCTGACAGATGATAACTCTCCCCACTTTCAAAACTTTATTAGAATCTCCTCCAAGAGGCCTTCTCTGACTAATCCCTCATTTCTTCTCCCACTCCTTTGCACTTGGATTTGCTCCAGTATTTACCCCTCTCTCAGCCCCACAGCACTTGGGCACATATCCATAATTCACTTAATTTATAGCATTGTCTAGCTCCCACTCTAGACTGTAAGCTCGTTGTGGACAGGGAATGTATCTACCAACTTTGTTATATGGCACAGTGGATAGAGCATGGGCCTGGGAGTTAGAAGCTCATGGGTTCTCATTCCGTCTGTGCCACTTGTCTGCTGTGTGGCCTTGGGTATGTCGCTTAACTTCTTTATGCCTCAGTTACTTCATCTGTAAAATGGGGATTAAGACTGTAAGCCCCATGTGGGACAGGCTCTGTGTCCAGTGTGAATTGCTTGTATCCACCCTAACGCTTAGTACAGTGCCTGGCACATAGTAAGCGCTTAACAAATACCATCATTATTATCTATGATTCTATTTATCTATTTTGATGGTAATGATGCCTGTCTACTTGTTTCGTTGTTTTTCTTTTTGTCTATCTCCCCATTGTTGGGTAGGGATTGTCTCTATCTGTTGCCAAACTGTACTTTCCAAACACTTAGTACAGTGCTCTGCACACAGTAAGCATTCAATAAATAAGACTGAATGAACGAGTCATTATTATTAGTCTCCCAAGCATTTAGTACAGTGCTCTGCACACAGTAAGTCCTCAATAATTATGATTTGATTGATAGGTCATGCTGCTTTCCTGCGCATGAGTCTTCTTGATCAACTTTACCAGAGTTGTGGTCTGGTAAATTACAAGAATGGAGGGGATGGGGGCAGGGGTGCTGAGTTGCAGAAGGATATGAGCAAGGGGTCACATAGAGGAAAAGTGAGAAGGCACAATGAGAGTCTAGTGGGAGAAGGGGACTATAAGTAGGAGGGAGAGAACTGATTGAGTGCCTTTAAGACAGTGGTCTGGACATTCTTCTGCTTGGAGCACAAAGGGATGGAGAATATAAACAAACAGTTGAAACAAAGAGGTGTGAACTTACCTACTATTTAGTTAGACAATAAGGCATTTGTTTGACCTTTGTGTTTAAGAAATCAAAGTGAATTGCTTTCAGGGAAATGAGGAAAAACACCTGATCAGCATAACTGGATTATGGAAAAACTGATTTGGCTCCTTAGGTAGCTTGTAATTTACTTTATGTACATTCAAATTACCCAGATAACTAAGGCTCCTGGAATCATTTCCTTGTGACATATATAAACAATTGATGAAAAAGGAATTTTTTGGACCTCAATGATCCAAATATCTGTGGCAGTACATGCAGTCTTTGTCGGCTATATATAATTCTCTGTTTAGATCAGGAAATTGACAAAGCTACCATTTAAACAATTCAATAGTAGGAGAAGCTACAGTAGGCAGACAAGATTAGTGTTTTGGAAGTTCCTTCCTTACCATTAGGCCTGCCTCAAAGCCTACCCTGAGACTACTACTGCCTGTACCCACTTGACAGCTAGTGATTTGGGCTGTCCCTCCAACCCTGCTAGCACCTTGAGAGGATGGCCCCCAGAGTCTCTCTGGACTGGTGGTGAGATAAGGAGGTCTGAGGGCCTGGGCACTCCTAGGTGGTAACTGCTGCTCAAGGAGCCCAATGAGCCAATCAGGTGGCACACATAAGGACACAAGCTCCTGGGGGAAAAAAAAACCCATACCCTTTCTGCAGCGTTTCAACTTTACACTCATAAACCTTTTATGCTGAAGCCTGCTATAACTATCAAACTCCCCATATTATTAGCAGGATCATAGAGCAGATCCCATTAGCCCTGTTAAGATGCAGTCAGATTCCATGTCATTACACTAGGCAGACACTGCCTCAGGTTCTATCACTGCAACATCTTCATCCCTTAGCTTGGGATCTGAAAGTATCAGTCGGGAGTCAAGAACAGAAAATGGGAACAGCGCTGAATTCAACTCATTTCATTCTCAAGTGGCAAGTGCTATCCCTGTCACCCAGGGCCATTGCTGAGAAAGGTAGATTGGGCTCATTCATTCATTCAAACATTCCTCTAGAATGTAAGCTCATTGTGGGCAGGGAATGTGTCTGCTTATTGTTAGAGCGTACTCTCCCAAACGCTTAGTACAATGCTCTGCACACAGTACGAGCTCAGTAAATACGACTGCATGAACATTCATTCAATCAACAGTATTTATTGAGTGCCGACTGTATGCGGAGCACAGTACTAAAGTGTAGGGAAAAGGTACAAGGATCATTCAAACCCGGTCACTGGCCCATAAAGGGGCTCAGAATCTCAGAATGGGGGAAGGGTGTATGGCAACAGACACACAAGGAAGCAGTGTGGCTTAGTAGAAAGAGCACAGGCTTGGGAGTCAGAGGTCATGGGTTCTAATTCTGCCTCTGCCACTTGTCAGCTTTGTGACTTTGGGCAATTCACTTCACTCCTCTGTGCCTCAGTTACCTCATCTGTAAAAGGGGGGTTAAGACTGTGAGCCCCACATGGAACAAGCTGATTACCTTGTATCTACCCTAGTGCTTAGAACAGTGCTTTGCACATAGTAAGCACTTAGCAAATGCCATCATTATTATTGTTATTGAAATAATAAAACCAACAAAACAACCTAAGACAATCAGGACAACAATAAAACAGTATGAGCAATGATACAATTATGACAAAAGGAGCCTCTCATGAGGCTCACCATCTAAGAAGGAGGGAGTAGAATTTAATCCCCATTTTATAGATGAGGAGATGGAGTCACAGAGAAGTGAAGTGACTTGCCTAAGGTCACACAGCAGGCAAGTGGGATAGCTGGGATTTGAGCCCAGATCTTCAGATTCTCAAGCCAGTGCTCTTTTTTTTCCCACTGGGCCACACTGCTTCATAAGGCCAACTGAGAGCAGAAAGATTCAGTGCTTACTTTCCTACAGTTTCCAACCTCAGCCTCACTTTGGAGAGCTCACTGAGCCGCCCTTGGCTTATTCCAAGGTCCCTCCTGAACAGAGACTGCCAGTTGTTCTCAACGGTGCCAAATTATGTGGGGCGGTTTTCATGCTAGGTCCACTAGGGACTAAATTGAGAGACCACTAAACTCGTTCCAGGTAGCAGTTCAGACCTAACTTACAGTATGAAAACATTTAGATACTTTACATATTTGAACTTCAGGAAAAAGCCCTTGAAAGATCCAAATAGAATAGTTTGTATAACTTAGACTAATCCTAAATATGATAAATGAGGGATACATATACATCTTGCTGTCAAGTCTAGGATTTATCCCATATCAGATCAGACAAGTTTAATAAACCACTTACATGTGGGATAAGGTTTGCCTCAGACTAGGATAAATTATAAATCATCTGTAGGAAAATGTATAAATTCTATCATTCTGAATATTAAATACATAAACCATGTTTAAATAATGTGTAAGGTCTGATTTAAAAAGCAACCAATACTCATAAATTCAAATGGAATGCTGGCAGCCCTTTTAAACTCACATTTTAAAAATTGAATTAAGAATGGAGACCCATCCCTAGGTTTGAATTTTCTTAAAAATCATATTGAGTGTACTGTCTTTCATAAAGCTCAATCCATTACATTTTCAGAAACATGAGCATTGCAGTTAATAGTTTTGGTTTGTTTTCATGGAATGTCTCACATCCCTACACTGCTAAAATAAAAGATTGCCTAAGAGAATGAAATAGTGCCTTTGGAGTTATTTTCATCTAATTGCTATATACATAAACAGGGCAGTTTAAAACTATATTTATATTGGCTACTAATTAACCCTTTATTATCAACTTTGAACAAGACAGCTCTCAGGTTATTGTAGAATAAAACCAACGTTTGGCTATTTATTAAAAATCTTTCAATTATATCACTGTTGACAGTTGGAAAAATTCTATAATTGCTAGGGAAGGGTTTTTGTGGCTCTTATGGGAAGCGACAAAGGCATCAGTTCATAATGGTCTAAAATTGTATACCTTCAGACCACCTGGCCTTCATAATTTAGAGTGAATAAATCCTGAACGCAACGAGTTGAATCCTGTTGCTAACCTTCGATTTTCCTTCACTTTTGGACGAGTCACTCAATCTCTCCTTGACTCAGGTTCCCCATCTGTAAAATGAGGCTATTACTAGTATTTACCTCCTCCAGGGTTGTTGTGAAGATTAGCCGGTTAATGTTTGTAAAGATTCTTTGACCATGAAAATAGCTTTTCTCAGTGTGGACTATTAGAATGGGTACTGCCCACATTTTCCTTTTATGTAGCATGTCCTTCACCTGACCTTTGGCAGATCGTACATTTAGCATCTGGGTGACAATGTAATGAACCAGATTCTTGGTCTCTCCAACTACCTGGGAATTTCTGAACCTGGCCAGTTAAAATTATTCTCTTCCCCAAATATTTATCCTGGTATGACTTTAACACACATAGGCGAACTCTGTTTGATCCCTCCGTCTTTTGACCTTGCAAAAGTTCACAGCCTTATCTATTGGTCTTCTGTCTGTTTTTGAGTGGAGAAACTTGTGCAGAGAAATGGAAGTAGAAATGTGGAAAAAAAAAATCAAGATTTTCAAATACAGTGAAATGTTTAGTCAAGGGGGAAAAATGGAAAGTACTGGTGATAGAACGATATCTTTTAGAATCCTGGTTTGGGAGAAATATACTGAGCCAAATGATGCTGTAGGATTCTCAGCGCCCATTGACAAGGTGCTTAGGATTTCAGTGGGAGAAATACTAGAGTATCAGTTTTCCAATTCCAGAGATGCCAAAGCAAAGGGAGTTCGAAGTGACAAATCACTATTGAGACTAGTATTGCCTCTAATTCCATTATGCACTGCTCTTTCGGAACACTACATCAAAGAATGCCATGTAGAATGCACCCATCCACTAATAACCTCAAATTAGATCAAGTAGATAACAGCGGGGGCACACCTCATATTTTCCAAGTGCTTAACATTCTTGTAATTGTCTAGCATTAAATGGAATCAACATTTTCAATTCAAGACAAATAAGAGCAAATGATTAATTACAGAATCTTGAGACCAGACAAAATGAATTGTGTGCAATGGGGGGAGAACCGTGGCCAGTGGGTGTGGCGAGGGCATGAAAAGAGAATAGCAAGGTAAAAGGAGAGGGAAAATGTAGTGTTTATTTTACAACTACTGCATTTTTAAAAGTAGATTTTCAGTCAATTGTATTTATTGAGCACTTACTGTATGCAGTAAGGATCTTTGTTGGAAAAATAAATACAGTTGGAGTCAACTTCAGAATGGGAGATTTCAATCTGGAAATCCTCTCGAGACTTTAGGGTTTTGGTTCTGGATGAGACAGAAGGAGTCTAATGTTTTCTTCATCTCTAGAGCTTAAAGAATCCAAGGAGAGTTTGAATGAGTTCAAAATGTTTGCTGAATTAAATTCTTCCCTCTTTGACTATGTCTACGTAGAAGAAGCCAACTTAATGCCTGAAAAGCTACTATCTGGAGGACCATGATGATGGAGAGTCATCTCCAAAAGTAATAATCTTTTTTACTTAGTGAATTTGGATCAATATGGCTTCTTTGTCTCTTTTCTATGTGAGCTAGTCATCCAGGGAGAGATTTAAGACATGCTCCATATCTGTGCAAGAGCTATTTACTGATAGGTGGAAAATTTTCACAGAAAACAAATAGGAGGGCAGGAATCATTGTCTATCATCTCTACTGCACTATCCCAAGCACTTAGTGCAGCGTTCTGCACACAGTAAGAATTCAGTAACCTTATCATAACCTAACAGCCTCCTCCAGCATCTATTCATACTCATCGTCAGCACTTGTACATGCATATTTGCAATTGCACATTCAATTTATTCCATTATTTCATCCTGGCATATTCATTCAACTATACGATCCTTATTTTTCCTATTGCTTTCATTATTAGTAAATATATTTATGCCTGTCTCCTGTATTGGACTGCATGCCTCTGTCACTTTCCCATGTGTTACTGATTGAGCATTTCCTGTGTGCAGAGCACTGTACTAAGCATTTGGGAGTGGACAATATAATAGAGTTAGGAGACATGATCTTGCCCACAAGGAGCTTACAGTCTAGATTGGGGCTTACAGTCTAGTATTGCTCTAACTGGGTACTTAATAAATACCATTACTACTATAATTCTCACTTGTCATGCATTGTTCTTCCATTGAGAGGATCAGTCAGTGCATGGGGTCTACCTGCCTCGTGCTCAGTCTAACATCTTACTTCTAGCCATTAAATCCAGCCCCAGTGTTCTGTATTCTCCCACAAATTGTAATTTTTATATTTTTGCCTTTAATCATAGCCTTTAGACAAAAAGTGCGGGAGCAATTTGTGAAATGGGCATGGAAAGTTGACTTATGTAACAATGTAATTATTGCATTTAGAATCTTGTTCTAAATGTCAGAAGACCATTTTGAAATTTCTCAGACTTTACTTAGTATCTCTAAAATCACAGACTCCCTAGCCTTGCTGGTTCCTTAAACTAGGTGACCAGATGGATGGAAATCATAGGTTGGTTGGGCTATCCATTTTAGCTGCTTTAGGAGATGTTCAAAAACCTGTGGTAATAATAATAATAATGTTGGCATTTGTTAAGCGCTTACTATGTGCAGAGCACTGTTCTAAGCTCTGGGGTAGACACAAGGGAATCAGGTTGTCCCATGTGGGGCTCACAGTCTTAATCCCCATTTTACAGATGAGGTAACTGAGGCACAGAGAAGCAGCGTGGCTCAGTGGAAAGAGCCTGGGCTTTGGAGTCAGAGGTCATGAGTTTGAATCCCAGCTCTGCCACTTGTCAGCTGTGTGACTGTGGGCAAGTCTCTTAACTTCTCTGTGCCTCAGTTTCCTCATCTGTAAAATGGGGATGAAGACTGTGAGCCCCACATGGGACAACCTGATTCCCCTGTGTCTACCCCAGTGCTTAGAACAGTGCTCTGCACATAATAAGTGCTTAACAAATACCAACATTATTATTATTAAGTGACTTGCCCAAAGTCACACAGCTGACAAGTGGCAGAGCCGCGATTCAAACCCATGATCTCTGACTCCAAAGCCCGTGCTCTTTCCACTGAACCACACTGCTTCTCTAAAAGTGGTACTGAAATCACTGGCACTCAGTTTAGAAAAAAGTGGCTAATTGAGATGTGTGTTCCTCAGGAATAATAGTGGTACTTGTTAAGTGCTTACTCAAGCACTGTAATGTGCACTGGAGTAGATACAAGATAATCAGATTGGACACAGTCTCTGTCCCACATTTTACAGATGAGGAAACCAAGGCACAGAGAAGTTAATTGGCTACCCCACAGTCACACAACAAGCAAGTGGCAGAGCCAGGGTTAGACCCTAGTCTGATAATAATAACCACTATTACTATCATTCTCTTGATTTTCAGGCCCATGAAGAGTCGTGTTAGCAGGCAGATGTGTGCTTATGTAGAGGGACCTTAGAAGCAGCAAGGCCTAGTGGATAGAGCAGGGGACTCAGAGTCAGAAAGACCTAGGTTCTAGCCCCTACTCTGCCACTTGTCTGCTGTGTGATCTAGGGCACGTCACTTCACTTCTCTGTGCCTCAGTTACCTCATCTGTAAAGTGGGGATTAAGACTGAGAGCCCCATGTGAGACCCTGTGTAGCCTAATTAGCTTGAGTCCACCCCAGTGCTAAGTACAGTACATAATAAGTGCTTAATAAATACCATAAAAAAAGATGTGTGATCTACTTCTTCCAGTCAGGTTCTGGCCATGTTTGGTGTACGTGTGCTTGCAATTGACCTGCCAGAAACAAGAATAGCAAAAGGAGAGAACATGTTCCAGATAGCTAAAGGGGAAGCCTGAAGAAGAAAACTGAAGCCCAAATGAGGTGGTTGTGAAAAGATGGGTTCAGTGTCTGGATGAGTAAAGACAAGAGCCAAGTATGTTGGCACCTCAGGAGGTAGTGTGTGTGTGTGTGTGTGTGTGTATGTGTGTGTGTGCATGTGGGTGTTGGGGGGGAGGGGAGGAGTGGACCAGGACATCCAGCTTGAGAGGCATGATGGGGGTGTGTCTTCTATACTTATGTCATCCAGCTCTGGTCTTGAGCAGCCACTGTTTGATAGCAGCAGAGGGAGAAGCCCAACCTTGAGCCCAAAACTTCAGTAGAGCTGTTTTTCTAACTACCCAAGTAAAATCTCAGATTTACTGCTCTTGGGACTATGGCTGGAAGTCAGGATTAGATTGGTTTGTCATGGCAGTGGAGGTGCAAAGGGAGAATGGGCTTGGTAGCTGGAGAAGGAGTTGGTGTAGGCCCTGAGGACCTTAGGAGGACAGTATTAGCTGTGGAAGTAGAGAAATGTGGACTCCCTTTTGTGGAACATGGCTGGAGGACTCTCCAGGCAGCTGGTGCCAGCTGAAGTAGGGAGAGGAAGAGAGATGACAGCTATCCCCCTTCTGCTCCCTGTCCTAGCCCCCACACTAGGGAGCCAGCATGTGTATTGAGCATCCACCTGACTGCAAAACTAGCCTGAGGGACTGTACAGAGCTTGACAGGGCCATTCTCCCACTCTAGAATGTAGACTCTTTATGAGCAGGGAATGTGTCAGCTAATTCTGTTGTATTGTACTCTCCCAAGTGCTTAGTACAGGGCTCTGCACATAATAAGCAATCAATATATACCATTAATTATCACAGGGCACCCCAGTATGGGCTCCTTGTCCACACTTCCCACTCGCCATAAAATGGAGTCTTGCAGTTGGACACATGCTTGTCACTATTCCTGAGCCACTTTGAGATGCAATGATAATCATTTGTGATATTAATAACTGTGATATTTGTTATGCACTGTTCTAAACGCTGGGGTACAGACAAGATAATAAGGGCAGATACAGTCCCTATCCTACATAAGGCTCACACTCTAAGAGGGAGAAAAAAATATTAAATCCCCATTTTGCAGTTGAAGGAACGGAGGCACAGAGAAGTTAGGTAACCTTCTAAGGTTACACAGTAGGTAAGTGGTGGAGCTGGGATTAAGAACCCAGGTCTTCTGACTCTCAGCCTGTGCTCTGCCCACTAAGCCATGCTGCTTCTCTCCACTTCTTTATTTCAAATACATTAAGATTCCCAAATGACACAATCTCCACTCCCAACAGGTTGCTACTTAACATTTTTTTCTTTAGACAGGGACAAAAATATGAAAGGTGCGGTTTGTTCTTCATTAAAATAAATACCCTGGGATCTGCCAAAATTCAGTTTAAAGGTTAGCTATTTAGATCTGCTTCCTGTCCTGCCTAAGCCCAGGACTTTAAAATTATAAGAAATTATAACTATGATCATTCAGATATCTTTGAATCTCAACAAGGATTTAGGTTGGATGTATTCCAAGCATTTTAGGATTTGCAAAAAAAAAGGTGAGCAAATGAAATCTGCCAATTAGATCAAAAGACCTCAAAGTTCCTATCAAATGTGATTTCCTGCTTGGAACTACTTCTCTTACCTGCAAATTAGAAGTATATAGAGGAAATAATGTCTAACCAATTCTTGTTGCTATTAAGAAACAAGGTTCTGTATAAAAAAAAAATACTGTCTTCAAGCCTTTAATTCTACAATTCATGGCTGCTTGTTGGCCAGAAATTCTGTAAGCTCAGCGCCCTACATGCCAGAAGGAAACATGAGGTTTCAAATGTTTCTCGAACTGGCTTGATTTTTAACAGTCAAATAAGTCTCTTAGCAGCTGAACAATTAGTAGACAAGTACATTAGGAGAAACTTGGGAAAGAGTAGTCACATCTTTTATCACTTAGAGGTAACTGTTCCTTTACAAAGCAATCCTTTTTCTTCTCCCTAACATGAATCTGACATTCATTAGGAGGAGAAATGTGTTAGTGAATGAATAAGGTCACAGAGCCCTGAAATGAGGAGGGTTCACAGAAATATGCCAACTGCTGCTTTCTAGTAGTCTAGTCAAAGAAACAAAGTTTCCTCTACTGCGTGCCGAGGCTCAAAAATTTCACATTTTGGCCCAGCGATGGCCTGTACCCCAGTTAGTAGCGGGGAGGGAGGAGGAGCAAGACTGGGAAGGCCTGTGATAAAATGCTTCCTTTCCAGCTGGATAGCAGTGTGCTGAGATTTAGGCTTGGCAATTTCCTCTCCTGAGGAAGGCTGCTCCCAGTATATCTTAGCCAAGCCCCTCCCCTCTTCTTCACACCACTCCTCCCCCCGCCACCCTGTTTTCAAGCAAGCTTCCTACCACCACTTAGTGTCAGGTTGATCCCAGAGGTTTGCTTCATTCCTTCCATCCTCTTAGCTGGACAGCTCTTTGGCCTCCCCCAGCTAGGCCACCCTCAGGCACGCCTTGGGCATGGGACTTGGGATGGGGAATGGTCTGGGCATAAGGAAGTGGAGCAGGGAGGGGCCCAGGTGCAGGGTAAAAATAGCTCCAGGTAGCCTGCCCTGCCAAAGAGAGTGCCCCTGGAGAGGAGCCCAGTCAGGAAGTGGGAGACAATGTAGGGAAGTTAGTCCCTTGTTTTGAAATTTGGGCAGTGGCCACTAACTTTCTCATCAGATGTTTTAGCATTTCTGTCTGAAGTACAAGCAAGGTTGGGAGCGATACCAAGAAAGGGGGCTGGGGAGATCTACAAGAAACAAAGCAGAGATGATCCAGAGCCATAGCACAAAGAAAGGCACTGGTATGCTGATTTTGCAGTCCTGCCACTGATGACTTGGTCTTCAGATTCCTCGAACTCTACTTTGTCACTGCTGAGAGGGGGGGAAAACAAAAAACTATATCCTCAAAAGCTACGCAGTGTGTGTGTTTGTGTGTGTAAGTGTTAGGTGTGGATGAGAGAACAGCTATAGGTAATGCCATGACAAACTAAAAGTAATGTCATTAGGGATAGTCTCCCTTGGAGGGAGAACAAGCACTGAATTCCCATTTTGCAAGTGAGAGAACTGAAGCACAGGGAAGTGAAGTGACTTGCTCAAGGTCACATAGCAGGCAAGCAATTCCAGGACTGGAACCCAGATCCTTTGTCTCCGAGGCCCATGCTCTTTCTACAAGGCTTCCCTATTTTCCTCCTACCAAATAAAAGACAAGCTGGATGTTTCCATGCTCTAAATAATAGCATCTCATTGCTATGAAGGATGTACATCAAAACAATCATGTACACTGTCTGATATGATAAAAATTCACTAGTGATACAACCAAATTAGTGAAAATACACCTCTAAATCATCCCAAAGAGCCTTTATTATGCTCCTGGAAACTGAAGACACTTGCAAGGAGTAGCTCAGTACACAACAGAAAAGCCCTACTAAGAAACCAAGCAATGAAAAGCAACATGGCTTAGTGGATAGAGCACGGGCCTGGGAGTCACCAGGACCTGGGTTCTAATCCTGGCTTTGTCACGTTCCTGCTGTGTGATCTTGGGCAAGTCACTTAACTTCTCTGTGCCTCAGTTACCTCATCTGTAAAATGGGGATTAAGACTGTGAGCCCCATGCTCTATCCATTAGGCCATAGTGCTTCCCTAAATATCTTGCATCTATCCTGGTGCTTGGAATGGTGCTTGGCACATAGTAAGCACAAATATCATAATTGTTATAAATTATCTCCTCCAAGAGCTTCCCAACTGAGCCCTCACTTCCTCTTCTTCCACTCCTGTGTCACTCTTGCTCTTGGATTGCCACCCCACCCTCAGGCACACAGTATTTACATACATATCTGTAATTTATATTAAGGTCTGCTCCTGTAGATTTTAAACTCCTTATGGACAGGGGGTGGATCTACGATCTCTGTTATACTGTATTTTTCCATTTCCTTAGTACAGTGCTCTGTACACAGTAAGCACTCAATAAATGCCCTACTGAGAGCTCATCTCCTCCAGGAGTCCTTCCCAGACTGAGCCCTCCCTTTCCCTCTGCTCCTCCTCCCTACCCTTGTCCCAAACCACCAGTTCCAACCTGAACCTCAACCACACACTCCCCTCCCACCACACACACATTCTGCAACCTGTTTTGCAGACACACTAAAACCTGGCAACAAAACAGGGTCTCAAATGGCTTAATCTCCAAACCCTGGGATTACGGGACCCTTCACCTATCCCCTCTCCACTTTACCAACACCACAGGAGTTTGCACTTGGGGGCATTATAAAGGTGCTGTTTCTTTCTCACAATGGCCACTGCATTAAACTTTCCTCTAAACTTTTAAACTTGCCCACTGAGCCACCATAAGAGAGGAGCCGGTTTGTTCCTGGCAGTTCCTTTAAAAATTACCTCCCTCAGTTTCAGTTAGCCCACCCTGAGGGGTAGTCACTATTACAAAGAGGTGGTAATCATGGTCCCCCACCCTCACGCTCTTCATGTGAGAAGTGGGTGGGGTTTAGAAGAGCATCTTGTTGCACAGGTCGCTTGTCTTTCGAAACCCTACTCCAAGGGGCATTCCTCGGTTAATCACCACTTCCTAGGTCATGTCATCCCAACAGCCACTCTTATTACTCAAGTGTATATCTGTTTATTTAATCACCTAACTTTGTTTTGACCATTTTCATCTATACTCTTACCCTCGTTCCTACTGTATGTTTACTATTCGTGTCTACATGTCTCTTCCAGTTGACTATAAACTCCTCAGCTGTAGAGATCACGTCTTTTATTTCTAATGTATGCTCTCAGGCACCTTGTGCAGTGCTCAGGACACTACTTTCTTGTTTTGAACTCTCCCAAGCACTTAGTACAATGCTCTGCACAAAGTAAGTGCTCAATAAATACCAATGATTGATTGATTGATTCCTGCCACCACCAAACAGTCGTGCAGGGCCATTCAGCTCAGGTTTCTGAGTTCAATGTGACTGAAAGGAATCTTATTTCCTCTACTTCCCCTCAAGTTAATCGGACTTAGGAGTTTCCGGTTCTCAGTCCTTTATTTTAATAGAAACAGAATCTTGACAAACACTGCCTTCGGCTACTGAAATTTTGTTTTTCCCAGGCCATAGTTTTGACCCTGCTCTACAGTGCTTATCTAATGCACTGTGCTGACCATCCTCACCTGTCATAAAGAGCTCATATACCCATGTAGGTTTATTATGACTTGTTATCTTTTCTCATTTGTGTTTCTCAACACAGATAATGACTATTGCATTCAGCTCCCTAAGGCTGAAATGTAATGCCATAAATAGTTGCAGACAGTAAATCCCTAATTAAAGACAGAAGAATATAAAAGTGAAGAGTCTATGCAAAAGCCTACCATCCTAGAGCTGGAAGGAATCTTATGAGTTCATGAGTCTAAGATCTCAAATTAAGCAGGTCTGCACTTAAACCACCCAACAGAAATGCTTTCACAGAGCTTTTCAACTGGCACAGAGAAGCACCGTGGCCTAGTGGAAAAGAGCACGGGCTTTGGAGTCAGGGCTCATGAGTTCGAATCCCAGCTCTGCCACTTGTCAGCTGTGTGACTGTGGGCGAGTCACTTAACTTCTCTGTGCCTCCGTTCCCTCATCTGTAAAATGGGGATGAAGATGTGAGCCCCACGTGGGACAACCTGATTCCCCTGTGTTTACCCCAGCGCTTAGAACAGTGCTCGGCACATAGTAAGCGCTTAACAAATACCAACATTATTATTAGTGGAAAGAGCACAAGCCTGGGAGTCAGAGGACCTGGGTTCTAATTCCATCTCCACCGCTTGTCTGCCATGTGACCTTGGGCAAGTCACTTAACTTCTCGGTGCCTCAGCACCCTCAACTGTAAAATGGGAAGAAAGACTGTTAGCCCTGTGTGGGACAGGGATTGAGTTCAACCTGATTCCCTTGAGTCTACCCCAGCACTAAGTACAATGTGTGGCACATGGTAAGACTTAACAAATGCCATAAAAAAAGAAGGACCTTCAGTCCATGTGATTCCTGGCCTAGTGCTTCTTTGACATTGGCCCAGAGCCACCCAACATTTGGGTTCCAGGCTCCGCAGAGCCTTGCCTAATGCCTAGGGTGGCCCTCTCCCTTCTCCGTCACCATCAGTGGAAGCAGAGGGCTAACAGAAGCCTCCTATCCATCAGTTAAATCATTGGAAGGGTTTTGGCAGTTTGGATCTAGGACAGTCACTCAATCATATTTCTTGAGCACTTAGAGTGTGCAGAGCACTGTACTAAGTGCTTGGGAGAGTACATTATAACACAACTGGTAGACATGTTCCTTGCCCCTGCCTGGAGTGGTAACAAGCCTAGGACTATTTACGCCCAGCAGTGATACGATGTTGGGTTTTGTTGCTATTGTTGTGAAACAATTTTTGTTCCTATTAGCCTGTTAGCCTTCTCCCTTGTGTCCGTCCCTTTTCCCCTCTACACTGTGAACTCTGCTTGGACCTGGAACATTATTTGAATCAATCTGCTCTGTTACCTCGGGCAAGTCACTTCACTTCTCTGTGCCCCAGTTACCTCTTCTGTAAAATGGGATTAAGGTTGTGAGCCCCGTGTGGGACAGACACTGTATCCAATCTGATTAGCTTGTAACTACCCCAGTGCTTAGAACAGTAAGCATTTAAAAATGCCATAAAAAATGTTCTTGTATACCTCCCCAGGGTTGAATACATAACTTCACAAGTTATAAGCAGTTATAGAATGTCATTACTAACTACTAAAACCTCAGGCAACTTAGTTACCAACATTGATGGCTTGGAGTTCGCTGGGGCAACCATAGAGCTTTGGGTCAGCCTATCCGATCCACTTACCTTGTAGCTACCTCAGCACTTAGTACAGTGCTTGGCAGATAGTAAGTGCTTAACAAATTTAATAACAATAATAATCATAATTGTCATTATTATTATTAGAGAAGCAGCATGGCTTAGTGGCTAGAGCACAGGCCTGGGAGTCAGAAGGACCTGGGTTCTAGTCCTGGCTCTGCCACTTGCCTGCTATGTGACCTAGGGCAAGTTGCTTCACTTTTCTGTGCCTTAGTTACCTCATCTGTAAAATGGGGATTAAGAATGTAAGCCCTATGTGGGACAGGAACTGTGTCCAACCTGATTACCTTGCATCTACCCCAGCACTTAGAACAGTGCCTGGCACAGAGTAAGCACTTAACAAATACCATTAAAAAAGTTGTTATTATTATGGTGTGGCCTCAGAGGATCTGCTCCAGGTCACAGGAGCCCTTTGAGTTTGGGGAACTCCCCTATAGCCCTTGCAGGAGCCTGGTTTAGGTGTGGACCTCTCTGGAAGCCTCCAAGCCTATCATAATCCTGAGGGGACTCAGAGTTTCTCTAGCTTTATTGGGTGCTCAGACTACACCCCCTCCACCAGGGTGCACACAGACTGGAGAAATTCTTCTGACTTCACCCTGAGCAACCCAAATACTTCTGGTGGTTCTGGGGTAGCCCCAAGCCACCAGAAAATTTTGGAGGAAGGTGGGGTAAACCAGTAATTTCTGGGCACCTCCCAGCCAATTGGACAACTACACTGGCAGAGTATCTTCATGAAGTGGCAGAAAGAACCTCAGAAATGTTTTTGTTGGGTCTGACCAGTAGCCCATCCCCTATATTCTGTTTCAGACCATGGCAGCAGGATTGTCGGAGGAAGAGTGCGACGACTCTTTCACATGTAATGATGACATTTTTTTCAGGCCACTGACAATAGTACTACTAATGGCACTTCACAGGTCATGAGATGATTCTTGGACTAAGTCCCTTCAGACCAGGGGTTGGCAAGCTTTTCCTGTAGAAGAGCCAAACAAAATAAAACTTTTGACCAGTTGGTGTGCAAAGAGCCAATCGTATAATTTACACTCACATTACTTAAACACACCCATACCTTATTTCACTGTCAACTTATCGTGTTTAAATAGATTGCCCCCTACCCTATTTCAGCAACTCTGGCAGAGAAGCAGTGTAACTTAATAGAAAAAGCATGGGCCTGGGAGTCAGAGGACCTGGGTTCCAATCCTGACTCTGCCAATTGCTTGCTGCGTGACTTGGGACAAGTCACTTAACTTCTCTATGCCTCAGTTCTCTTGCTTAGACCGTGAGCCCCACGTGGGTCAGAGACTATGTCCAACCTAAATCACTTTTATTTGCCCCAGTGCTTAGAACAGTATTTGACACATACCGTAAAAAATCTGTCTATTTCGATCTCTCTAGTTAGAGCTCCTCATGGCCAGGGAACATGTAAATCACTTCTTCTTTCTCTCCTTCCCGAGCATCTCCAGTGCACGGCAGCAAGTGGGTGCTCACCAATTGCTACTACTACTAATACTATCAGCAGCAGCTGTTCAAAGCAACAGTTGTTGCTGCCAGCGGGGAAGGAGAAAGAAGACATTAGCCTTTTCCCCCTCCCCAGAGATCCGAGAGGGCTGTTTCCATTTCAGCCGAGCATGGGTGGCGGTGGCTTGGCACCTGTGTTGCCACCCAGGCCTACCAGTGGCATACAGAAGCCCCCTCATCCTCCCCTGCGGGGGCTGCAGTCAGGTCTCTAGGGAGAGGTGGTTGCTGTGTTTCTCAGCTCAGAGCAGAACACTGCCCTCCCCATCCTGCAGCTAGCCATCAGTTGCAGCCATAGCTGGGCTGCTTGGGCATGGGGGTGGTGGGAGGGCTTCTCAGGGTTGGGTGGTGAGAAGTTAAGGCCCGAGCCTGTTCCTGGATCTTTGCTCCTGCTCCTCCCCGAAGGCCCCCAATTACCTACTTCTCTCCCAGCCCTGAATAGCTGCTAAATCTGTGGGAGCCTCTTTCTTGGTTGGGCAGGGATTCTCTTCTGTGAAAATCCTGTGGGAAACGGGACAGGATTCCCTGCCCAAACATCACAACGTGGGTGGTCTGAGCAGTGTGGGTCTGGGGCGATTTACCAGGCCCTGGAGTCCTCTGGGCTTGCTCAGTGCTGGTGGAAGGCCCTGAATGGGTCTGGTTGCTAACTCCCTCACATCTCCTCCAGGAGGCTTTCCCTGATTAATCAAGGAAGTAGCATGGTCTGTTAGATAGAGCATGGGCCTGGGAGTCAGAAGGCCTTGTGTTTTAATCCCAGCTCCACTACTTGTCTGCTGTGTGATCTTGGGCAAGTCACTTCACTTCTCTGTGCCTCAGTTACCTCATCTGTAAAATGGGGATTAAGACTGTGAGCCCTAGGTGGGACATGGACTGTGTCCAATATTATCAGCTTGTATGTACCCCATAGCACATAGTAAGCGCTTGACAAATACCATTAAAAAACTCTCATCTCTCCATGCTATTTCCTCCCCAACTGCCACTTCAGCACTTCCACATCATCTAATCACTTGGGTTCCCCTCCCCATCAAACCTATAGTACTAATATACCGTACATATTTTCAGTCTTTTGCTTCCCCCTCTTCCTGTAGTGTATTTTAGTGCCTGCCTCTCCTGTTAAGACTGTAAGCTCCCTAGAGGGGGCGGGGGGGATCTTGTCCACTATCATTATTGAACTCTCCCAAGAACTTAGTGCAGCATTCTGCACAGAGAAAACACTC
Organism: Ornithorhynchus anatinus; assembly: GCF_004115215.2. Classification (NCBI taxonomy): domain Eukaryota; kingdom Metazoa; phylum Chordata; class Mammalia; order Monotremata; family Ornithorhynchidae; genus Ornithorhynchus; species Ornithorhynchus anatinus. Next base: position 43,512,321 of record NC_041753.1, on the reverse strand, counting down.
AATAAATACTATTGATGAGCTGTTGTTTTAGTTTTCCACATTCCAAGTCTATCATCAGCTACTTTCCCATCCATTAGAGGGGCCCTGGTAGTGTAAGGCAGTAGTTAAGTACTCACTGATATATACTCTTAAAAATAAAATGTTGAGTGGCATTACTCTATCATATCCTTGAAAACCCTCTAGAATGGAAATTGCACAAGCTCTGCTGGCAACCAGCTCCATAACCTAATCACCCTTATCAGCAGGAAATGCTTCCTCAAGTCCAATATAAAGCTCCTTTGTGCCATTTATATGTATTAGGCAGATAAAAATGCTATATGTTGTTCAACACATATTTACTAAAGGCTCCTGTAATTTATATCTTCATCCTATTAGAATCAACTTCAATCAGTTAGGACAGTGCTCAAGCACTTAGTACAGTTCTCTGCACATAGTAAGCCCTCAATAAATACCATTTTTAATGGCATTCATTAAGTGCTTATTATGTGCCAGGCACTGTATAAGTACTGGGGTAGATACAAGGTAATGAGGTTGGACCCAATCCGTGTCCCACATGGGGCTCACAGTCTTAATTTTACAGATGAGATGACTGAGGCCCAGATAAGTGAAGTCACTTGCCCAAGGTCACAGACACATGGAGGAACTGGGATTAGAACCTAGTTCCCTCTGACCCACTGACTTACTGATTCATTGACAGGCACATTGAAATAGCACAGGGGATTTGGGAAGTGGCAGCACTTCCTTCCATCTCTCTTCCCCCCTGGACTGCCAAGTGAAAGTCCTGGTCTCCTCACATTACCCACCTATAGCCCTTGTTCCAGGTAGTCCCTGGAGCTGTAGCAGTGAAATACCTCTACAAATTTTAGAACGCTGCAAAGGCTTTGCTTGTGACAGGACTCTGGAGAACCTGAGGCCCCAACAGGTCCCTTTTAGCACTAGGCTTTGTATTTTACGTTGGTTATAAATTGAAATTATTTCATCTTTCCTACTGCATCTTTTGTTAAACCTCTCCCTTCCTCATTCTTAGATTGTGAGACTCTGGAGGGCCAGGGACTGTGTCATTCTCATCCATATATTTTTTAATCCAATGCTTTATACAGTACCATCCCCACAAAGGCACTTAGTACATACTATTACTATTACTGAATGCCACTACAGCTTTTTAGATCATTTTGGGATGAAGTTTAATGCCTGATGTCACCAAACCCAGTCTATCAATATCCCAAAATTCATGCTGGACTTTTAAATTCTGTTTTCTGATTTTTGTATATATGTGCATCACTGATTGTGAGCCCCCTGAGGGGCAGGGATTGGGTCTAACTTCCACTTGTATATAAACTCCCAGAGCTTAGTACAGTGCTCTGCACACAGCAAGGACTTAATAAATACTACTATTTTTAATTGTATTTGTCAAGAACATACTATAGGTCAAACACTGGGGTGGATACAAGTTAATTTAGGTTGGACACAGTCCCCGACCTGCATGGGGTTCACAGTCTAAGTAGGAGGGAGAACAGGAGAACTGAGACATAGAGAAATTAAGTGACTTGCCCAAGGTCACACAGCAGGTAAATGTCAGAGCTGGGATTAGGACTCAGGTCCTCTGACATCCAGACCCATCTCTTTCCACTAGGCTAGTATTACTATTACTCCTACTCCTACTCCTGCCAAAGTAGCAGAATTAGGTGCCAGTATTAAGTTCTCTGTTGTTGATGAAGAATGTCTTTGGTTGTGTGTTCTCTTGTTGTCCAGGTTAGGCTGGTATATACCCTGGTGTTCTTTAGGCTAATTGTCTGTCCATAGCACTTCACTGAATATACAAAATGATTATTAATCATTTGCATGCTTTCTTGTGCTTGCACCTCAAAAGCAATGCTGTTACCGTATGCCAGTTCTTAGATGAATGTCTCAAAGACTTTTGATGATGATTGAACTCTTTCTGAGTGTCTTCGTAAAGCGAAAGCGTATTCTGACTCCAGCTTCCAGGTCCTTTGTCCCATCGTCGAGAGAGAGGTGGTTTGGAATGGCTTGAATAGGACTGGGCCTACCAAGTCCAATCTATTCCAGTAGTGATGGAGAAAAGGTCATACAGAGCATCTTCAACTCTCACATGACCAACCACGCGAAGGATTTTGGGGAACATCATATCGGATGAAATTTACGTACAACATTTAAAAAAGTGCTTCAATACTTCCAAAATGCCACCGTAACTGCCATCTTCACCCATGAAAAGCTTTGAGATGTACTAGTAGTTTGCAGCCAGCTCTTTTATGTTTTTTTTTCTTTTAGGTGGTGATTACGGTGGCATCTTGGAAATCTTGTGGCATTTCTAAAGTGTTCCAAACAAAACCCCACCCAACTAAATGTTGAGGCCACTGTTAAGTGACAATGTAAGCAAGCAAATATATCTTGTTTATGAGTTTCCAGCATTTGGCCCAAATTCCAGGCAAGATGTTCCCTTCTGCCACTTGCCAAGGGTCAGGGAACTGGTCACAGTAACCTCCTGAGATGCCTTCCAGTTCTATAATTCAGTGATTCTGGCTCCGCCAGCTCCCACAAACATCAGCAGAAGGAAGTGTTGAAACAAATCCTGGTGGTGCTAACTCAATCAAAAGATAGACTGTCAGTCCCCCAAAATGCAACTCTGCCCATCAGAGAGTACTTTGAAGGAAAGGATCTTATCCCCTTAATTGTACCAACAATGAGGGGCAAATGGTTAATGAGAAAATTTGGGGGATTACATTTTTTAAACAACTACAAAACAAGTAGTGAGGTTTTTTCATTGACTGAGACTTTTTTCAATGGACATTCATTGGCAGGAGACAAAACCTGGAACTGCGGCTCACAGAAATTTGTGTAAATTTATGGATTTTTATTGGCTTAAATCTTAGTACAATAGGCTCAATCTTGGACATCTGAAAACAGCACAACTAGAACTGAATTTGACTTGGGAATAAAAAAGGAAAGAAATGTTTCCTTCCTGAAAAAATGGGTATTTTGCATTCACAAAATGTGCCAAATTAGCACATCACAATTTGGGGGCATTGCATGATGCTGCAAGAGTAGCTGAGGGAGAAAATACATAGAGTAAAATATAAGGAGTGGAGTGAAATGGAAAATGCATTCTTTCCATGTTCTGAGTTCTTTCTGGCTTGGAATGAACTCCACAGATTTGAATACAGATTGGCTTATAGCTGGATGAGGCCCAGGAAATCAGTCCTAACAGCACCTCCAATAGGAGTCAGACAGGGCTCCTGTTCATTTCTTGTACTCAGCATCCTAGAGTGACCAGATAAATTCAGGGGACCCTTCAGAGATTTATTTTTCTCAAGGGTGGGACAAGGATCAAGGGCTTTCCAGAGTATCCCAAGTCCTGGGAAAGGGGGCAGAGGACGAAGACTTATATACTTTTCGGTAGAGTTGCTGCAATGGAAGATGACTTGGATTTGGAACTCACAGGTGTGAGTCCTGCAGCCCACCCTAGGCCAGACCAACATTAAATTGGCAATTGCCAATTACCAACTTGTACCTAGAGACCATCTCATGAGAGTTAAATGCCCGTGGAACCCTTGTGTCGTTACCCTCTTCAGCAAGAAGGGACAGATCCACTACCCTAAGGGATAGTATCTGTTTCCCCTGCTAGATTTTAAGCTCCTCAAGGGCAGGGATCATTTCTACTAACTCTACTGTACTCTCCCAGGCAGCAGAAACAGCACGGCCTAGTGGCAAGAGTATGGGCTTGGGAGTTGGAGGAGGTGAGCTCTAATCCCAGCTCCATCACGTGTCTGCTGTGTGACCTTGGATAAGTCACTTCACTTCTCTGCGCCTCAGTTACCTCATCTGTAAAATGGGGAGTAAGACTATGAGCCCCATGCAGGACAACCTGATTACCCTATATCTACCCCAGCACTTAGAACAGTGCTTGGCACATAGTAAGCACTTAACTACTAAAATTATAAGTATTATTATTATTATTTCCAGGAAAGAATGACCTTTTGAGTGGACTGAGTGTGTCTGCTTTAAGTGGGATCACACACAGCACTGCCATAGTATACACTATCCAGCAGATCTAGTCAGAGGAATCTCTTCCAGATTTTCACTGAGTCGTGTTCCTCCTAGCCTAGCCAGTCTAGTTCACTTAGGGTGACTTCCTTTTTCTCCAACTATAAATTTTTCTGGGCCCCTTTTTCCTGGGGCTGCCATCCTTGAGAGAATACTGCTTTGTTTGATCCCCAGTGATCTTAAACCTCCCTTCCACCCCTCAACTATTATCCTGAGACTGGTATGCAAATCAGTGGGTATGTTTGGAACCTGGGTCCAAAAGTTCCTCGAGGGCAGGGATCACACCTACCAACTCTGTTGTTCTCTCCCAAGCACAGAGTACAGAACTCTACACAAAGTAGGAGCTCAATAAATACTTCTGATTGATTCAATGATTTAATTGATTAAAGAGGCACCCCAGTGAGGATACAGTTTAGTCTCTAGGTAGCAGCAAAAATACAAACCCAAAAAGATTTCCCTGTGAATCAGTTTAGGCACAAAGTAGCCACAAAAATTCCTTGTTCCCAATCCCCAGACCTCCACTACACCTGATTTAATTCTACCTCTTAAACTCAAAATATTCTCAGATTAGCGACATTATTGGCTAACTCCATAATTAACAAGGCCAAATATTTTTCACTGTTCCAAGAAAAAAGGGATAATCAAATATTAATAAGGAAAACTTAGTGCTCTGCAGGGTGGCAGTGATGGCAATTTCTAAGTTGACTATATCCACACTTTATTCAGTGTTAAGCTTCAGTATAAATTTGGAAAGGTAAATGGAGTACAGAAGTTCAAATAAATTCCTTTTATGTCTGTTTTTTTGTTATGTAGCAAAAAAATCAATGTTTATATGTGAAATTATGTCAACATCATGCATTGTCTCACAGGGATCATTTTACATGGCTATCCTTTTCATTTTTGACGTTACTAGTACAGTTTTAGGAAAAATCATTTGTGTATGGAAACTTGACTTTGTTTACACAGACTTCTCAATTTTAGGTAGAGTAAATGTATACCCTTGCCAATCTCAACATTCTCCCTCAATCACTTAAATACTTTGCAATTTTCTATAAGCAAATTCATATGTACCATTACATTGTGATTTAGCAAAGTTTGCACATGGCAATTAGATCTGGCAGGCCATATTTAGATAATAGAGTGTTACTTAGAATAATATAAAGGGGTCAGAAGGAGGATGGGCAAAGCTACCCATGTAGAAAAAGAGGTTAGAAAAATGTTTATCTCTGCTATTGGTGAATTCTATAACATTGCTTGATCGATAATAGTTGTAAAAACATATTTTTAAATTGTAAAAGTGGTGTTATTAATAGTGATGGAGTATTAATAATGTTGGTATTTGTTAAGCGCTTACTATGTGCAGAGCACTGTTCTAAGCGCTGGGGTAGACACAGGGGAATCAGGTTGTCCCACGTGGGGCTCACAGTCTTAATCCCCATTTTTACAGATGAGGTAACTGAGGCACAGAAAAGTTGTATTACTGCCCTGGAACAGGGCAGGGAGAGGCTGGAGCAGCAGGGTGAGGCCTTCTTAACTTTATGAACACTGGGACTCTGGTCAGCTCTTCCCTGGGTGATCATGAGCTTGAAAATAACTCCTAGAGCTCCAGTATTCTAGTAACAGTTTTTGTATTTGCCTCTGTCCTTGTATTCTTATGTTGCTTTTTCTTTGTCATTTTAATCTGTCCTTATATGCCAGCCACCAGCCTCCCAGCCTATACTTTTTCATGGTGAGCCCCCTGATGGGCCAAGGATAGCACGGTGTTTATCCAGTATTGTATTCTTCCCCAGTGCTTAAAACAGTGCTCTGCTTATAGCAGATACTCAATAAATACGAATGAATGAATGAATGTAAAAATTACTTTTCAGACATTAAGTTCACTAAGTTCTAGGGAAATTTTCTCACTTCTGCCAACAGTAAAAATCTGTTTTACCTCACAAATGTATTAGCGAATGAGTGTACCAAGATATTGGTCATGACAGATGGTAAGAGAAGATTAAAGTTAGAAATTAAATTTTGCTTTCATCATCTGTCCCAGTCTCCAGTCCCAAATTATCTCCTGTCGCAGGACTTCTCTACCTAGATGTCCTGCTGTCATCTCAAACGTACCATGTCCAAAACTGAACGTCTCATATTCCCTCCCAAGCCCTCTCTGCCCCTTGACTTTTCATCACTATTGACAATACCACCATCCTCCCCATCTCTCAAGTTGGCATTACTCTTGACTCGTCTCTCATCTCTCTCCTTCAACCCACATTCAGTCAACTACCAAATCCTACTGGTTCTATCTTCCCAACAACTCTAGAATCCACCCCTTCCTCTCCATCCAAACTGCTCTCATGTGTTCTCTTTCCACAAGGTCACACTGCTTCGCTATACAACGCAACAACACAACAGAGTTGCAGCAACCTCACCTCTGCTAGCCAGTGTACCTTGTGCTGTTTCCCATTTCCACTCTTGTTGTCAGGATCCTGAAGAAAGCCTCTCTTCTAAGAGTATAACCTCATTCTTCAGACCTGCTGTCGTTCCAGTGGAAATCAGGAGACTTGGGTTCGGCTTCTGTGGTAAGCAGTGTGGCCTAGTGGAAAGAGCAGGGGCCTGGGAGTCAAAGGACCTGGGTTCTAATCCTAGCTCCACCAGATATCTGCTCTGTGACCTTGGGCAAGTCACATAACCTCTCTGTGCCTCAGTTACCTTATCTGTAAAATGGAAATTAAATCCTACTTCCTCCTACTTAAAGTATTAACCTCATATGGGATAGGGACTGTGTCCAACCTGATTAATTTATATCTAGAACAGTGCTTAGAACAGTGCTTGACACATAGTAAGTGCTTAAAAAGTATTATGATCACATCATCATCATTATTATTATTCCATTAATGATAGAGAAAAGACCAGTCAAGGTCTCTTCAATTATGATATAGCATGGCCTGATGGAAAGAACAAGGACCAGGGAGTCAAAGGACCTGAGTTCCAAGCCGGGCTCTGTTATTGCCTGATGTGTGACTTTGGACAAGTTACTTACCTTCTCTGTGCCTCAGTTTCATCATCTGCAAAATGGGGATTAAATTCCTGTTTTGTCCCCACCTCCCCCCAATCCTGTGAGTCCTATGTGGAAAAGGGGCTCTGTTCGATATGCATATATCTGTATTTAATGCAGTGCATAGTACAGTGCTTAACAAATACCAGTTTATTATGATAAAGCTGACATATCATTGTGGATATCGTAGGATCTTGATACATTTCTAGAGTAGCCAAGCATCTTTCCTTGCTTCCAAAACCCAGCTTAATGATGGTATCAAAGGCTGAGGAATATCATAAACAATCCTTGATGTTCCCTGCACACCTCCCAAATCTGACAAGCAGCAAAGATCAAATAATAATAGTATTTGTTAAGTGCTTACTATGTGCCAGGCACTGTTCTAAGCACTGGGATAGATACAAGGTAATTGGACTGGACACAGCCCTTGTCCCACACAGGGCTCACAGTCTTCATCCCCATTTTACAGATGAGGGAACTGAGGCAAAAAGACATGAAGTGATTTGTCCAAGGTCACATAGCAGACAATTGACGGAGCTGGGATTAGAACCCATGACCTTCTGACACCCAGGCCTGTGCTCTATCCACGAGGACATGCCGCTTCTATCTTCAAATCTGCCAGTGCCCTGCAGCCTGCAGCAGAAACTTCATTGTGTTTCTGGGATCTTAAGGCTTAAGGAGAACTCTGGCTAAGATTTTGCCAGCGATACAGAACTATGAGATCTAATGTACGTTCTGTAATAATCCCTCTTTCCTTTCTTCTACAAGAAAGTGATAATGATGATATCTTTCAGCTTCTATGGCATTTCCTCAGAGCTCCATATGTCAAGGAAGTGTTTGCAGTCAACTGATTGCTTAGTGCAGTGCCCTGCATACAGCAAGTGCTCAATGAATACCATTGGCTGATTGATTGATTGAGCAAGTCAGTCTAAGTCAGTCATCAATCATATTTATTAAGTGCTTACTGTGTTCAGAGCACTGTACTAAGTGCTCAGGAAAGTAGAATATAACAGTAAACAGTGACAATCCCTACCCACATTGAGCTCATAGTCTAGCCAGGGGAGGGGGTACAGGAGGAGAGACATCAATACAAATTAATAAAATTACAATTATATACATAAGTGCTGTGGGGCTGGGAGGGCAGGGTGGAAGAGATAAGGGAGCAAGTCAGGGTAATGCAGAGCGGAGTGGGAGATGAGGAAAAGTGAGGCTTAGTCTGGGAAGGTCTCTTGGAGGAGATGTACCTTTAAGGCTTTGAAGAAGGGGAGAGTAATTGTCAGATTTGAAGAGGGAGGGTGTTACAGACCAGCAGCAGGACGTGGGCCAGGGGTCGGGAGTGAGACAGGCAAAATCAAGGCACAGTAAGATTAGCACTAGAGGAGCGAAGCATGCGGGTAGGATTGTAAGACAGAAGTGAGGTGAGGTAGGAGGGGGCAAGGTGATGGAGTGCTTTAAAGCCAGTGGTGAGGAGCTTGTCCCACATGGGGCTCACAGTCTAAATCAGAGGGAGGAAGATTTAATTCCCATTGTACAGATGAGGTAACTGAGGCACAGAGAAGTGAAGTCACTTGCCATAGAAATCACTTGCCATAGATCACACAGCAGACAATTGGCAGAGCCAGGATTAGCCGATATTCCCTGCGAACCTGCCTTGATCACAGAACACCACATATCCCAACCCCATACAGATGACAGAAAAGTTACAAAATGTTTGCAAGCAGGAAGGGTGTGTCACTAACTCACTTATTTTCATTCATTCCTTCATTCATATTTATTGAGTGTTCACTGTGTGCAGAGCACTGTACTAAGTGCTTGGAAAGTACAATTCAGTAATAAAGAGAGGCAATCCCTGCCCACAAGGGACTTTCATATTCCTAAATTGAATGTTGGATTCCCCCAAATGTGGGTCACAACATTTTCCTGCAGGGCCCAGGATACAGTACTGCGTCTTATCCCCACCCCAGTTCAATGTGTTAGTATGCCAGAAGTTGGTAAGCAGCATGGCCTAGAGGCAAGAGCACGGGCTTGGGAGTCAGAGGACATGGGTTCTAATCCTGGCCCCATCACTTCTCTGCTGTGACCTTTGGGAAAGTCACTTAACTTCTTTGTGCCTCAGTTTCCTCATCTGTAAAATGGGGATTAAGACTGTGAGCCCCACATGGGACAACCTGATTACCTTATATCTACCCCAGCACTGAGAAGAGTGCTTGGCACATAGTAAGCGCTTAACAAATACCATAATAATAATGAAAATTATTATTATTATTATTATTATTGGACAATGGTGGGGCTTTCCTGAAGGGACTCATGGGATTGAGGAAGACCTCAGAATAAGGGCACAGGCAGATTTCAATTAGTAGGAGTTGAGTGGCCTAGTAGAAAGAGCACAGACCTAGGAGTCAGAGGACCTGGGTTCTAATTCCAGCTCCACAATTTGCCTGTTGTGTGACCTTGGGCAAGTCACCTAACTTCTCTGTGCTTCAGTTTCTTCATCTGTAAAATGGGAATTCAATACCTGTCCTCCTTTGACAGTGAGCCTCATGTGGAACAGGAACTGAGTCTGAACTGCTTAGAACTGTACTTGATGCAAAGTAAGTGCTTAACAGTTATCATTATTATTATTATTTTCCTCTAGACTGTAAGCTTGTTGTGGGTGGGAAAGGTGTCTGTTATAGTGTTACATTGTACTCTCCCAAGCACTTAGTACAGTGCTCTGCACAGAGAAAGTGTTCAATAAATACGATTATTCCCAAAGAGCACAGGCCTGGGAGTCAGAGGACCTGGGTTCTAACCTTGGCTCTGTCACTTTCCTGCTGTGTGACCTTGAGGATGTTACAACTTCTCTTTGCCTCAATTTCTCCAACTGTGCAATGGGATTAAATATCTGTTCTCCCACCCACTCAAATCAAGCCCTATATAGAACCCCAACCTATCTTATATCTACTCCAACACTTAAAACAGTGCTTGGCACATAGTAAGCCCTTTCCAATTATTATGATTATTATAATTATTTCTCCTCCCTCACTCCCCTATCATATACAGGGAAAAAGAAATGTCACCTATCAACCTTTTTGGCTTCATTACCCTCTAATGGACTGGGACTTAGCAGTGACTTTGGATAAATGAACCACTTATCCCAAGCCTTACTATTGGTAGCAGTTCCCTTTCTGGACTATGTAAAAATTAAAACACAATTCATAACAAAATAGTTTGAAGGAAACATGCCAAAATCATTTGCGGGCTCATAAAAAGGAAACCTTCAACACCTCCTTTTAGGCTGATGAAGTCGAAGATGTCAGAAGTGTTCATCTTTAGTTTCTTTCATGACCACAAGACCAAATCCAATCAGTCCAATTAGATGAACCTCCAAAATGTAGCTCAATAAATAACATACCCAACAATGTGATCTACCCCGTACAACTGTAAAAATCCATTTCTGCTTTTACTAGAGCAGCCCAGGCAACTCTTCTGACAGCAACTCAAGTCCCATCTAAACACAAACTTAAATGCAAAGATTCAAGAGAAAAGCTAGATTTAGGAGGTGCATTATTGATCCTTACATTTCCTTGAAGTTTTAAAGCCAAGGATTCAAACCCAATGGACAGAAAACAGAAAGCAGAAGCTCAGAAAGTCACTGAGAACAGCCCCTGTGTAGTCTCAGGATGCACAAATGACTGCCTTGGGCTGCCCTATGGAAAAAAGCAGTGGAAAATAATGAAACATGTTTTCTACACCCACATGAAGAACGAAACCCCAGCCTCTGTTCAGGAAGCTCTGGAGGAACGTTTTGCAGATTACACATATAACCTCAGGAATTGTCCACTGAGTCTCATTATTACATTTTCACAGAAAAGAGTGTAAAAATGATTTTCCCTCTTCCACGATTTCCCTTTTGGGAGAAAAGGATATTGTAAATCTGGAAGGTAAAGCTCTGAGGGTTCATGGGATGGGATGGGAAGAATACTGCTGCCACTCCACTATACAGTGGCTTTATCCTTGAATGCCAACCTGCCTCTACAGTCTCATCTGGGAGCAGGGTTGAGAAGGGCCTGGAGCCAAGAGGTTGAGTCAGTTTCCTTCCTTGTTGTTAAGGCTGCAGGGTTTGGGAGAATGAGCCTCTCCTCAACCTGGGATTTCCCCCAAAGACTTTGGTTGGGAGTTGAGGAGGCTCTCCTCTCCAAATTCAGGGACTATATAAGTTTCCCAAGAGGAGGGAGTTGGAGAGGGATGTGGGGAGGAGGTGGTATTGACCAAAATCAAGTCATATTTAACAATAGGAGAAGCAAAGATATTTATTGGGGAAATCAGAAAGTTGGGAGTAGCTAGAAAATGAATCAACAGTACAGTGTTATCATCTACATTTATTGAGCACTTACTGTGGGCAGGGCACTGTACTTAGTGCTTGGGGATCGTACTGTAAAAGTGGCATAGGTGATCTGTACTCTTGAGGAGCTTACAAACTAAAAGTGAAGAACAGGCACAATTCTATTGTAGAGTACTCTCCCAAGCACTTAGTACAGTGTTCTACACACAGAAGGTGTTCAATAAATGTAGGTGTTCAATAAATGTCCCTGTTGATTAACAAACCAGAAGAAGAGCTAGACAAATGTTTGTAGTGTCCTGGCATTCCAGAAGGTTATTTTCTATAGGAGACCAAGGATTAGGCAGGATAGATGAGAAGCACCATGGCTTAGTGGAAAGAGCACAGGCTTGGGAGTCAGAAGTTGTGGGTTCTAATCCCGGCTCTGCCACTTGTCAGCTGTGTGACTTTGGGTAAGTCACTTAACTTCTCTTTGCCTCATCTGTAAAATGGGGATGAAGACTGTGAGCCCCAAGTGGAACAACCTGATTACCATGTATCTACCTCTATGCTTAGAACTGTGCTTGGCATATAGTAAGAGCTTAACAAATACCGACACTATTATTAATCCCAAACTGGGACCAGAATCCAGGTGTTTTCTCTTTCCATTAGGAGGCCTTCCCCGATTTATTTTAGAGAAGCAGCGTGGCTCAGTGGAAAGAGCATAGGCTTGGGAGTCAGAGGTCATGGGTTCGTATCCCAGCTCTGCCACTTGTCAGCTGGGTGACTGCGGGCAAGTCACTTAACTTCTCTGTGCCTCAGTTACCTCATCTGTAAAATGGGGATGAAGACTGTGAGCCCCATGTGGGACAACCTGATTACCTGTATCTACCCCAGCGCTTAGAACAGTGCTCTGCACATTATAAGCGCTTAACAAATACCAACATTATTATTAAAGAGGCTAACAAGTCAGATAAGGCCCCTGCTCTCTCTACATTGTTTCATTTTCTTTTGACCTCCACATCCCTGCACTAGCTCAACCCAGGAGAGCTTCTGGGGAAGCATGGGTCTCCTGAACTCATGCCTCTTTGCCAACATGGTTTAGATTGTGAAATTCCATAGCCACCAAAGTATCATCTTAAGTTCATATTTGTTTTTCCTATCTTTCAGTATCTGACTTCACAGATGGACTAACGCTGGGGTCAAGTCTTTCAAATCTGCCCAGAAGTAGAAGTCTGATGATGCTGGGCCTCTCCCTTTAAGACAGGGAGCTCAAGTTCTGCTACCATCTCCCAACCAGGCTCCCTCAGCTGTGCCGCAGACCGCAGGCTGGAAGCCCCATTCCCTACCTACTGGTGGGTGATGGACAGGGATAGAATTCATTCAATAGTATTTATTGAGCGCTTACTATGTGCAGAGCACTGTACTAAGCGCTTGGGATGAACAAGTCGGCAACAGATAGAGACAGTCCCTGCCGTTTGACGGGCTTACAGTCTAATCGGGGGAGACGGACAGACAAGAACAATGGCACTAAACAGCGTCAAGGGGAAGAACATCTCGTAAAAACAATGGCAACTAAATAGAATCAAGGCGATGTACAATTCATTAACAAAATAAATAGGGTAACGAAAATATATACAGTTGAGCGGACGGGTACAGTGCTGTGGGGATGGGAAGGGAGAGGTGGAGGAGCAGAGGGAAAAGGGGAAAATGAGGCTTTAGCTGCGGAGAGGTAAAGGGGGGATGGCAGAGGGAGTAGAGGGGGAAGAGGAGCTCAGTCTGGGAAGGCCTCTTGGAGGAGGTGATTTTTAAGTAAGGTTTTGAAGAGGGAAAGAGAATCAGTTTGGCGGAGGTGAGGAGGGAGGGCGTTCCAGGACCGCGGGAGGACGTGACCCAGGGGTCGACGGCGGGATAGGCGAGACCGAGGGACGGCGAGGAGGTGGGCGGCAGAGGAGCAGAGCGTGCGGGGTGGGCGGTAGAAAGAGAGAAGGGAGGAGAGGTAGGAAGGGGCAAGGTGATGGAGAGCCTTGAAGCCTAGAGTGAGGAGTTTTTGTTTGGAGCGGAGGTCGATAGGCAACCACTGGAGTTGTTTAAGAAGGGGAGTGACATGCCCAGATCGTTTCTGCAGGAAGATGAGCCGGGCAGCGGAGTGAAGAATAGACCGGAGCGGGGCGAGAGAGGAGGAAGGGAGGTCAGAGAGAAGGCTGACACAGTAGTCTAGCCGGGATATAACGAGAGCCCGTAATAGTAAGGTAGCCGTTTGGGTGGAGAGGAAAGGGCGGATCTAGAATCCCACAAGAATGTGAGTTCTCCTCTGACTGGGGCCCGGAGATCTGCCATCACCACTGGGACGAACTTCCCTACGACAGCACAGAACTCTGCCTGCCGGAAGCTCCCCTTACAGGCTTCAGAAACCCGAAAGGGTTGCCATGGTTCATGAGGGAACTGTTCACCTGAGGCAGTGGGGAAATAGTGGACTCCAGTCTCCAAGATCCATTCTTTGCCTTATTTTGACTTTTTTTTTTTTGCCTGTCAAATCTGTTGCTCTTGTTGCCATCCACTGTTACTACTGTCTTTATCTGTCTTCCTCCACCCAAGATGATGATGATGATGATGGTATTTGTTAAGCGCTTACTATGTGCCAAGCACTGCTCTAAGCACTGGGGTAGATACAAGGTAATCAGGTTGTCCCACATGGGACTCAAAAGTCTTAATTTCCATTTTACAGATGAGGAAACTGAGGCACAGAGAAGCTAAGTGGCTTATCTAAGGTCACACAGCAGACAAGTGGCAGAGCCGGGATTAGAACTCCTGTCCTCTGACTCCCAAGCCTGCGCTCTTTCCACTATGCAATGCTGCGGAACTCCTTGTGGGAGAGGGTCTCTTTCTGATCTTTTATTTTGGTCTCTATCCCAGCACTCAGTACAGTGGTTGGCACAGAGTAAGCACTTAACATTCCATAGCCAACTAACTCTCTGAAACAACTGCCCTTCTTTGTCTATATCCTGTTCTGATCATCCTACTCTTTCCCACTCTTGTCTGTCTAGTGCAAAGAATAAATGGGCATTTTTAAGTTGTGGTTGTTCTTTGTTTTGTTTTTTGGTTTTCCCCTGGTTCCTCAGAATCAAGTGGAAAAGACCACTCCCATTATCAAGCCCTTACTAAGCCCCTCTTAGTATTATCCTCAGTGATGGCTTACCAAATTGGATGAGAGCAGAGCGGTGTTACGGAGCACTCAGTTTGTGCAGAGTTCTGTACTAAGCGCTGGGGAGAGGACACTACAATAGAGTTGGTAGACACATTCCCTGACAACAATGAACTTATAGTCTAGAGGGAAGACAGACTTTAACATAAATAAGTAATTTATCATATGGAATTTAAAGATATGTGTGTGGCTTAGTGGCAAGAGCCTGGGCTTGAGAGTCAGAGGTCATGGGTCGAATCCTGGCTCTGCCGCCTGTCAGCTGCATGACTTTGGGCAAGTCACTTGACTTTTCTGTCCCTCAGTTACCTCATCTCTAAAATGGGGATGAAAACTGTGAGCCCTATGTGGGACAACCTGATTACCTTGTATCTACCCCAGTGCTTAGAACAGTGTTTGGCACATAGTAAGCGCTTAACAAATACCAACAATATTAAGTGCTATGGGTTGAGGGTGGGATGGAGATCAAATGCCCAAAGGTAACAGATCCAAGTGCTCACGAGACCTTAGAGAAAATCTGTTCTATGACCAGAGACTGCACCCATCCGTACCAATGACCTCACAATATGTGCCACTGGGTATAGGGAAACCAGAAGAGAGAGAGTGTGGATGATTCAGTGCAAACCATCACCACTACTACATAGACAACTCAAGAGTGTTTCCTGGTAAGATGTACAATCATGAGATAACCAAAAGACCTTGGTAAATTTATCAGGGCAGCTGAATTTGCTTAGCTTTTTTTTAATATATGGTATTTGTTAAACACTCACTACATGCCAGACACTGTACTAAGCACTGGGGTAGATAAAAAGGTAATCAGGTTGGATACAGTCCATAACCCACTGGGGCTCACAGTCTTAATCCCCATTTTACAGATAAGGAAAGTAAGGCACAGAGAAATTGAGTGACTTGCAATTGCCAGAGCGATGGTCTGCTGATGATATCTAATGTTTTTTGAAAGATCTATGAAAAAAGAATAAAGGTTTGGTATTGCTCTCTGCATTTTTCCTGTATTTGTCAGAGTAGAAGATCTACCAAGATCATATCTGCTCTATTTTGGTCTGAAGTTAAATTGGTCTTTAGGTAGTGCATGATCATCTCTACTCCTCAGTAGTCATTCGAGAAAGACTTTAGTTCAAACTTTGCAGGAAGCAGAAAGGTGTGAGATACCCTGGTATTTTCCAGAGTCAGTTACCTTTCCTTTTTAAAGATGGTTTGTCATGGCACCTTTGAAGTCTCAGGGTATTCTTCAGTGGAAGAGCTTCAACAAGCACCTGAAGATCAGGTCTCGCCTCTTCGCTTGTAGGTTGCAGCAGAAATGCCTTTAGATAGATTGTGAGTCCTGTGTGGTCCAGGGACAGTGTCCGATCTCAGTCACAACTCTATATCGACCCTCGTGCTCGGAAGACACTAAGCAAATAATAACACTAGAATTACAGATTCGGGTACATTGCCATTTTCAGTCTCTTTTACGGTGGATGTGAGGTCCTCAAAAGTTGGAGCTAAGGTCAGGCCTTCACATTTTGGCTGCTTTTCTATGCTTTTGAAGGCCCTCCTTAAAGGTGAAAAATCAGTGTGGTGGTCTTACCCGCAGTGCAAGAGTCCTGAAGTGGCCAAATGGACAGAAAAGGAAAACAGCAAAGAGGTGAGAGGAAATTTACCATGCCAGAGTCACTTGAGCATTAACCTACAATCAAAGGTATTGAGCTACCTCATGCCCAGTTTGAGGAAACTCAAGGAAATAGCCTCAGCGTTGCTGTAATTTCACGATAAACCCTTTCTTCCCTGTACCTTCCCTAACTAATGCGGTCTGAAGGGCCCTCTTACCTTCTCATTGACTCTAGATACTGATCTCCTGGCTTCTGACCATGCTTTTAGCTTACCTCATCTTGCCAGACCCATACCTGCCAAGGTTCTTTGGCCATAGACTCTGTTTCACCTGGCTTTGACTGTCTAACACTTGCCTGAACACCGATCTTCCTATTATTGACTCAGTTCATGTTGGACCTGATTTCCAATTCAATTCTTAATCCCTCACCAAGTCGGTCCTCAGTAGTAGCCAGGAATCCAGTCGCTCCACTGTTGGCCCACTAGTACTAGCCTTGTGGCACTCAATCTGTCACCCGACATCTTTCTCTTGCCAGAGCAGTTAAGATGGAGAAAAATGATAAAAGAGAACTTTTCTTTGCATTCACCCGAGAGGAATGTGATGGCCTGTCTGTACTCACCAAAGCATTTGTGTTTGTGATGACAAGATGAAGCTGGAGCCCAAAGAGAGACATGGATGGGAAGCTGATTGACAACTTGGTGCCGGAGTTGGCAAACTCTGTGTACCAGAGCCCTGGGAAAGGGAAAGGGTTATGGAGATGCCAAGTGGATTGCTGTATTTATGTGTCTGGGGTAAGGTGATTGGATTTTGGCTAACTCCAAGTGGGAGAAGGAGCAGAGCTGGAAGGTTGGTCTCAGAGAGGCCAACAAGAGATCAGGGTGAAAAGGCAGTAAAAAGAAAATTAGAGAACCAAAACAGACAGAGAGAAATGGGAGACATTTAGTGGGGCAGGAAAAAGGAGGGCACAATGAATAGATATATGTAAATAGGTACTGATGATAGGAATTAAAATATGGGTGCTAAGGTTAGCTTATCTTGTGATCCCCATGTAGGACTGTGTCTCTTCTGATTGTCTTGTGTCCACCCAAGCTCTTAGCACAGTGCTTAACAAATACTGCAGTATGGGGTGGCCCCGGGCAGAACCAAACCCCTAAGTTCTCTTGGTACAGGGAATGTGTTTGTTATATTGTTATATCATGCTTTTACAAGTGCTTAGTGCAGTGCTCTGCACACAGTAAGCGCTCAGTAAATACCACTGTTTGATTGACTGACTGGTAGGGGAGAGAAAGATCTGGAGCTGCCCCTTTTCTCTCCAGAAGTTGATCAGTGAGGAGCCTCTTTGTCTACCTCTGCAGAACTGTCTCCACGTGGTAAACCCATATCTCTTAATTCAGCTGATGGAAAGGTGGGCCAGTGAAGGAGAGGTTGATGATCTATTTTGAAGTTTTTTCTGGTGTAAATCTTAGTTTGTGGTTTAAAGTCTCCAAATTTACTTTCTGGCATTCTATTCAATTTTGTCTTTGCTTAAAATATTACTTGTGAGCAAATCAGAGTTGAATAATTCTTCAACTAGACCATAAGTTAATTGTGGGCAGGGAATGTGTCTACCAACTCTTTTATGTTGTTATATTGCACTCTCCCAAGTGCTTAGTACAGTGCTCTACACACCATAAGTGCTCAATAAGTACAATTGAATGATTCAAAATACTCAAGCAGAGTCTTCTTAGGGATTCTGGACCAGATTCCACATCTCTCTTTTTTTTTTTTTAAATGTCTGATCTTAGCAAAGTACCTCCTACCTATCAGCTACCAAAATTTTTACTATCAATCATATTTATTGAGTGCTTACTCTCCCAAGCGCTTAATACAGTGCGCTGCACACAGTAAACACTCAATAAATACGATTGTGTGGTTATAAAATGATCCAATTTTATAGGGCCCAATTCTATAACTAACCATAGTGTGATCAGACTTCCTGGAATAAGCAAGATTGTCATGGTTTAGGGAGTTTCCTTTCATCGCCAGAAAAGCCTCTGGTTTGACTCACTGAAGGTCCTGCTTTTGGCTGGGGAGGCTTGAAAGGTGATGGGCGCAGCTGCAAGGATATAAAGGGGTGACCTGGGAGTCAGAGGACTTGGGTCCTAACCCTGGCTCTGCCAAATGCTTGCTGTGTGACCTTGGGCAAGTCACTTAACTACTCCTTGCCTCAGTCTTCCTGTTCTCCCTCCTATTTAGATTGTGAGCCCCATGCAGGAGGGACTGTGTCCAACCTAATTCACTGGTATTTACCCCAGAGGTCAGAACAGCTTTTGACACATAGCGCTTAACAAATGCCACAGAAAAAAAGAGTGGAGAGGCCACTAATCAATCCTCTCAAAGCATTACTAAGGTCACATTTCCTCCAAGAGGCCTTTCCCTGATTCAGCCCTCTTTTCCCCAGATCACTCTCTCTTCTGCACTTGGATCTGTGACCCTTGGACAATTGATATTCACCCCACCCTCAACCCCAGAGCACTTATGTACATATCTTCAAATGATATATTATAAATTATTTATTCATGTTAATGTCTCTCTTCCCCTCTTACCTGTATGCTCATTATAATAATAAGAATAATAATAATAACTATGGTATTCATTAGGCGCTTACTACGTGCCAAGCACTGTTCTAAGCACTGGATGGGCAGGGAGTGTGTCTGCTAATTCTGTCACACTCTCCCAAGCATTTAGTACTGTGCTCCGCCCATAGTAAGCACTCAATAAATACCATTGATTGATTGATTGACTAGCTGCAGCCACCACTGTCATCACCATTATCCCCACTGCTTATACTGCAAATCCTGCTACTGCCACAGCCAAATTGGCCATTTCTGAGCCATTTCCTAAAGGTTTCTGGCCCAATCACAATGATGAGTTTCCAGCAACACCAGAGACTTCCAAGATACATCCATGATGCCATTGAGGCCTGCTTGCCATGGCATGCTTGGCAATTGGATCCATGATCTTTGGGCATTTGATATTTGCCCCACCCTCAACCCCACAGCACTTAGGTACATGTCTTTAAATTATATAGTCTAAATTATTTATTTATATTAATATCTGTCTCCCCTTCTAGAGTGTAAGATCACTGTGGGCAGGGAATGTGTCAGTCAGTATTGTAGAAGCAGCATGGCATAGTGGATAGAGAATGAGCCTGGGAGTCAGAAAGTTATGGGTTCTAATCCCACTGTCATTTGTCTGTTACATGACCTTGGGCAAGTCACTTCACTTCTCTGGGCCTCAGTTACTTCATCTATAAAATAAGGATTGAGACTGTGAGCCCCACATGGCACTGGGTCTGTGTCCAACTTGATTTGCTTGTACCCACTCCAGCGCTTAGTATGGTGCTTGGCATGCTTAGTATGGTGCTTGGCACGTTGTGAGTGCTTAACAAATACCATCATTATTATTATTATTATTGTTACTCTCCCAAGTGCTTAATACAGTGCTTTGTATACAGTAAGCACTCAATAAATACCACTGATTGACTGATAGGGAGCCAAATACCTAGGAAAACCAGGAAAAGCCCAGTCTGCTGAGAAAAGAACAGCCCATTGACTCAAGGCAATAAAGTCACCAGGCTGGGGTATAGGGCTAGAGAACAGGAGGCTCTGAAATCTGTAACATTGTTTTTGTAATGTAAGTGAAAAAAAGGAGCTTCTTTGGGACAGAGGAGGAAAATAGAGATAACATATGCAAAGGGACTAAACACTGATAAACCAAGACCCTTTTCCAGGAATATAGTAATAAAGGACGATGAAAAAATACATTTTGTCTATGAATGAACAAGTCTTCCTGACAACCAGTACAGTTACACCTCTTCAATAACTAGTTATTCATTCATTCATTCAATAGTATTTATTGAGCGCTTACTATGTTCAGAGCACTGTACTAAGTGTTCGGAATATACAATTCGGCAACAGATAGAGACAATCCCTGCCCAATGACGGGCTTATAGTCTAATCTAGTCTTCCAGTTATAAAATGACTCCAAAGGCTTTCACGGAAGGTGAGTCATTAAAGGATGTAGAAAGATGATGAGGGCATAGACGTGCCTGCTGTGCAGAAGGTGCAAAGAGACTGCTTTGCTTTTTTTATGGTATTGTTTAAGCACTTACTATGTGTCAGGAACTGTACTAAGCACTGGGGTAGACCCAAGCTAATCGGGTTGGACACAGTCCCTTTCCCACATGGGGTGCACAATCTTAATCCCCATTTTACAGATGAGGGAACTGAGATACAGAGAAGTTCACATGCCCAGGGCCTCACAGCAGACAAGTGACGAAGGGGGAGAGAGGAATGGTAGCAGATGCATATGGAGAGACAAAACTAAATCCTAAGAGAACGAGACAAAAAGAAAGATCCATAAAGTGCTGTGGCTAGAGAAGGAGAATTTCAGGCTCCTTGGTGGCTCAGTCGCCAAGTCTGGCCAATCACTGCTTTCCCCAAATTCAAAATCCTCTTAAAATCCCACTTCCTCCAACCAATCATATTTATTGAGCACTTACTATGTGCAGAGCACTGTACTAAACACTCGGGAGAGTACAAAATAATATAACAGAGTTGGTAAACACATTCCCTGCCCACAAACAAGCCTCTTCCAATTAACTCCCTCAACCACAGTTTATTTATGCCTATCCTCAGCATCGGATATACATTTATTAAATTGTACAGTCTACTATTTATTCTGATTACTCTCTTTGATAATATTTTTATGTCCATCTTTCCCATTAGAATGTAAAGTTCCTATTGGGTATGGAATATGTCACTTCTCTCTCTTGTTCTTTTCCCAAGCATTTAGTACACTGAATTACTTAAGTGCTTGGTAAATACCGTGACTACTATCAATTAAATAATAAAGTATGTAAAATGATAAAGTGCTAGGGGGTGGCTGTAAGTTCAAATAAAAATCATGAAATGAAGTTGTTGTGGGCAGGGACTGTGTCTGTTTACTGTTATAGTGTACTCTCCCAAGTGCTTAGTACAGTGCTCTGCACACAGTAAGTGCTCGATAAATACAATTGAATGAAGTCTTTTACCAAAGCAACTAAAAATCAGAGTTAAAGCAATGTTGTGCTTTTCAAAGGATACAATCACTCATCTATCATCAATTTTTATATTTACACATAAACCCTCCATTTGGGCAGCTGGTCTTTCTTCTGCTGCTATTCCAACCATCTATGGCTATGCCATATTATTTAATGTTTTCCTTTGTCATAGCTTTATAATGTTTCTTCTTTCCTATCTTTTATGGCTTCCCCATTTCATCTTACCATAACTACTCCCTATGTGGTTATTGTTCATTTTTCTCACATGTGCTGCACAATAAAGATGTGGTACAACAAGCATTTCTTTGAAGTTGGTGGACTAACTACATTCCAGAACCTCACTGTTTGCGATCCTGTTTGCCATTTAATGATATAAGTATCATACTCACACATGTGTGCGGGGCGCATGCGCACACACATACGCCCACACAGCTGTCTATTTTTTGAAGAAAATGCTAATGATGATGAAGTCCTATTCACACGTGAGGGAGTGGCTGCAAAGATCAATGCTGGACTTAAGTTCCTTCCCACTGTGTTTATAAGTAAAGATAGAGCCTTGCTGCATTAATGGATTTGTCCCACACTGGGCCTGTCTCTCTTTTCGAGCTTGCCTCCTGGCACCTTGATCTTCATGAAACTTTTGCATCGTTAGAGATTGTGTTTCACTGTGTCTTTTAATCACTCCCCCCTCCCCTCCCCCCCCCCCCCCCCCCCCCCCGGCCCACTAGGCTTGCGTGTTTGTGTCTCCATCCAGTTCTCCATATAGCAGCTGCTTGGGGATCTGGCTGTCATTTCATTTTTCTCGTACGTCCCATCCAACAGAGTGGCGTTGCTCATGAGCATTGCTTCTATGCTATAGAACTGGCTTCGTTCCAGGACCTGGCTGTGGTGAATCCTGTACTGCCGTTTGACATTGGGTATAGATTTCAGGTGATGCTGATGAAACGACTCCATAGGTAGCAGTGATGGAACTGCTCTTCAAGTTACAGTATCATAGGGAAGTTCAGGTCTCCCCATCATATGGAAGGCTCGATATAATTTTTAGGGGCTTTTAGACAATCATGAGATGCTGTATGCTGCACCCTCTCAGTTTTCTAATAGTTTCTCATTTCCTTAGAGAATAACTCCAGTAGAAACACTATTTTCACCCAGGCCCCAGTTGATTGAAACACTTGGTATTCTCAACCTAAACCTTAAGAAGTAGCTGGTGGTTAAAGTTACTGGAAAAAAATGGTCTTTTAAAATGCTAGTTGCCAGCAAATAGAGGGAAGTTTCAAGGAGTTTAGTCATTGTGCATCTCTTTTTTATCCTATACATAAGCTTTAAAAAAGCCTTTTTTATCTAGGGGTATTTTAAAAGTGGAGTTGGTAAGACTGGAATTGTCCAATGGCAAAAAAAAATCCATTAGAGTAAAGCAAAGGAAAAGCAAATCATGTTCTCTCAATATCTGGACCAGTTAGGATGCCAGTTATTGATTTAGTCTGGGATAGAGCAGCACTAAATCTTCCTCATTATACAGGTCCCATATATCTTTTGCAGCTCTTCTTACCATGATTGAATTTCTGAGTCAAAAAGTAAACATCACATGTAGAACCTTTTTATGAATCTGTGTGTTGTCATTATGCCCACTTTTCCTTCAAGGTATTATTCCACATACATATCATTCCATAACACAATTTTCTATCTCAAGAATGTTCTTCAATAATAAGGGCCCAACTAGCTTTTTTTTAAGTTGTAAATAGAGCTAGGAATGGTAGGATGGCTAGGGATTAATTGAGAAAATACATGTCTTCCATGTATCCACTTATTCAGGAAAGAGACATAAAGATCAAGATTATATGAGGCATTTGTGTTTCAAACTGTTCTGAAATATTTAGTCCCAAACTTTTCCCCCTTTTATCTGCATTCTCTACAAGGAATTCAGAAAGGATGTGAAAGAAGGTGTTGAAGATGGTCCAGTGGCTTTCATTTCAATCTGTCACTTGATTCATTATTTATACGTGGCTCTTTGAAAACGCATCTTAATTAGCTGCTAATTAACCATTTTGGCTGGCAACCTCTTCTTATTATGGCAAAACATACCAGCTTGAAAGACGTTTTTTGATGAAGGATTCTGTAGAGCAGATTCAGTTCTCTTGTTAAGAAATTTAAAAACCATGTGCATTCCACATTCCTTCTCAAGCTATTTCTTGCCATCACACAAGTAGAGGCTTACAGTCTAGGTTATGACGCTATGGTGTTCATAGCAAATAATGAACTCCTAATTATGGATGGATTTTTGCATGGTGCAAACTCATAAAAATCCCAAATTAAGGGTTTTACATCTGTTCTTCGTCTGGAAAGCAAATGACTAGATAGGGTACCTGGTCCAAGTAAGAAAGCAAAATTTCCTGTTTGTTTTGCCTTAATAGAGTCAAAAGGAATCCAGTTATGGTTTACCTGGATAGATTTGTATCAGGAATATTGTCAGTAGTTAATAATGGTGGGGTGAGGGGTGTGGGGGGGAGCAAGGGGGAAGTGATGGTTCATGAATAAACAATGAAACTGAGGTCAAACAGAATCTTTCGTTGAATTTCCCCAGTAGGTTGTTCCCAGTACTCTGACTTAGGTATTTTGTTTCTTTCTTAGTAGGAGACAACAGTCCTCCACTTGTAGGGAGCAAGAGTTCATCAACTTCAAATTACACCTCTAATACTCTTGGTGCCTGGACCACTGATGGATGGATAGTTCCAGGTCTAATGCTGAGTAATGTAAATTAGATTCTCCCAAGTAATGCTTTGGTGAAGCTGGAGGGCACAAAATCTTCCACATCCTTGACAGAAACTTATCTCCGTGCCAGATACTTGCCAATGTGGTTAATAGCATAACTCCTCGAACATGTATGTGCACCTTTATTCAGATAATTGACAATACTCTCTCTGCATTGGACTTTTCTTTCCTGACCAAAGCAATATTAAGCTAAAATACATTATTCCAGAATGAGGAAACAATTGCATTACAACTAGGACACTGGCCTCATATCTGTTCTATAAAACTGCTCAGAGTTAAAAGACATAAGGGTAACTATTTTTAATGTTTGTTGGATTTTCTAGAATTCCTCCTTCACGAGCTAAATGCTTAGCAATATCATTTGATTTATGTGGATGTTTGCATGCCCTGTAGAGTAACTGAAAAGGGAATATTAAAACAGAGACTTTATGCTATTTAACCCATCCATCATCTTTATCCAATGTCCTCTGGAATTTTGTTGAAGGATATGCGTATGTTTTCTCCGATTTTTAGGGCATCAAAAGGGCGACATCCTATTCCATCGACCCAAAACCATACATCCAAAAAAAATTCATGCACGGCATTGGACAGATAAAGTCATGGAGCATTTGAGGAAAAATAAACCCATCTCATTGATGTCTGAACCATTTCCCTAATACCCCTACTTCAGAAAGAATTTCTGAAGGTATTTTCTAAGACCTAGACCAACTAACCACTAGAGGGCAGTATTGACTGTACACTTCGGATGGTACAAGTCTATCCAGTGGAGAGCGGTAGCTCACCGTGACTGTAAATCACAACACACCCACCTATCTGACACAGGGGAGACTAGGAAAGGTATTTTGAACTCAATTTCCTATCCGTGTGGCAGAAGACCCAGGTAGAGGGAAATATCGACACGGACTTACATTTAAGCATCCTGACAGAAATATAGTGATACAATGTTTGACTTGGCATTATTTCAGATTTCTATGTGGCATCGTTCACTCTTGCTGTAGAGAAATTTGACTCTACTTTAGTCTTGCCCATTTAACCACCGGATCTTCCTCTGACGTATTTTGAAAGGTTTTTGGTTAATGAATACAGGGGTACCCCACAATACAACTGTGTTGTGTCCTTGAGAATGTAACTGTACAGTGAATGGTTGTATCATGGGGTACATTTTCCCTTACACTTGGGATTTGTTCCAGAGGCTCTGGAAAAACGATAGGAAATTATTTATGTGCTATGTGCTGTAATGTAATATGAGAAGCCGTCGGGCATATTCATGGGGAAAAGGCATCAAACAACACAGCCTGAATCCCTGTGATGGTTGTATCATGAGGTGGTTTCAATTCATGGTAAAGCTGTACCTTTTTTCCTCGATAGGTTCTTTCTGTACATGAAATATTTTTTATCTAATATATGGTACACTAGCTTCTTAGCCCAACCTTGAACTCTTTATATATGCCACCATTCCATAACGCTTGTTGACTATGTTGATTCAAACAAATGTGTATTTTCAACTAAATATTTTGGTGGTAAAATCTGTTTATGTTACGAAATCTACATGAGCAACCCAAGCTCATTGTGGGCAGGGAATATATTTGCTTATTTTTGTGTTGTACTCTCCCAAGTACTTATTACAGTGCTTTGCACACATTAAGTGCTCAATGCATATGATCAAATGAATTAATTAGAAGGGATTGCTTTATATAAATGATAATAATAATTATGGTATTTAAGCACTTACTATGTGCTGAGCACTGTTCCAAGCGCTAGATAACATTAAGGAGCCATGTACCCTGAGCCCCATGAACAAGTCTGCCCTCATGAACCTGCCCTCAGCCCATCTTTTTTTATGATATTTGTTAAGCTCTTACTATGTATCAAGCACTGTTCTAAGCACTGAGGTGAATATAAGATAATCAGGTAGGAAGTAGTCACTGTCTAACAACTCTGTGCATTGTAGTCTCCCAAGCACTTAGTACAGTCTTCTGCACAGAGCAGGTGCTCAATAAATATTGATTGAGAGAGCAATTGATTCCTGATAGCTGCAGCTTTACTGCCATAGTTCCTTAAGGAAAAAAAGGAATAAACATCAATATTTTCTTCAGGTACCTGTAATGTAAGATGTTGTCATAGATCCAAAAATAGGAATGGCATAATCTATCAGCAATATACTCTCTCTCTCTCTTTCTACACACACACACACACACAAACACACAGTTTGCCATCTCTTACTCTAGCTGAAGTCACCTTCAAAAAAAGACAGACATGGATTTAGATATAGATCTTAGTGTTTGATGATAACTTTACCCACAGTAAGATCCTATGCATGCATTTGAATATGACTTCAAAAACCTGTGCACAGCTGATAATCCATTCCACAATATTAGCATGCAAAAATAGTTACTTCCTGCACTGTTCATGGACCATCTGCAAGATCTGTGGTTGTTTTTGAGCTCGCTGCTTGAAATCCTGAGCTTCCCAAAGACACTATTCAAGAAGAGCAGCATGGTTTAGTGGAAAGAGCCCGGTCCTGGGAGTCAGAGGACCTGACTGCTAATGTTGGCTCTGCCACTTGTCTGCTGTGTGACCTTGGGAAAGTCACTTAACTTCTCTTTGCCTCAGTTACCTCATCTGCAAAATGGGGATTAAGAATGTAAACCCCATGTGGGACATGGACTGTGTCCACCCTGAATATCTTGCATCCACCCCAGTACATAGGACAGTGTCTGGCACATAGTAAGCACTTAACAAATACCATTAAAAATATAAAAAGAGCAACCTCTCTTCTGTTGCTGTTTGTCATCCTGGCCTGTTTGAGGGATCCACCAACAATCCACCACCATTCCACGTTAAGAGAGCTGTCTTTACCTATGGAGTTGCCAGATGAGAACATCATGAGACTTCAGGACAGATACTCTGCCCAGGAGAATTGATTAAGGAAATGGCTATTTGTATAGCACCACCAGCACTCCCTTGTTCCACCAGTCGTGCTCCCACTGGAGAGCAGAGGGCAATGGCTGAGTTAGGTGGGCAGAGGTACATCAAATTGCAAAGTATATGCAAAGCCTGTGATTGTTTTTTTTTAATGAGTAGGACCCATTTAAAGCCAAAGTGACTACTTCAGCATAGTGCCAATGCTGAGCCTGAGCAATTTAACCCAGCAGGCCTCAGTGACCTTAATAGCCACTGCTGTCTTTGCCACCCAGCTTTTTTTCAGGTTTGCTCTTGGGTTCTGTCCAATCAGTCAATCAAGCAAGCAATAAAACAATGGTATTTACTGAGATCTTATTGTGTGTAGAGCACAGGGATGCCCTAGGTGGTTCTTTCTTCAAAAACTTTCACCCCTAGCAGGCCTTCCCCTACTTTTACCTCCAGGACTAGAGCCCAGGTTTCCTCATTCCTAGTTATCGTATCTTTCCACTGGACCAGTAGCAGTGTTTCACTATAATAAATGAAGCCTGTGAGTCAGAAGGTCATGTGTCCTAATCCTGGCTCCGCCACATGTCTGCTGTGTGACCTTGAGCAAGTCATTTCACTTCTCTGTGCCTCAGTTACCTCATCGTAAAATGGGGATTAAGACTGGGAGCCCCACGTGGGACAAGGATTGTGTCCAACCTGAATTGCTTGTATCTACCCCCATGCTTAGGTCAGGGCCTGGTATATAGTAAGTGCTTAATACCTTTATGTTATTATCATTATTATTAAATGAAAACATATGAAGTGCATACAATGTGTGAAATACTTTACTTTCCTAAGCACTCAAAAGAATCCATAGACATTCATTCCTGGCCCACAGGGATCACAATCCAAGTCAAAAAGAACTGCCCACAGCCTTCCCAACATTCTGCACTTGGGGAAGATAGGCTTCTGTTTGCCTTCCATTTCTGCAGGGAGCAGGGCTTCATCTCAGCAGCCCACCTTGGTGTATTCTGTCTTCAAAATGTTTACCATCACCCCCGCTCTCCACCAGCCCCACAGCATTTATGTACCTATCCATAATTTATTCATTTATATATAATAATTTGTCTCCTCTTCTAGACCGTAAGGTCATTGTGGGCAGGGAATGAGCCTGTTGTGTTGTACTCTCCCAAGCAGTTAGCACAGTACTGTTCACACAATAAGTGCTCAATAAGCACAATTGATTGCTTGATTTTTCCCTCTCTGTATATACTCCTTTTTAGTTTACCATATAGCAGCTGTCTAGGGATCTTTCTCCTTGGGAGCAGGGAATGCATCTATCAGCTCTGTTGTACTGTACTCTCCCAATTGCTTAGTACAATGCTCTGCACACAGGAAGTGCTAAATAAATACCACTAATTGATTGGTTGGTTGAACTTGCTATCTTCCATTCTTTTTCCATGTCCTGTGTCATGAAGATGATGGAGAAGAAGCATGGCACAGTGGATAGAGCCCGGGCATGGGAATCAGAAGGTCATGGGTTCTAATCCTGCCTCTGCCACTTGTCTGCTTTGTGACCTTGGGCAAGTCACTTCACTTCTCTGGGCTTCAGTTACCTTATCTCTAAAATGGGGATTAAGACTGTGAGCCCCACATGGGACAGGGACTGTGTCCAATCCAATTTGCTTGTATCTACCCCAGCTGTTAGTAAAGTGTGTGGCCCATAATTATTATTTAATCTGACTGGACTACTGCATCAGCATCCTTTCTGATCTCCCAACCTCCTGTCTCTCCCCACTTCAGTCTATTATTCACTCTGTTGCCAGGATTATCTTTCTACAGAAACGCTCTAGGTATGCCACCACCCCCCTCTCCCCTGAAAAAAAATCTCCAGTTATTGCCTATCAACCTTTGTATCAAGCAAAAACTCCTCACTATTAGATTCAAAGTTCTCCATCACCTTGCCCCCTCTTGCCTCACCTCCCTTCTCTCCTTCTCCATCCCAGCCCACACACCCCGCTCCTCTATGGTTAACCTCCTCACTGTGCCTCGTTCTCACCTGTCCTGCCCTCGACCCCTAGCCCATGTCCTAACTCTGGCCTGGAACACCCTCCCTCCTCAAATCTGCCAAATTAGTACATTTCCCCCCCCTTCAAAGTCCTACTGAAAGTTCACCTCCTCCAGAAGGCCTTCCCAAACTGAGCCCCCCTTTTCCTCTGCTCCTCCTCCCCATCACCCCTACTCCCTCCCTCTAATCTATCCCCTCCCCAACCCACAGCACTTGTGTATATGTGTATATATATATATTTATACACACTTTTTATTCTATTTAATAATAATGTTGGTATTTGTTAAGCGCTTACTATGTGCCAAACACTGTTCTAAGCACTGGGGTAGACACAGGGGAATCAGGATGTCCCACGTGGGGCTCACAGTCTTAATCCCCATTTTACAGATGAGGTAACTGAGGCACAGAGAAGTTAAGTGACTTGCCCACAGTCACACAGCTGACAAGTGGCAGAGCTGGGATTTGAACTCATGACCTCTGACTCCAAAGCCCGTGCTCTTTCCACTGAGCCACGCTGCTTCTCTTATTAATGATGTATATATAGCATTCTATTTGTACTGATACTATTGATGCCTGTCTACTTGTTTTGTTGTCTGTCTCCCCCATTCTAGACTGTGAGCCCCTTGTTGAGTAGGGACTGTCTCCGAAGCCAAATTGTACTTTCTAAGCACTCAGTACAGTGCTCTGCACACAATAAGTGCTCAATAAATATGATTGACTGAATGAATGCAATGTTGCAATGAGAATTTTCTCAATGCCAGGGAGCTGACTGTGCTCCAGGTCTTCTTTGGTGGTAATATGGTCCAGTCACTTGATGTGGGTAACAGTGCACGGGTGATGCTAATGAAATTGTTCAGTGTCAAGCTTGAGGGCCCGTTATTGTCAGCTTCTCCCAGTCTTCCAAAAAATATGTTGGCCTTCTAGTTTCTGATTTTTATCTCACTGTCTATTCATGCATCATTGGATAGCAGACTATTAAAATTGTCTTTTCAGGGTTTTTTTTTGTTAAGCATTTGTTAAGTGCTATGTGCCAGGAAGTCTACTAAGCACTGGGGTAGATACAAGCTAATCAGGTCGGACCCAGTCCCAGTCTAACATGAGGCTAACAGGCTTAATCCCCCTTTTACAGATGAGGTAACGGAGGCCCAGAGAAGTGAAGTGATTTGCCCAAGGACACACAGCAGACAAGTGGCAGAGTTGGGATTAGAATCCAGGTCCTCTGACTCCCAGGCCCATGCTTTATCTACTAGACTATGCTGCTTCTCACTAGGCCACGCTGCTTCTCAGAATTAAATTTTGTATTGTCAGTGACAATTTTGGGGCTTCCTGGATCAACACTGCAAAACATTTTGTCAGGCTTTTTAATCGGTCCACATTGCTGTACTGACATGACAAGATGATTCATAATCATTTGCAGGCCTTCGTATGTGCGTGTGTGTGTCTCAAGAGCACATTCATCAGCAAATGGCAATTCCTGGATGACTGTCTCAACGGCTTTTGATAATGCTCATAACTTGTTTAATTGGAATAGTTTCCCAGGAGAGGGGAAGCATATTTTGACACAAACTTCCAGGTTCTGCATCATATCCTCAAGTCAGATAGTACCTCATCTCCCTTCTCTCCTTCTAAAACCCAGCCTGCACACTCCACTCCTCTGCCACTAACCTCCTCGCTGTACCTCATTCTTGCCTGTCCTGCCCTCAACCCCTGGCCCACGCCCTACCTCTGGCCTGTAATGCCCTCCCTCCTCACATCCGCCAAACCAGCTCTCGTCCCCGCCTTCAAAGCCCTACTGAGAGCTCACCTCCTCCAGGAGGCCTCAAAGACTTAATGCACCCCCCCTTTCCTCTGCTCCTCTCCTCCCCATCACACCCACTCCCTTCCCTCTGCTCTACCCTCTTCCCCACCCCACAGAACTTGTGTATATTTGTACATATTTATTATTCTATTTTATTAATGATGTGTATATATCTATATTTCTATTTATCTATTTTGATGTTGATGCCTGTCTACTTGCTTTGTTGTCTGTCTCATCCTTCTAGGCTGTGAGCCCTTTGTTGGGTAGGGATTGTCTCTATCTGTTGCCAAAATGTACTTTCCAAGCACACAGTACAGTGCTCTGCACACGGTAAGAGCTCAATACATACGATTGAATGAATATAGAATAAGTTGAACAGTACTGGATTAATCAAAAAGCCTGATGGTGATCAATCAATCATATTTATTGAGTGGTTACTGTGCCCAGAGCAGGGGACTAAGCACTTGGGAGGGTACAATTTAAGAGAGTTGGTAGACACTCCCAGTCCACAAGGAGCTCACAGGTTATAGGAAGAGAAATACATTAAAATCAATTACAGATATATATGGAACTGCACTGGGGTTGAGCGTAGGGTAAAATAAAGGATACAAATCAAACTGTAAGGGCGATGGGTAAAGGGTTAAACAGGACCCCTTCAGTACACTTTTAATTCTGGATTTGACTGACTGTAGCATCATGGAGTAGCTTAAGATCATGTGAATGTCTTAGAATAACCAAGTTTGCTTAATAGTTGCCCTAACCCAGGTCTGTTGAAACTGCACAATTGCCATCGAAAAATCTGTGACATCTTATGCCATTCACTTCACTGATCCGTATTTTGAGGGATGATCCATGTGGTGTCTAAGCCTTAGGGAGGCCTCATTCTTGCCCTTAGATACAGGTACCTTCTTATTTCTCAAGACTCTGATGGCAGGAAAAGCCTCACTTGAAGTTCCAGCTAAGACCATGCTTTATCATTGTGGTGACTTTCTCTATTCCAAGGGGCCTGATCCTCAGTGGTGGAATGTATTCAGAACCACACTGTAGTAGTCTTCTCATAAGACTGTGAGCCCATTATTGGGTAGGGATTGTCTCTGTTTGTTCCCAAATTGTACTTTCCAAGTGCTTAGTACAGTGCTCTGCACACAGTAAGCACTTAATAAATACAATTGAATGAATGAATGAGTGAACCATATGATTCTCTGTTCGTCTGTGGTAAAGCACATATCTTATTCCAGGACTACTGCATCAGCCTCTCTGCTCATCTCCCTGCTTCCCTCCAGTCTCTTCCCTATCCAACCCATGCTTCACTCTGCTTCCCAGATCATTTTTCTAAACCATCAACCTGCACACATCACCCCCCTCCTCAAAATCCTCAAATGGTTGCCCATTCATCTCTGCATCAAGCAGACTTTCCTGACCAATGGTTGTAAAACACTCAATCCACTTTCTCCTTCCTATTTAACCACTCTTGTTTTCCACACTGGTAATAATAATTACTATGGTATTTGTTAAGCACTTACTATGCACCAAACACTGTTCTAAGAGCTGGGGTAGATGTGAGATAGATCAGGTTGGCCACAGTTCCTGTCCCATTTGGGGCTCCTAGTCTAGGTAGGAGGGAGTAGAATTGAATCCCCATTTTACAGTTGAGGAAACTGAGAAGTTAAGTGACTTGCCCAAAATCACACAGCAGGCAAATGGCAGGGCTGGGATCAGATCCCAGGTCCTCCGCCTCCCAGGCCCATGCTCTTTCCATCAGGCCACATTGTTTCTCTCTGTTCCTTACCATGAGTCATGCTCACTTCTTCTGATGCTGACCTCTTGCTCATGCCTTCACGCCTGAAACTCCCACCTCCTTCGTATCTGACAGGCCACAGTTGTGCTCATCTTCAAAGCCCTTCTGCAATTACATCTTCTCCAGGAGGCCTTTCTAAAGTAAAATTAAATAGTCCCAGATTATAACCCCACATCCTACATGCCACCTAAGTACTTAAGACCTTACAACACTCTGTACTGCCCATGAGACTAGATTTCTTCTGTAAATTATTTTAGAGTCTGTCTCGCTAGATCTCAGTAGCAGTAGGCATAGTAGCAGTATTTATTGAGCAGCTACTTGGTGCAGTTCACTGAACTAAGCACTTGGAAAGTAGAGTGTGAGGGGACATGGATGTTTCTTAGTTTGATCATCATGACCCATCAGAGGTGTTTTTTAGAGCTTCCTTTTATAATGATAGTCAAGAGTTCAAGGAGCTGATGATTCATTCATTCAATCATATATATTGAGCACTATGTGCAGAGCACTGTACTAAGCGCTTTAATGTACAATTCAGAAATAGAGACAATACCTGCCCAACAATGGGCTCACAGTCATTGCGTTTTTACTTTTGGCAAGACGTTTAACCACTGAGTCATTTTCATCATACCTATCTTGGTGCTCTCTCCTTGCCATATTTCATTCATTCATTCAATAGTATTATTGAGCGCTTACTATGTGCAGAGCACTGTACTAAGCGCTTGGAATGTACAAATCGGCAACAGATAGAGACAGTCCCTGCCCATTGCGGGTTTACAGTCTAATTGGGGGAGACAGACAAAAACAATAGCAATAAATAGAATCAAGGGGATGTACATCTCATTAAAACAATAGCAATAAATAGAATCAAGGGGATGTACATCTCATTAACAAAATAAACAGGGTAATAAAAATATATACAAATGAGCGGATGAGCACAGTGCTGGGGGGAGGGGAAGGGAGAGGAGAGGAGCAGAGGGAAAGGGGGGGAAAAGGGGGCTTAGCTGAGGGGAGGTGAAGGGGTGGGTAGAGAGGCAGCAGAGGGAGCAGAGGGAAAAGGGGAAGCTCAGGCTGGGAAGGCCTCTTGGAGGAGGTGAGCTCTCAGTAGGGCTTTGAAGAGGGGAAGAGAATTAGTTTGGCGGAGGTGAGGAGGGAGGGCATTCCAGGACAGCGGGAGGACGTGGCCCAGGGGTGGACGGCAGGAAAGGCGAGAATGGGGGGCGGTGAGGAGGTGGGCGGCAAAGGAGCGGAGCCTACGAGGTGGGCAGTAGAAAGAGAGAAGGGAGGTGAGGTAGGAGGGGCAAGGTGATGGAGAGCCTTGTAGCCTAGAGTGAGAAGTATTTCAGCCTAGATAGGGGCCCGGCAGACCATGTCTCAGAGAAGGGTCTATTTGCTGATCATTTTGGTCTGAGATTTCTTGTTCTAATAGGGCTCCTGTGATGTCACAGAATCCTCTGCAGGATTTTGTCAGTCATCGAGCTCTCTCGGTAGTTGGGTTGATGCTCTTTCATTACATCGGTTATAATAGTAGCTCAAGTTGGGAGGGCATGAGAAAATGGCCAGTTAAGGACTTGGGTCCTCAGATGGCTGAAGTGGTCTGTATAACTTTCATGTCTCCCTGTCAGCGATGAACTAAAGTAGAGATGGTGTATTGTAAACTGATGTTCCAAATGCATTTTGGAAAAAAAGTTAAAAGGTGAAGTAAAACACCTCTACTAGCTTTTCTGACAAAGTTGACTAAAGTGAAATAGGTTCAGAGCAAATGAAATGAAGAAATAAGATTGAAGCAAATGCAAAAATCTTAATGAACTATAGTTCTTTTCACTTGTGACATATGGTCAAAAGCCAGGAAATATAAGATGGAGCATATGCTATCATCAATTCTTTTTGGTTTTGTGTTTGCAGTATGGCAACTGGCTTGAGAAACAGGAGATAGCATAAAAGCAGCATAGCTTAGTGTCTAGAGCACTGCCTTGGGAATCAGAAGGATCTGCGTTCTAATCCTGGCCCTATCAAGGTCTGCTAAAAGACCTTGGTCAAGTCACAACTTCTGTGCCTCGGTTCCCTCATCTGTAAAATGGGGATTAAGAATGTGAGCCCTATATGGGACAGGGACTGCATCCAACCTGATTTGCTTATATCTACCCCAGCACTTAGTACAGTGCCTGACACAAAGTGCTTAATACCACAATTATTATTATTAGAAGTGAACTCTTCAATATGATCCATCCACCAGGAATTATGAAAAGAACGACCCAGGAGCCAAAACATTAAAACGAATGTTCTCTTTAAAATTTCATCTTTCTTTAAGGACATCACAGAAAAAGTCTCCTTCGATTTTCCAATAAAAGAAAATAAACTTTCCCAACAAAATCTGTAGGAAGTTAAGACACATGTGCAAATGTATTTAAGATGTACCTTAGGTACCCAAGAGACATGAATTCCATCAAGTAAACAGATATTTATGCATTACATAACATCTGTATTTAATTACCCAATACAAAAACACATTATCAGAATGACTGGGTAGCCTGGATAAGGGGCTCTGCCCTGCCATGTGGAGGACCTGCAGTTTTTCCTTGTCTCTGGTTGCCAAGCTGGCATAGATTTGGGATGCAGAGGCTATGGCAGGCTGAAATCAGAGGAACATGTTACCATATTCAACAGCGACCCCTGTATCCAAGTCATATTTTCACTAGGCTTCCCTAAAAGATACATTTTTCTCATGTTTTCACAGTGTGACTATTTGTAGTTAGTAAAGAGTTCTTTGGAAGTAGTTTTTTTTTTTAAACTGCATGCATATCAAGTTCAAAATCTTAGTGAAACTGTTTTTATAAATAAAGGCCATAATCACTAGATCTCTTCTGAGCTTCTCCAGTTGTATACCTTAGTCTCTAAGCTAAAATTTGACTGGTTTTATCCTTTAACCAAAAGTGTTTTAAACTCTATTAGATTTCTTACAATCAGAGAGCTTAAATTTTCATTTTCAAGCAAAACTTGCAATTTCTCCAGTACAAATCTCTCAGCCTAAATGAGTTGCCTTTTAGACATTAATAGGCTCTTCATCAGTCAATGAATGGTATTTACTGAGCGCTTACTGTGTGCAGAGCACTGTACTGAGCTCATGGAAGAGTACAATACAATAGAGTTGAGAGACATGTTTCCTGTCCACAAGGAACTCACAGTCCAGAGGGGGAGAAAGGCATTGATAAATAATTGATAATATATCATTTAAAGATATGTACTTAAGTGCTGTGGGGTTGAGGGTGTTAGCAAATATAAAATACTCCAAGGTCACAGATCCAAGGGCAGATCATGTAAAGGAATGGGAATTATGCACCTGAAGAGGATCCCAGGGTGGGAGGCCTAAACATTTCTTTACTTTGCACAACTATGGAAAAGGAATAGAAAGAAGCTTTAAGGAAGGAAAGTACAATTTGAATCAGATCATTCTGTTGATTTGTAAAATTGCAAAAATCTAGCTCAAGTATGCAGTCATTTCAGAAATTTACAAAACATCAGCAAATATCAGTTCTTAGGCATGTATGTGATTAATTCTTATTTTTCCCTTGAATACACTTTCAACAGTAATTATGGATTGCATCTGATTGAGTCATATATGGTCAGGCAGGTGATCCTACTCAAGAAAGGTTTTTCTATAGTCTCAGAGTTTCTTTCTGCAGAAAAAGGACCTTCTGGCTACATATTCCTCCTATCTCCCCTAGCCTTACTCTATATGGCGGTAGTGAGATTAGGAGTTTAGATACTGGCATCTAGGACACTCAATTATATATGACAAAAATACTAATTTAGCCATCTCCCTATGATAGGATTAAAGAGGCACCTGGGAACTTTTGTTCTCTTAAGCAGAAGGAAATCCAGTCCTAACTTCTATAAATTGTGTTTTCATTCCTTAATTTGGATATAAACTGATGGAAGCATTAGAGAATGTTCTTCCTAAAAAACAAATCCATTCTGGGTAGAACACAATCCACAAGTTGGCATGATGCCGCTCAGTCTTCCCAGCCTTTGCCTTGGCCTTACTTTACTGTATGGAGCTTTGGGTTTCTTTTTTGTTTTTGCAATTTCAAACTCTTCAATATGGTGAAATAACAATGAGTGACAAAGATGTAAAGAATTCTGCCGGGGGTGGGAGGATATAACAATAATACAGGAATCTGTACTGAAAAGTGTTTCAGTCATGGTGGTTTCTTGAAACCATCTACTTTCTAACCCATTAATTTCCACTGAATTAATAGTCACTAGAATGTAATTTTCCCATAATATGAGGTTCTTCAAGAACACAACTATCACATTACAGGAGAATTGACTGTACTGCATTAGCTCAATCTCTCTCTTTTTTCTAACGGCAATGAAATTTACCCATGGCAGGATGCTTAGCGCTAATCAATCAATGACATTCATTGATTGTTTGATTACTCTGTGCAAAGCACCCTGTTCTAATTGCTTGAGAGATAGAGTTGTTAAACGTGATCCCTGTCTTGAAGGAGCTTAAAATCAAATGGGGGAGTCCGACGCTAATATGAATTAAAGGGAGGGGAAAGCAACAGTTTAAACATATGTACACAACATATAGACTGTAAGCGCTCTATGTACACTATATATAGAATTACTCTATGAAGACTGTACAGTGCTCTATACATAGTAAGTGCTACATAAATACAATTTATTTATTGATTGACATATAAGTGCTACGGGGTGGGGGGCAGTTTGACTGAAAAGAGCTGAAGGGCAGTACTGGGGTAAATGGGTGGCGAGATAAGAAATTAGTCACTAAGCTTAACTACTTGGGAGATGTGTCTTAAATCCTCAGAGTAGAATTCACACTGCAAGTATTTAGCTCTGAAAGTACAGAAGTTAACTCAAGTACTGGGCATGTAGCATGGCTTAGTGGAAAGAGCACGGGCTGGGAAGCCAGAGGTCATGGGTTCAAATCCCAGCTCTGCCACTTGTCAGCTGTTTAACTTTGGGCAAGTCACTTAACTTCTCTGTGCCTCGGTTACCTCATCTGTAAAATGGGCATTAAGACTGTAAGTCCCACGTGGGACAACTGATCACCTCGTATCCTCCCCAGTGCTTACAATAGTGCTTTGCACATAGTAAGTGCTTAAATATCATCATAAGTTTATAGAACCTTTCCTATGCCTATGCACTTAGGACACAGTACTTAGGACTCTGCACACAGTAAGTGCTCAATAAATACTATTGATTGCAAAGTAAAATTAAAATTCACTTTACTACTGCAGCAAGGATGTTGGCTGGTTAAGGCAGTCATTTCTGACGAATCAACATCCACCTTGCCACTCCTGAGCAGCAGCAGAATCAACCATTCAGTCATATTTATTGAGTATGATAAGAATATGACAGAAGATCTCTGCAGGAAGAGTACATCCGTCACAGACTCAGGCAGATTCCACATTGTTAGCATCACACAAAACTGTCTGAGAATAATGCACTTTTAGGCAGAAGGCCTAGAAGCAACCACCACATAGTCTGTCCTGTTCCTCAGTAGGGCTTTCGATTGACTGTGGAATTTCACATGTCACTGTTTAATAATAATGATAATAATAATAATGTTGGTATTTGTTAAGCACTTACTATGTGCAGAGCACTCTTCTAAGCATTGGGGTAGATACAGGGTAATCGGGATGTCCCACGTGAGGCTCACAGTTAATCCCCATTTTACAGATGAGGTCACAGGCACAGATAAGTTAAGTGACTTGCCCACAGTCACACAGCTGACAAGTGGCAGATCCAGGATTCGAACCCATGACCTCTGCCTCCCAAGCCCAGGCTCTTTCCACTTATCCATGCTGCTTCTCTAGATTTCATAAGAGAATCGAGAGAGTTCATTCTTAATGAAGCATTAGTATAAAGGTGACATCAAATGATAGAGGAAAGTGGTGGTTGGGGGAGTGGAGAAGGAGCTGTGGTAATGATGGCATCTCCCTACCTTTCCACCATGCTTAGTACAGTGTCAGGCAATCAGATTTATTAAGCGCTTACTGTGTGCAGAGCACTGTACTAAGTGCTTGGGAGAATACAACAATGAACAGAGTCTAGAGGTCCTGCACACAGTAAAAGCTCAAAATATATGACTGAATGATTGATTCTGCTGCTGCTAAGGAGTGGTAAGGTGGATGTTGATTGGTCAGAAATGACTGCCTTAACCAGCCAACATCCTTGCTGCAGTAGTAAAGTGAACCTTCACATGAAACAAAAACTCCTCACTCTTGGCTTTAAATCTCTCCATCACCTTGCCCCCTCCTACCTCACCTCCCTTCTCTCTTTCTACTGCCCACCCTGTACACTCCACTCCTCTGCCGCACACCTCACTGTCCCCCGTTCACACCTATCCCGCCGTCTGCCCCTGGCCCACATCCTACCGCTGTCCTGGAATGCCCTCTCTCCTCACCTCTGCCAAACTAACTCTCTTCCCCTCTTCAAAGCCCTACTGAGAGCTCACCTCCTCCAAGAGCCCTTCCCAGACTGAGCTACCCCCTTTTCCCTCTGCTCTCCCTCCACCCTCTGCTCCTCCCCCTTCCCCTCCCCTCAGGCCTGTGCTCATTTGTATATAGTATTTATTACCCCATTTATTTTCTTAATGAGGTGTACATCCCCTTGATTCTATTTATCTTGATGTTTTCTTGTTTTTGTTTTGTTCTGTTTTGCTTTGCTGTCTGTCTTCCCCGTTTAGACTGTGAGTCCGTCATTGGGCAGGGATTGTCTCTATCTGTTGCCGAATTGTACATTCCAAGCACTTAGTACAGTGCTCTGCACATAGTAAGCGCTCAAATACTATTGAATGAATGAATTTTAATTTGACTTTGCAATCAATGGTATTTATCGAGCGCTTACTGTGTGCAGAGCACTGTCCTAAGTGCTTGGGAAAGTACAATACAGAGTCGGTAGACATAATCCCTACCCACAAGGAATTTTCAGTCTGGGGGGGCAGCTTTTTTTTTTTTTAAAAAAAAACCTCTTGGTGAAAAGGGATGGTATGAAATATTTTGGAAGAAAACAAATGCAGTCCTGACCTTTGGAAAACAGAGTTATATGGGAATTGGTAAACTAATGCACAAATTGTTAAAAGAAAACATTTTAAACACCTAGAAGAAAACAGAATCATGGGACAAAGAAACTCAGAGTTTATCAAACACAAATCATGAAAGGCAAAAATGACACTTCCCATTTTAGTAAAATTGACAATTGCGTAGAAAGTGTTATATAATTAGACTATCGTGAAATATTTGATATATTGTCTCATGAAATTTACATTTGAAACTAATTCAAAATTGGCTTGAATAAGAATATTGGCATATGTATTGAAAACTGGCTCCAAGAGAGTAAACAAGAAATAATAAATGAAAATGTATTCATTATCGAGAGGTATCTTGAGGTGTGATATGTGTTAAGTCCAGTCTTAGTTACCATTATTAGTGATCTAGAAAAAGTAAATTTCAGTTGATACTATATTGGGAGAAGGGTTAAATTAGCCCAATTAAATGTGGATACAAAGGAACAAAATAAGATTAAACTTGAAAATGTACAGTGATACAGCTAGGGAAAATTAATCGGCAACATAGCTATTCAGAGAGTAGGAGAAACCTGGAAAGCTGCAAGGCCCAAATAGACCTAGGGTGATAATGGGCATAAAATGAAATTTGAGACTACAACAAAATGGGTACTAATATGTTG
Organism: Ornithorhynchus anatinus; assembly: GCF_004115215.2. NCBI lineage: Eukaryota > Metazoa > Chordata > Mammalia > Monotremata > Ornithorhynchidae > Ornithorhynchus > Ornithorhynchus anatinus. The sequence continues at coordinate 43,471,987 of NC_041753.1, read as the reverse complement.
AATATGTTGGGTTGCATACAAAAAAAAATTCCAAAGCAAGGAGGTTGAGTACAGTGGGTTGCATACAAAAAGTCCCCAAACAAAAGCAACTGTTTCCAAAGCAAGGAGGTAAGAGTCCCTATCTTCTCTCCTCAGGGGAGCTGGCCAGCCTGGAATAAAACATTTAGCTTTCAGCAGTTTAGTATCAGTGAGATATAGACAAATTGGAGAGAATCCAGACAAAACAAACAAAAGTGAGTAAGAAAATGGAAGTATTGACTTATGAAGGAAGATGTAGCTTGATGGCATAATAATTTACAGATACTGTAGTTGAGAGATATACTCTCTGTGGGGAAGAAATACATGACCTGATAAGAGGAATAGGAGGAAGGCATTTCCAAATGGAAAATGTAAACATAGTAGCAGGAAGAAAAATCACCATTATGAAAACTACTCAGTTGTGGAAAGAAGAGAGAAGGTTATATTACGAGGTTACTTCTAGGTCAATACTAGGTTATGTTAAATTACGGCGATACTGCATGAGAGACATTTGAGAGTAGCCTTTTGCTGACAAAGGGATAAATTAACATCTTCATATATTGCTAACCATTTTTCCTATATTTAAGATAGTTTGGGATCCTTCAAGATAAAAGGTGATGTACAAAAGTAACCACTATAGCTCCAAGGTTCAGATTTGTGTTACTGTCGTATGCCATAACAGTGGCTGGGCTTGAATGGCACAAAACCAATGACAATTTGAAAAAGCTTCACAAAATCTGCCCACAATAGGGAAGACTGCATTATTTTCTGCCTCTCAGTTTTTGACTCCACTTCTGCCAGCTTGGGAGGCTGGACAAGGAAGGAATTATGATCTCCAAGGCCTTCAATCTCTACAGGTTCCACCTAGCTCTTTCGTGGTACAGTGGAAATTGTGTTACGAAGTTGTGGAAGACAATGACAGGCGGAAGAGAAGAGGACCCAACAGTGGGTCAGAACCAGTAGAGACAGATCTGGAAGTGGTAGTGGTTGAAAAATCCTCAGGGATGAGAGAACCCATGCAACAGAATAGAAGCAGTCATGAGAAATCAGGCCAGATTTATAAGATTTATCAGGCCTGGCCTTGATGGTTCAGGGAACTAACACTAATTAATGATAATTATGGTATTTGTTAAGGACTTACTATGTGCAAAGCACTGTACTAAGCACTGGGGTTGATAGAATTCAATCAGATTAGACACAGTCCCTGTCCTACATGGGGCTCACAGTGTAAGAGGGAAGGAGAACGGGTAGTGAATCCCTATTTTACAGATGAGGAAACAGGCACAGAGAAGTTAAATGACTTACCACACCCCGTCTCATGCAGCAGCCAAATGGCAGAGTCTATGATTCAGAACAGCAATAACGGATGGAGAAGAAAAAAGCATGGGAGAAAGAAGAAGGAAAGAGGGCACCTGATGCTACATCTCTTCTTCAGTACTGTACTTCAGTGAAAGATTCTCTGACCAGTGGTGATACCCAACACTTGAATTTAGCAGGTAGTTATAGTTGAAATTCAATGAGATTTACTTGCTATCTAGTAGGCTTCAGGCACCTTCAGGCTTCACAGACAGCGAGGCCCCTCAAAAGACAGCAACGTCAAATTCTCTCTCTTACTCACAAGGACTTTTTCCCAGCCTTTCTCCAGCCATGTCCACATTCCATCCAGGGTTCCTTTCCCTGGTTGGAGGACTTATCTGATGAAGGACTGATCTGAGGGAGGCTCCTTCTTGCCTGTTTAGGCTGTGAATGTCACATAAGCACCAAATCATTCAGTTTCTAATGACCTCGCCCAATGCAGATAAATCAATCAAGGGCATTTGAGCTCTTACAATAATAATAATGGTATTTGTTAAGCACTTACTATGTGCCAAACAGTGTACTAAGTGCTGGGGTAGATACTGGCTAGTCAGGTTTGACACAGTCCATGTCCCACATGGGACTCGTAGTCTTAATCCACGTTTTGCAGCTGAGGTAACTGAGGCACAGAGAAGTAAAGTGACTTGACCAAGGTCACACAGCAGATAAGTGGCAGAGCCAGGATTAGAATGCAGGTCCTTCTGAATCCCAGTCCCTTGCTCTATCCACTAGGCCATGCGATCATCTTCTTTCCCAAAAACTCACTCCTGCCCCTGACTTCCCCATTACTATTGACAATGGCACCATCTTGCCTGGCATTATCCTTGTCCCCCAACACTCCCTCTCCTTCTTGCTCAACCTGATTATTCAGTCAGTCACTAAATCCAAACAGTTCTCTCTTAAAAAGAGCTCCAGAATCCACCCCTTCTTCTCCATCCAAACTGCTAACACAGTGGTACAAGCAATTGCCATAATCCTACTTGACTATTCCACTCGTCTCTCTCCCCTCTCCAATCCAACACTCTGCTGCCTGGATCATTTTTCTAGAACACTCATTCTGCATGTATCTTCCCACTGCTCGAAAACCTCCAATGGTTGCCCATTCTTCTCCACATCAGGTAGACACTCCTGACCATCAGCTTTAAGACACTCAATCAGCTCTTCTACCACAACTTATCCATGCTGCTCTCCCACTATACCCTAGCTCACAAGTTTCATTCCTCTCAAGCCAAACTATTCATTGTCTCTTTCTTGTCTTTCTCACCATTGACTTCTTGCTCTCGCCCTCCCACTTGCCTGGAACTCCTTCCCCCTTCAGATCTGGCAGACCACAACTCCCCCCATCTTCAAAGCCCTTCCAAATTCACATCTCCTCCAGGAAGTCTTCCCTGATTATATTTCATCTCCCAACCCTATTTCTCCCTACTTGAACACATCACCTATACACTCGAGTCCTCACCCTCTAGGCACTTGGATACTTACCCCACCTTTCTGTAATTTGTCTCTGTCTCCACCACTAGCTATCTGCTTGAGGGCAAGGATCATATCTACTAATATACTCCCCCAAATGCTTAGTGTAGAGCTCTACCCAAAAGAAACACTCCATAAATACGATTGATTGGTTGTACAACAGTAGCACCCCCAAGCCGCTGGTCTATAATGATCTGAAAACAGAGCGGAAAGCAAGAATGATTAAAAGAAACATTTTGAAGATACAATAAAACAAAGCCTTAGATCAATCCACATTCCAGCTGAAACTGAGATACATTTGTCACAGACAGACCAGCATGGTTCACAGCAATCAAGAAAAGAGGGGGTCTTTTCAAGCATAAACTTAGTAAGATCTAAAGAAGCAGCATGGCCTAATAAATAGACCACAGGCCTGGGAGTCAGAAGGACCTGGGTTCTAATCCCAGCTCTGCCACTCATCTGCTGTGTGACCTTGGGCAAGTCACTTCACTTCTCTGTGCCTCATTTCCCTCACCTATAAAATGGGGATTAAGACTGTGAGCCCCATATGGAACATGGACTGTGTCCAACCTGACCCGCTTGTGTCTAACCCAGCGCTTAGTACAGTACCTGGCACATAGTAAGCACTTAAATACCATATAAATATTTTTCTAAAAATCAAAAGTTAAAGGAGCACCAGGCACTGAAAACAAACATGGCAGAACAGCAAGGGGCAGTGTTTGTGTGTGCAGAGGGTGGTTGGAACAGTCACACAAATACACATTCCGAGATTAATTTTACTGTTACTGGTGTCATCTTCAAATACAAAGGATGTGTGTGCATGTGTGTGTGTGTGTGTGTGTGTTTTAGCTGAAAGTATTAGCAGCAACTATTTTTATGAGCATTATGCACATACACTTATGAGGCAAAATGATTAAAATCTTGAATCAACAACTGTAGACTCTAATTCCATTACTTGGAATTCAAACACTGTAGGAACACAGTGAAGTTCAAAGAAAAAGCTTCATTCTGGAGCCAAAATACACTCACTCCAGTCTACTGCACTGAGACAGTTATGTCCCACTGTGATGATGAAGCTCATGCTGCAAAAGGTTCAAGCTGGCCTAACTATAGTACCACCCTAGAATGCAACATGTAGTATCTATCTTGTCTTCCATGAAACTGGGAATTTACAACAGATATGGCCTTAGGGGACAGTGTAAGCAGCTGGGACATGGCAAAATTAAGTTCTCTCTCAGTGATTCTGTCATTATCAGATAAAGGAAAAGAATTAAAATATAATTCAGAAGTTTCAACTCTGGCTCATTTTGTGTAGTATTTACTAAATGCTTACTAGGTGCCAGGCCCCATACTAAGCGCTGAGGTAGATACAAGCTAATCAGCTTGGACAAGGTCCATGTCCAACATGGGGCTAACAATCTCAATCCCCATTTAACAGATGAGGTAACAAAGGCACAGAGAAGTAAAGTCAGTTGCCCAAGATCACACAGTAGACAAGCGGCAGAGGTGGGATTAGAACCCAACTCCTTTTCTGACTCTCATGCTCTATCCATTACACCATGCTGCTTCTCATTTGAACAAGTTCCAAAATGGTCAGATTTAAAACAAAGGGAATGACTAGTGGTAACCTTCTAACACCAGGAACTGCGTTGTAATACAAACTCCCCCACTTGTCTGCTGTGTGACCATGGGCAAGTCACTTAACTTCTCTGTTCCTCAATTACCTCAGCTGTAAAATGGGCATTATTACCATGAGCCCTATTTCATACACTGTGTCCAACCAATTATCTTGTATCTGCTCCACCTGGCATGTAATAAGCACTTCACAAATACCACTAAAAAGAAAAACTGATTGTTAGCAAAAATCTTTGACAGAGGTCTAGACTAAGCTGGTAAAATGGAGAATTGATGCAATTTTATAGACGTACTCCCTATCTCACAAGCCTTATCCTTATTCTTCTCATACAACCTACAATAGTCAATTTCTCACCAAATCCTGTTGGTTCAACCTTAACAACATTGTTAAAAATCCACCCTTTTCTCTCTATGCAAACTGCTACCACATTAATCCAAGCACTTATCCTAACCTGCCTTCATTATTCTATCTGTCTCCTTGACTCCTATCTCTCCTCACTTCAATACATACGTCACTCTGCTGTCTGGATCATTTATTTTCTACAGTACTTGTTAAGCACTTACTATGGTTTCTATAAAGCCACTCGGTCTGTATTTCCCCAAACCTAAAGAACCTCCAGCACCTACCCATCCATCTCCACATCAAGCAGAAACTCCTTACCACTGGTTAAAAGCTCTCAATAACCTGACCCCTCCTACCTTACATCTCTGATTTCCTACTACAATTCAGCCACATACTTCGCTCCTCTAATGTAAACCTACTCACTGTACCTCGATCTCATCTGTCTCGCCGCCGACCCCTCACCCATGTCCTCCCTCCGGCCTGGAATTTCCTCCCACTTCATAACCGATAAACCATCACTCTTTCCACCTTCAAAGCCTTATTAAAGGCATAATTCCTCCAAGAGGCCTTTCCTGACTAAGCCCTCATTTCCTCTTCTCCCTCTCCCTTCTGTGTTACCTTTGCATTTAAATTTTGCACACTTTATTCACCTCCTCAGCCCCACAGAACTTACATAGCTATCCATAATTTATTTATATTACTGTTTGTCTCCCCTTCTAGACAGAAAACCCCTTGTTTGCAGAGAATGTGCCTACCAGTTGGTTATACTGTTATACTGTACCCTCCCAATCAATCATATTTATTGAGTGCTTACTGTGTGCAGAGCAATGTATGAAGCACTTGGGAGAGTACAATATAACAATACAACAGAATTGGTAGACATCTCCTGCCTACAACAAACTTATAGTCCTAGAGGGAACTTACAGTCTAGGGAGATGTGCTTACAGTCTAGAGAGACTCAAGAGCTTAGTACAGTGCCCTGCCCGCAGTATTCATTCCATAAATACGATCGATTAACTTACTTCTTAAACAAACCAAAATTCCCACTTTTGCCTCCATGATTTGTATCAGGGGAAAGCATTTTTGGCCTCAATTCTCCAATTCATGTGGCTAGTGTAGACTTGCCAAAGAGGAGTTTTACCATTTTCAAGTCTGTAAAGGGAAACAAATCAATAGCAAGCCAGTTGGAACACGTAGAAAAATCAATAGAGATTTCAAATAATTTACTCAAACTTGTTCGTGATCTTGATCGCTATAATTTTGACATTATTCTAAATGATAAAAAAGTCACCACTTCTAAAAGTTACTGAGTTATTACTCTCTGATTTGGAGCTCCCAAGTGTGCCACAATGCACCCTTGTTAGGGAAGTAAGCAACATTCCTGATTCCTTGCTGGAATCAACCAATCAATCGCATTTATTGAGTGCTTACCATGAGCAGAGCACTACACTAAGTACTTGGGGGAGTACAATTCAATAGAGTTGGTAGATGTGATCACTGATGGAAGAATTTCTATACATTTCTACTGTTTGTAAGGATAGCTTAGCCTTAAGCGTTTATATTCTGATTCAATTTTGTAATCTATGATATTTAGGATGTTCTTTTTTTTGTTCATATCCTTATTTTTGGATTAATTTTTTAATTTTCCAAACTTCTCATATTTCTATAAAAATGGTATCCTGAAATAAATACCCAATTATTATTCCCCAACTATAGATGCAGACAGAGCTATAGAAATTATAGTACATGGAGCAACTTAATTTATACTATTCTGTTCTATCTGAGCCCACTTTGACTATATCGTCCATCGTGCAAGATAACCTATTTGATGTCCATTCTAAATTATTAATTTTCAACTCCTGTGTTTTCACACTGCCAGTATTGCTGGATATGAGGAGGAATCATTCTAGGTTTCCTAATCTGCCAAATAAAGCAACAGAAGAAGCTGAATATAAAATAGAAGATAAAATGAACATCTTATCTTAAGTGGGTATGACTGCAGCCAACAAATCAATTAGGCAATGATATCTTTATGAATGAAGTTCTGGCTCTCTATTCCTGTCTTCGTATGAATTGGTATCATTATATTCTGCTGAACTTCTTAATGACTCTTTGAAACAGAGATATTGATTACTTTTTATGTAAGACAATGAAATAACATCACTATGCAGTCTGATTTAAAGATCTCATTTTCTAATATGTAAATTTTCTAATGTTAAGCACACTTGATGAATGAGGTTGTATCACACCAGCGCCATCCTTCAGCATTAAGCAAAATAAAGGCCCCGATAAACGTGTTGGAAAAAGAACAGCAGGAGCAGATTCACTGATAAAGTACCACTTGTTTTCAAGTCAACAAATTGAAATTAACCTGCATCCAATCACAGTGATATGGCACTTCTCCCCTAGAGGCTGGAAGATGAGACAAACAGGGGATCTGCATTCCATCAGCATGAAGCTCAGTTAGTCCCCACTCCCCCCGCAAGAGGGCCTCATCACTTAGCCAAAACTCCATGAGAGATGAGCCTAAGCACTCTGGCGAATTTTAATCTTCCTGCCCCTAGTGGAGTACAGCTTGGGTTCCTGGTAACTTCCCATGGGTTACTCTATCTCCACTCCTACTCTCTCACCTTCATCATTCCTGTATCCTTACTCAACTGTACCCACCCCACCCCGGAGTTGGCACAGTTCAATCACTCCCAGCTGTACCTGTGCTAGCTTTCTTCAGGTCAACCCCAGTGAACCATCTTTGTCCAGCATTCCTTCTGTCTTGGTGCCTGACCTCAAGGTCTCCTTGTTTCTTCTTCTTGTTAGCCATTTGGCCTTACTTGTGCCAATGTGAGTACTATTCTTTTAGTTTTAGTGCCCCCCAAAATCACCCAATCCCCAGGAATATGGTGGTCCTCCATTTTCTAGTATTAATGCACACTTACAACATTGGCTTTCATGCTCAAAGATGCCACTGATGGTAAAGGTCAACTAAAGATGTGTGTGTGTCTTGGAAAGTCTGAAGGACACATAGCCTTGGCTGCATTGTGCACAAAGATCATCTTTCACTGTGTTACCTATCTGAAGCCCGTGGCTCTGGTTTTTGTTCTGGCCTCCTCGTCTCACATTTAAGCAGATTCTGTTTCCAAAGAGCCATTTATTTCTTAATTGCAGTGTGTAATGTTTATCATAATTGCCTCCCATGATTCAGCTGAGATGCAGCAGTACATGAGCCTTTGCTTGACTGGATCCTTAAAACATTTCTTCTGTCCTCCTTGCTTTCCGTTTCTCAATTTCAGCCCACAATTCAGCAGCCATTTGAGTACCCTGCTGGTCATTCATTCACCTCCCAACTCCCACCCAGAAAAAAAGTTGTGTTGAAGTGAATACAGCTTCACCGTAGATGTCTCTAATCAACACCCACCAAATATGAGTGTAGACAGAAAATGATCAGGCTGACTTTTCTTCTTCTTTCCACTTGGCTCCCCATAACAAACAGAAACTTTTAGGAAAAAGAAAGTAGCTTTGTCTACAATTCTAATGTTCTCACTGCTAAGCTGAATGGCTTTTTTGCTGATACTTCCCTTTCCCAATGAAATTGTTCACTGTAGACTAAATGAGGCATATTGTGACCTTAGATATGTAGAGGTCATTGTAGAATTTTGTTCATATGGAATATGAACATCCGTTCGATGTCCTCTCTACATTTTCGCCTTTCAATACTACCAGAATAGCTGTTGCAGCTGCATATCACTTTTGACTCTTTTCAAACTCACCTCCCTTCTGAAATCTTCAGTCTTCTTTAATGATCTTCCTAGTGCCCTTGCAGAGTATACTATATTTCTCATAGTTTTTTCCCCTTCTACTTTCACGAGGGCCCCCTCATCATTACTTTCAATGTCTTCTCACTGACCCTTCCCTTCCTTTTTCCCTTGATGACAAGATTAGTCGCTTGTCTACTATCTACCCCAGTCTGAGAGGGAAGGACTCCGACTGCTATTCTTCCAAAGCCTATCTCAAAATCCCTACTCCTCTGATCTCAAGCTGTTGAGGAGTAGGAAGTAAGGCCCATATTCTTCCTACTCCTTCCCATGGGCTGGTTGTCCCCCAGCCCATATAGGGTCAGAGAATTACTCACAGGCACAGGTTTTGGGTTTTTTTTAAAGGTATTTGTTAAACTTGCTATGTGTCAAACACTATGCTAAGTGCTGAAACACTGTTCTAAGGAGTTAAAGCAGGGAACAAACAGTACAGGTGCATTAGAGGCAAAGGGGGTTCAGAAAAGGGGTAGAGTCAATATGGGTAAGATGGGAGCAATGGTCATTTCACAGAAGGGGCAGCGTATTCCTCCTCTCCTTCTCTCAGCCCTGGCCCATTCCCCTCCGCCACCCCTTTGTATGGGCCCTGGTCCTGGTCTATTACCCCAAACCTATAGCTATTCCCTTCACCCACCCACCTCTCCATTCGCCCGCTACTCCCTCAGCATCCACCTATTTCGGGGCTTGGAGGAAGGTACGGTATCCAGTAGTGAAAGGCTGCAAAGAGGGAAAAAAATTCAATTACTTGCCCCAATCTTAACACTGCCTGAAAGAAATGTTATTCCTTGTCTGAATGCATCAGGGATAGGGAGGGAGCAAGGATGTGATTCCCTGCCTGTGTTTCTTGGGCATAGCTTGGGATGAAATGGCATTCAGATATCTAAACCATCCCTACAAGCCCTCAAGTGCCGGGGGGTGGGGGAGAGAAATATGACTTGGTTGCCTACCTCAGTGTTGTCCATACACTCCCACTCAGATGCTGTTATATCACCAGCACTACCAGGAGACAGGAGAGGGGAAACCCTCAGTTTGATCCTCAGTTCAAACTTACCCCATGCCATCATGCCCCATCTGGGCCTCCCCTTCCTTGAAGCACAAATCTACACCCTCAACATCACCCTCTCCTGCATAACTGATTATTCATGCCCCTGTCCCTCTACTGATCTTGTACCAAAAACCTTCCTTTGCTCCTGTACCTGTGCTTCAGGGCACTGTGTTTGCAGAAATCCAGACACCGGGCCAAGTTCTGACACTTTGAGTGCACTTTCATTCGCCACAACACTCTTCCACTCAACAACATTATTCTCCATCATCAATGATTTTTTTTAATGGTTTGTTAAGCTCTTAGTATGTGCCAGGCACTATACTAATCACTGGGGTACATATAAGATCATCAGATTAGACACAGTCCCTAATCCACATAACGCTCACAGTTTTAACCCCCATTTTGCAGGTGAGGTAACTGAGGCATAAAAAAGTGAAGTGACTTGCCCAAAGTCAAACAGCAGAAATGTGGCAGAGCTGGCCAAGTTCTTATGATGCCAAATCTTTAACTTCCTTTTGAGGCTCCCAATCATCATCATCATCATCAATGGTATTTATTCAGTGCTTACTATGTGTAGAGCACTGTGCTAAGCTCTTGGAAGAGTATACTAATCGTAATTGTGGTATTTAAGCACTTACTATGCTCCAGGCACAGCTCTAAGCAGTAGTGTAGATACAAGGTAATTGAGTTGGATACAGTCCCTGACCCACATAGGGCTCACAGTCTTAATCCTATTTTACCAGATGAGGGAATTGAGACACAGAGATGTTAAATGATTTGCTCAAGGTCACCCAGCAGATAAGTAGCAGAGCTGGGGTTAGAACCCAGGTCCTTCTGACTCCCAGGCCCATGCTCTATCCACTAGACAATACTGCTTCTCGATACAACAGAGTGGGCAGATACTTTCCCTGCCCATGAGTTCAGTAACCTCATAACCCCCACTTCTTACTCCTGAACACCTTGCCAACTACTTTGACAAAATTGAAACCATCAGTTCTAAGCTTCCCAAAATTGTCCTCCATCACCTCCCCAACTTCCTTCCTTCCCCTCTAACTACTCTAATTCTTGCCAACTATATCTCAAAAGGAGACCCACGCACTCATTTTCTAAATCGAATCCCTCTTCCTGTACCTCTGACCCCATCTCTCTCACCTTCTAAAAGCACTTGCTCTCATCATTCTTCCCTCCCCCCACCACCATCCTCAAGCTATCAATCTCTGATTGCCCTAATAATTCATCTATCAATGGTATTTATTGAGCACTTACTGTGTGCAGAGTACTATACTAATCACACTGGAGAGTACATTATAACAGAGTTGGTAAACACCTTCTCTGCCCACAATGAGCTTACTGTTTAGCTGGTCAATACTGAAGTCCATTCTTATTGGTCTAATTTAAACTACTTGCATTTTGTGTGGGTCTATATAGTTCTAGATCTTTTCTGCATCAACAACTCACCAGGTGTAGCACATGTTCTTTAACTTGATTGCTTGTCTTGATTCAGGACTATAAGCCCCATTCTTTTCTGCATCCTGAGGTGCTATGAAGTGCAGTTGATGCAGTAGATGCTTTGCTGCTGCAGGTAGACTTTTTCCTTCTCAGTCATTTGCACCAAGTCAGTCTTTGTGACTTGACTTGGCTATGTCCAGTGTCTTGAGAGCTGGCTGGTACACAGAACTGCAGAGATATGCCCATTTCTTGTTTACAGTGGGGACAGTGAAATGAGGTTCCTGATCCATCAGGGCTGTTGTGGAATTGGTGCAGAGATCCTTGCAGAAGTCCTTGTTCTCCAAGGGCTTAACATTTAGCTGCTTTAGCTGCTTGGAAGCTGCTTTTCATTGCATTCGTGGGATAGTCTGTGGGAGTTTGGAGCCTATGAGTTTTTTTTTCTTTTAATGGCATTTGTTAAGCAATTACTATCAGACACTGTCCCTGTCCCACACAGGTTATTTAATCCCCATTTTATAGTTGAAAAAACTGAGGCACAGAGAAGTTAAGTAACTTGCCTAAGGTCACACAGCAGGTAAACCCTGAGTTCTAACTCCAGGTCCACCACTTGCATGCTCTGTGGCCTTAAACAATACACTTAATTTCTCTATGAGTTTCCTCATCTATAAAACTGGGATTAAATACTTGTTCTCCCTCTCGCTTAGACCTTGAGCCCTAAGTGGAACAGGGATTTTGTCTGATCTGATATTATTAGTATTGTATCAGTGCTTTGGACATATTAAGTCCTTAATAAATATAATAACAATGGTACTTGTTAAGCACGTACTATATACCAAGCACTGTTCTAAACTCTGGGATAGACAGAAGTTAATCAGGTTGGACTTGGTCCCTCTCCTACATGGGGCTCACACTCTTAATCCCCATTTTCTAGATGAGGAAACTGAGACCCAGAGAAGTAAAGTGACTTGCCCAATGTCACACAGCAGACAAGTGGTGGAGCTGGGATTAGAACCCACATCCTTCTGACTCCCAGGCCTGTGCTCGTCCCAGCAGTGTGGCATAGTGGATAAATGTGACTAATGGAACAGAAGGTCTCAAAGGATTTAGATTTTGAATCGTGTAAAAAAATGTGGAACTAGCACTAGTCAGTGCAAGCAATGAACATCAAAGCACAACAAGGGTCAGTATTCATGGGTTCGAATCCCAGCTCTTCCACTTGTCATCTGTGTGACTGTGGTCAAGCCACTTAACTTCTCTGTGCCTCAGTGACCTCATCTGTAAAATGGGGATTAACTGTGAGCTTCACATGGGACAACCTGATTACACTGTATCTTCCTCTCTCTGACCATAACCTTCTCACCTGCCTCATCTCTCACACTCCCTCCCCCTGAAAATCTTTGCTACTGCCCCACAGAGACCTCCGCTCTCTTGATCCCATCCGTCTTTCTAAAAGCATCTCTCCTCACCTTGCCGCCCTGTCCTCACTTCCCACTCTCGATGATCAGGTCTCCGCTCTCAACTCCACCCTCTCTACTCATCTCAACTCACTCGCCCCCCTTTCCCTCCGCCGCTCTAGCCCCACTAACCCACAGCCCTGGATCACCTCCTCTGTCCACCTCCTACGCTCCTATGCTCGAGCTGCTGAGCGCTGCTGGCGAAAGTCCAAGCACCAAGCCGACCTCACACACTTCAAATTTATCCTTTCCTGCCTTAACTTTGCCCTCTCCTCCGCCAGGCAAAACTTCTTCTCCTCCCTCATCAACACCCATGCCCGTCACCCCCGCCAATTGTTCCAGACCTTTAACTCTCTCCTTAGGCCCCCTGTTCCTCCCCCTCCCCCATCTCTCACCCCCAATAATCTGGCCACCTATTTCATCACAAAAATCAACCCAATCAGGTCTGAGCTCCCCACAGTCACCCCTCCGCCTCTCCCCTCCCCCCCACCAACCCTCTCCCCTACTTTTCCATCCTTCCCTGCAATATCCTCAGAGGAGATCTCCTCCCTCCTCGCAAGTGCCACCCCCTCCACCTGCGCCTCGGACCCCATTCCCTCTCACCTTATTAAAACCATCGCCCCTGCCCTCCTCCCTTCCTTAACTTCTATTTTTAACCACTCAATCTCCAATGGCTCCTTCCCCTCTGCCTTCAAACGTGCCCACGTCTCCCCCATCCTAAAAAAACCCGCTCTTGACCCCACTTCCCCCTCCAGTTATCGTCCTATCTCCCTACTACCCTTCCTTTCCAAAATCCTAGAATGAGTCATCTACAATCACTGCTTAGAATTCCTTAACTCCCATTCTCTTCTGGACCCCCTCCAATCTGGCTTCTTTCCCCTCCACTCTACCGAGACTGCTCTCTTTAAGGTCACCCATGACCTCCTTCTTGCCAAATCCAATGGCTCCTACTCCATTCTAATCCTCCTTGACCTCTCTGCTGCCTTTGACACTGTCGACCATTCCCTTCTCTTCCACACCTTATCTCACCTTGGCTTCACGGACTCCGTCCTCTCCTGGTTCTCCTCTTATCTCTCTGGCCGGTCAGTCTCAGTCTCCTTCGCAGGTGCCTCCTCCCCCTTTCATCCTTTAACTGTTGGAGTTCCTCAAGGGTCGGTTCTTGGCCCTCATCTGTTCTCCATTTACACTCACTCCCTTGGTGAACTCATTCGCTCTCACGGCTTTGACTACCATCTCTACGCAGATGACATGCAGATCTACATCTCCGCCCCTGTCCTCTCCCCCTCCCTTCAGGCTCGCATCTCCTCCTGCCTCCAGGATGTCTCCACCTGGATGTCGGCCCGCCACCTAAAACTCAACATGAGCAAGACTGAGCTCCTCATCTTCCCTCCCAAACCCGGTCCTCTCCCAGACTTCCCTATCACCGTGGATGGTATGACCATCCTTCCTGTCTCTCAGGCCCGCAATCTCGGTGTCATCCTTAACTCGTCTCTCTCGTTCACCCCACACATCCTATCCATTACCAAGACCTGCCAGTTTCACCTTTACAATATCGCCAAGATCCGCCCTTTCCTCTCCACCCAAACAGCTACCTTACTGCTACGGGCTCTCGTTATATCCTGGCTAGACTACTGTATCAGCCTTCTCTCTGATCTCCCTTCCTCTCTCGCCCCGCTCCAGTCTATTCTTCACTCCGCTGCCCGGCTCATCTTCCTGCAGAAACGATCTGGGCATGTCACTCCCCTTCTTAAACACCTCCAGTGGTTGCCTATCAACCTCCGCTCCAAACAAAAACTCCTCACTCTAGGCTTCAAGGCTCTCCATCACCTTGCCCCTTCCTACCTCTCCTCCCTTCTCCCTTTCTACTGCCCACCCCGCACGCTCCGCTCCTCTGCCGCCCACCTCCTCACTGTCCCTCGGTCTCGCCTATCCCGCCGTTGACCCCTGGGCCACGTCCTCCCGTGGTCCTGGAACGCCCTCCCTCCTCACCTCCGCCAAACTGATTCTCTTCCCCTCTTCAAAACCCTACTTAAAACTCACCTCCTCCAAGAGGCCTTCCCAGACTGAGCTCCCCTTCTCCCTCTACTCCCTTTACCACCCGCCCTTCACCTCTCCGCAGCTTAACCCTCTTTTCCCCCCCATTTCCCTCTGCTCCTCCCCCTCTCCTTTGCCATCCCCTCAGCACTGTACTCGTCTGCTCAACTGTATATATTTTCATTACCCTATTTATTTTGTTAATGAAATGTACATTGCCTTGATTCTATTTAGTTGCCATTGTTTTTACGAGATGTTCTTCTCCTTGACTCTATTTATTGCCATTGTTCTTGTCTGTCTGTCTCCCCCAATTAGACTGTAAGCCCGTCAAACGGCAGGGACTGTCTCTATCTGTTGCCGACTTGTTCATTCCAAGTGCTTAGCACAGTGCTCTGCACATAGTAAGCGCTCAATAAATACTATTGAATGAATGAATCTACCCCAGTGCTTATAAAAGTGCTCTGCACATAGTAAATGCTTAACAAATACCAACATTATCATTATGTTCTGGGTCCCCTTCTTATCTCAGTCTCCAAGGAAATCCACCCCAACATCCTGCGCCCTCACTGTCTTTCTTCTGGACCACGGCACTACCATCCCAGGATACTACACTGGCTCTCCAAATCATCCAATCAATCAATGGTACTTACTGCTTGCACAGTACTATACCAAATGCTTGGGAAAGTACAGTACCACAGAGTTGGCAGACGTGATCCTTGCCTGCAAGGAGCTTACAGTTTCCTCTGTATCACTGAGGAACCTCCATCCCAGCTAGCCTTGTACCACTCCAGTGGAAAAAAGAGAAATGCAGCTCCAATCTGACACCTTCACAAAACCCTGGGAAGTTGTGGTGGAGGCTGCTGTAGCAGTCACTGTGGCTGTGGGTAGGACTGTGGATTCTAAACTGAGAGGAGCCTGAAATTCTGCTCCTCCCACCACAGAACCCTACTCATCGTTTTATGTCTATACGTTATCTTAGTATTTTGATTAATCTCTCTTTACCTGGCTGTTGCCAGTCCCCTCTTCCTCTATTGTTAGGTTGTGAGCCCCCCGAGGGACAGGGACCATGTCCATTTCCCACCTGCACAATCTTTCATGGTGTTTAGTAGAGTGCTTTGCACACAATAAATTTTTAATTAATACTATTACGATTACTACTACTTTCGACACTCACAGTCAGCCTGCTACCAAATCCTATCAGTTCTTCCTTCCTGCAAATGATGCAGTAAAAGAACAGAAAGGAAAATGCAAGAATTGCAGATGCAGTCACACAAATCCAAATAGAGATGACTGTCAGAGATCAAATGGAGGATCAGCAAATATTACTTGGAAGTATCCATTCCGGAAGGTGTGGAAAATTACCCTAACCTCAATCAGGAAACAAAGAAAGCCCAATTAAATGACAGTGAATGCATCAGGAAGAGGAAAGCGACCTAAGTTAATTTTACTAAAATCTAAACATCACTGCTGGCCCCCCAAAAGGAAAAAAGAGAACTTTTTGACTTCACTATTTTGCCAGTGTACAAATTGGAATATTGGTTGACAACACCATCTTAAGAAGAAAGCCACCCAAGGACAGCTGTTCCCCAAAAGAGCACTGGAGTGACACAAATGCAGAGTGCTACTTCAAGAAAACATTCCAAAAGACAACCCCCCCCCACCCCAAACTAGGCAGTGTACAGGTTTCAAAGATGTGAAGCCAACTGAAAATAGATGGTCCAGGTAGCATGAAGGTGGGGCAAAAGGTGGACATCAAGAAGTCAAAGACAACTGTACAAAAAATGCAAAATACACTGGGCACATCCAATCACAAAATGTTGTGGTCAACGGTGGATGCAGAATGCTTGAGCTAGAATGAAATAGAGTATTATCGACTTGCTTTTGCCAAGCAATGGATGAGGATGACTTGGATACAAAAACTGTTCAATTTACCTTTTTTTTAATTCTTAAATCCAAATTCACACATAATAAGATAATGGTTCAAAAAGTATAGTTCAAACAGAACCCAAAATGGAGATGTCCATGCCTAATTTTTCATAGAGAATGAATAGGAACTTGGGCCATGATAAAAATCAATCAATAGATTGTATTTCTTGAGTGCTTACTGTGTGCAGAGCACTGTACTAAGTGCTTGGGAGAGTTCAATACAACAGAGTTGGTCAACACGATCTCTGCCCACAACAATCTTAGAGTCTAGAGGACTAAATCTTAATGTATTTTAAAAATCATTTAGACAAGGTTCAGTTATTTGAAACATAAGTGAATATTCTCTTTGCTCAAATGCTTCCTCAGTCTTTAAGGATATAGACATGAATGGATGGTTTAGTGCTGTCAGTTGATGGATGAGAGTCTTGTACAATTGCCCGCGGGTCTGTGACTGAGCACAAAACCTGCTTGGACTGGGTTAATTACAGGAACCATTTATTCAGTTGCAGGGCAAGCACCTTGGCTAAAATCTCAGCATCTGTGTTGATTAAAGGTACGAGTCTGTAAGAAACTCTTAGTTGGGGGTCTTCGGTAGATTTCGAAGCCATATGGGCTTCTTTTAATGAGGGCTTTTGTGATCCAACTCTCCAAGCTGGGTTATTATAGTCAGCAGTTATATAGTACCTATTGCCATTGCAATCAATCAATCCTATTTATTCAGGCCTTACTATGTGCAGAACATTGCACTAAGCACTTGGGAGAGTTCAAAAGAATTAGCAGACATGTTCCTTGCCCATAACAAGATTAGTTAAGTACTTTATGTTACTATTAAATCATCTGTTCAGTTAGTCCTCATAACATTTTGTGTAAGAAATCTGAAATTATTAATTCCTTACAAACACAATAATGGAGACAAAGGTGCAGTGAAATAAATCAGAAGTAATGCAGGCATTATAACGGATAAATTGCTAATTACCAGGCTAGTTCTACTGTTCTTAGATTATGCTACTTCTCATAGGTGATAAAATGAGGGAAAGATTCACCTTCTGAACTCAAGTAGCCCAATGATATTAACATATTTCTGGTGACTCTCTTGTTACATTCCACCTTTACAGCACCTGATCAATGGCATTTATTGAGCACTTATTGTGTGTGAAGCACTGGACTAAGCACAAAGCACAGCCTTGGGAGTCAGAAAGACCTGGGTTCTAATCCTGACTCTGCCACTTATCTGCTGTGTGACCTTGGGCAAGTCACTTTACTTCTCTGTGCCCCAGTTCCCTCATCTGTAAAATGGGGATTAAGAATGTGAGCTCCATTTGTGACAAGGACCGTGTCCAACTCAATTAACTTGTATCTACCCCAGTGCTTAGAGCAGTGCCTGGCACATAGTAGGGGCTTAACAAATGCCACAATTATTATTATTTATGAGTACCTTTGTTTTGCTGATAATTCTTAACAGAAATATCCTATATACCCAGGGTCAGACAGACATGTTTGAAAGATATTTTCTAGTGGAAAATATACTTTGTGATCTATCAGGATTTTTTTCCATGCAGATCAGATTTATGTTCTGGAGCCATATACAACTCATCCCACCTTGGTTCCTGCCCAAGAGCCCCGAAGTCATCATGTCTCCCTGACTGTTGGATAAAAGTTAGGGCTTTCCAGCCTCAAAACCCCACTTCTGCCCAGTGGGAGAGATGTAGACCAAGTTGCCAGCACCCGTTGGGCAAGGAAGAATCCCAGACCAAATCAAGAAATGTGCATAAGTGCAATGGCACAGAATCAAAAAACCTTCCTGCATGCCTCATCTTAAGGCATTTTCATGATTAAGCAGAGTGACCTAGTGGAAAGAGCACAGGCTTGGGACTCAGAGGATTTGGATTCTAAACCTGGCTCTGCCATGTAACTGCTGTGTGACCTTGGACCACTCACTTCACTTCTCTGGGCCTGTTCCCTCATCTGCAAAATGGGGATTCAATAGCTGTTCTCCCTCCTACTTAGACTGAGTCTCATGCAGGACCTGATGATCTTGTATCTACCACACAGTGCACATAGTAAGCACTTAAGTATTATAATTGTTTTTATTTTCATGGTTTCTGCTGAATTGCAACAAAATATACTACAGTCAGTCCCCAACACCTGGTACTTGAACGTGCTACTAACTTCAAAGAATGCTTTGAATACCTACTATACATTCAAAATGATGTCTTTTTATAATATATGCTAAATACATATGTAGACTACACTCGGACATTTGTGAACAAGTTGGCCAAACTTGCTGTAGTCGTAAAAATGTATAGCCTCTATGACAAATTTTAGGTACAGTCAATGTTGCTATAAAATGGGTTTCCCTTAAACGATGGGAGAACTAGGGAGTGTTCCTCCAATAACACGAGTCTGTTCTGGTATTACATGACTCACAAGTTGACTCAAGTAGATATGCTATAGGAAGAAACAGCTATGCATATGTGTGTGGGTGTTGGTCAAAACGTGATGTTGCTAATAACTGAGCAATATCTAGCAGGATCATTATTTTATTTAAGCACTTTGTGTCAAGCACTGTTCTAAGCACTGGAATAGATATAAGATGATCAGATCAGACATTGACCCTGTCCTGCATGGGGCTCACAGTCCAAATAAGAAGGAAAACAGGTATTTTTTCAGGTATGGGTACCAGGAAAACAGGTGCAAAGTGTAAAATAATGACTTGATATATTCCCTGCTCACAGGAAGCTTACATGCTAGTAGGGGAAACAAACAAAAATTATAAATGTTGAAGCATCAGTCTGTGTAAATTACTACAGTATTTGTTAAGTGCTTACTATATGCCAGGCATTGTTCTAAGCAATGGGGTGGATACAAGGAAATCGGATTGGATACATTCCCTGCCCCACAGGGGGCTTGGTGTGGTTGGTGTTATGGAGGTGGGTAACTGCTTTGCATATTTTATTGGGGTGTTTATATCACCCTTGTGATTGGGCATGAAAGTACAATATTCCTTTCCAAGGTGTAAAATCCTAAGGGCTAAGGAGAAGTTGCCCACTTCTCAGGTAAGCAATCGCTATGGGGACCTGTGGGTTGAGGATCACTCCGGAGAAGGGAATGGTGATTTATTACAAGCACACCCATTGTGGAAATGGGTCATGTAGGTTTTTTGACATGTACATCCATGGTGGAGACAGATCACATGGGTTTTTGAAAAGGTGGAACTGTTATACCAGGAATGACCTATCAAAAGTTTCCACTGGACGGAATCTTTGAAATGGAAAAGATAGTGCCCTTAAGGGAAACTCTGGAATCGGGTGGATAGCGAGTTCCTCAGGCACTCTGGAATTCCTATTTTAAGTAGTACAAAGAAGCTTCTCAGAGATTACATGAATCCCGGGTTAGGAGTCTAAAGGACTCCAATGAAAACAAAAAAATTTAAGACTCAACTGAAAAATTTAAAGTCTAAAGTCATGCCGTTAATCCCTATTGTTTCTCCCACTACTGCTATTGCTCTTCTGTATCCTCAAGTCATGACTCACAAGAAGTACTCAGAGCCCCAGGAGGATCTTCTTGATCTCCCGGGATCCCGACCACCTCTCTATCACCTAACCTAAGAGGCCCTAGCAGGGATAGATGATCCAAGAGTGGTTATCGTGGACCATGTCACTCGATCCTCTGAGTCCCAGATGAATTTCAGTCCCATTATGATGCATGCCCACGAGCACCAGCCACTGGGACCCACCTTTCTGGCCCAAGGCAGGTGCCAGGAATAGGGGATACACTTACCATTCACATCCCCTGGACGCCGGGATATTTGTGAAATCTAGTCAAGGAATTTCTCAACATCAGAGAACAGCCCACAAAATTCTGGGAAGAGTTAGCGAACTTTGCACAATGTTACAACCCTCTGTGGTCTGTATTAGGTCGGGTATTAGGCTATTAGGGCATCAGATTTCAGGCAGCTTCTTGAACAGGCACAATGGCCTGACCAGAACACTGGCAATGATAATACCTTGTCCGATGTACATGACAAGTCTTCTGGATGCCATTCCGGAAGTATGGCTCGAGAAAACAGATTGGGGAAAGATGATGATGATAATTATGGTACTAGTTAAGCGCTAAGTGCCATGCACTGTTCTAAGCACTGAGGTAGATATAAGTCAATTGGGTTGGACACAGTCCCTGTTCCACATGGGACTCACAGTTTAAGTAGGAAGGAGTAGGATTGAGTCCCTATTTTATGGACAGGTAACTGAAGCACAGAGAAGTTAAGTGACTTGTTCAAGGTCACAGCAGACCAGTGGCACATCTGGGATTACAACTCAGGTCCTTCTGACTCCCAAGCCCATGCTCTATCCCCTAGGCCGTCCTGCTTACAAAAAAGAATTGTAAGCAAGATAAAGGGGAATCTCCCAGAGATTATTTGGAAAGAATTAAAGCCTTCTTTGAACAGCATCCAGGAGTAGACAGGCCAAAGGATAACACAAAGGCAGCTATAGCAGCTGCCTTTGTGTAAGGCCAACCCCTGAAAATCCAGCAGCAGCTCAAAACTATCTGTGTTGGATGGTAAAGAAAATCTTTACAGGAGCTAGTTGCTTTTGCTGACCATCATTTATCTTGGGAGGAATGAAGAGAGGCTGTCGATGCTCAGCTGATGGTCTTGCAGATACAAAACCACCAAGAACCCCATTTCTCGGAAAACAGTTCCAGGGGTTGAGGGTGTGGAAGAGAGAGCAGAGGCCTCCCAATGTGGACATGTGGTCCTGTACCAGGGAAATCTGTCACCACTACAGTTAAAGAGGAAATTAGAAGGCAGAGTACCCCCTTGTGTCCATTCCCACCAACCATACACCACCCCCTCCTCCGCCCTTCTTTTTCAAGAGCTAAGAGTGTGGAGCAGGGCAATGCTATCTTGAGTCTGGCTCTGCCCAAGGATCCTATTGGATCTTACATGAATGGCAAGATAAATGGTAAAACTCCCTGCTTAAATAGATAATGGTGCTAGTCATTCCACTTTCCAGTGGCCTTTGTTCCCTGAGGCTCCCTTTTCTTCTGCAGTCATGAATGCAGTAGGTTTCTCCAGCCAGTCAGTTCCTCACCCCATGTCTGAACTTTTATCTGTAACATGTGGCCCCCTCTCAAAACCAGCACACTTTCCCTCTGAGCCCTCTTAAAAACAGGCACTGACCTTTGCCCCTTCGCTGGGAGTTCCAGATTACACCAAGCCCATCACTCTTTTCCCATGAGCGAAATGGATTTGCTTGAGCCATGTTCATCCAGTAACACAGGGGCCACTTTCACCCCATTGCCTATTTTAGCCCGGGTTGGGCTCCTGTGGCAGTCAGGCTCCCCTCTTTGCCTATGTGCAATGGCCACCGTCACTGCCTATGTAGTGGGAGCTCTGCCCTCTTCAATTAGGCTCTCCACTTTCTAATGCCATTCCACATGAAGTTGCAGTCTCTCACTGAAATTACAGACCCAACTCCTGCCACAGTCCTGAATGACAAAGTATTGTTGTGAGCCCCTGGTTCATACCAACCAGGAAAGCCTGAGTGACAGCAGTAGTCAAACCACACCTCTGAGCACCAAGGTTATTGTGAAAAGTTTTTTCACACACACTCTCAGTCTGCCAAGGATCCAATACCAATCTGTGGTCAAAGGAGCCCATTCTGCCAATATTTCTTCTTTCTGCTGCCAAGTGCTGCTCTCCAGCTGCTTCTCTTGCTCTCAGCATGCATGCGTGCTTCCTTCTTGCTTTCCCACTTCCTTCTGCCTTTCTGCATATCTCTTCACGACTCCAAACGAGCACCTTTTATCCAATTTAGGCACCACAGCTGTGGCTCTACATGGCCGTCACTGATTGGTCCAGGCCTGTTACTGGTAGAACAAGGAGAGGAGGCCACACCTCCCTCCATGCTCCACCCCCACAGGCCAGCAATCACCTGGCCCAGGTGGAGCCCATGAGTGCCTCAGAGAATCTTTTCTTTGTTGTTCAAGGGATCAGAACAGTCACTATTAAGGCAGCTTGTTGAGTATGAGATGTTGCTTTTGGGCTCACCCCATATCACCATGACCTGGTGCCCTATGCTGGACCCAGAGCCTTTACTACTCACTCCAGAGGACAGGAAACCCCATGATCACCTAACTACTCTATTTTTTAAACACCCAAGTCGACCTCTCTGATCAACCCCTTCTGAACCCTCCCTTACTCCTTTTTGTACACGGATCTTTCTCACATGATGATTTAAGCCATCTGCGGGTGGGCAGCGTTGTCTGCTCTCCCTTTGAAATTTCGGAAGCCACACCCCTTCCATCCACCTATTCGGCACAAGTTTTTGCTCTAACCTGCACTTTTATTTACACTCATGGGGTTTCCGTTAAAATTTATGTGGATTCCTGTTAAGTCTTTGGGATTGTTCACAACTACGGGATGCTATGGAAGCAATGGGGCCGTCTTACTTCAGCTGGAACTGCTATTAAACATGGATAGTTGACCAGTAATCTGCTGGAGGCGTTATTCCTGTCCAGCAGGAATACCAGCCAACACGGGCTGGTTATTGATGTTACCCGAGGAAATGGTCTGCTGGATATTGCTTCCGGAGACGCAGCCCTTTTCTTTTCTCCTGTCGCTGGAGTTTTCTCTGCTATTCATAAACCCTCTTTTGAGACTATGGATGACTTGATTCCTCTGCAGGATGCAGCCCCTGCCACAGTCTCTCTGGACAGCAGCAGGCTGCGCCCGCTCCCCTTCGGGTTTTTGGGTTGCCCCTGATGGCCGCCTCATTTTACTGCCATACCTTGCTCATCTGATTCATGGATTGGGCTACGTGAGCAAAGGGGGGGATGATTGCAGCTGTGAAAATTTTGGTTTGCTCCCTCGTTTCCCAGGGTTGCAGCACAACACAGCATCCACCAGAAACTCTCTTCGCCACTGGTTTTAAGGCACTCACTTTGCTCTCTCCCTTCTACCTAACCTCCCTCATTTATCACTACAAGCCACCCTGCACTGCACACCTTGCTCCTCCAATGCCAATTGACTTACTGTTCCTTGACCTCGGCCCTCTCTCTTCCCTCCGCCCGTCGACCCCCTTGCTCATGGCCTCCTTCCAGCCTGGAACTCCCTCCTCCTTCCATTCTGACAGACCCGTACTCTTGCCACCCTCGAAACCCTACTCAAATTGTATCTCCAAGAGGCCTCCTCTGACCATCCCTCCTGCCTTATCTGTGCGGGTGGATGGGCCCCTCGAGCGCTTTTACATTCACCCCACCCCGGCCCCACCGCACTTACGATCGTCTCCTCATACTCCGCTGCTTCCCCCGGCTGTAATTTATTTTAACGTCTGCCTCCCCCCTTAGACTGGAAGCCCCCCGAGAGCAGGCGTCATGTCTACCGATTCTAACGTACCCTCCCAAGCACTTGGTACAGTGTTCCGCTAACAGCGGGCGCTCGATGAATGGGTCGATTACACGGCGTCCCTGGCACAACGCATTGTGGCTCCGCGTGTTTTTCCAACCCTAGCATTCCCCCGTGCTGTCGGTGGTCACCTTAGCTACGGCACATCTGGCAGTAATAAACGGTGATGATGGATGATCGGACTGCAGCCCTTCAGTTTGACCTATGGGACTTGGAAGCTCCGCAAGCCAAAGGGGCCCCCCATCCCGTAGCATTATTAAGGAAGTTTATTATTCTAACGGAAAGGACGATCCTCTTTGGGGGAACGTAATGTTGACCCTTCCCTGGTTGTCGGAGGAATTTGTCACGTATTAAATGTGCTAATCATTTCTTCCCGCCTATTTACAGCAACCCCTAAAGTGAGGTCGTAAAGTCTAATGTACTTAAAGCGGAGCTCGCGTCCTCTCCACCTTTGAGCTCAGCGGAGGGGTCCGGAGCGGGGGACATGCCGCGCATGCGCAGGCGGGAGCTTCGGGGGCTCTAAGTGGGGCGAAGGGGAAGAGGGTGGTACCGAAAACGAAAGTTGACCCCGGCGGTGGCGGTCCCCGAGCCTTCCTCGCCCCGGGCCCCTCTGCCGGAGTCGGTGGGAGCCTCGGGCTCGGCAGGACGCGCGCTCTCGGGAGCGCGCCGCGGGCAAATGCGGGATCTGTCCGTTGGGGCGCAGCCGGCGTCGCTCCCACAAGGGCGAGATCACAGGGCGAGAGCCCTGGCCGGGGGAGATGGCCCGGGCGCGGATGCTGGAGGAAGAGATCAGGAGCCTGAGGGAAGAACTGAGCCAGTGCCAGGTACTGAGTCAGGGCCTCCCCGCGCCCCTTTCCCCCTGCCCGCCCTCCTCCCCGGCGAGCGGCCACAGGATCTCACTCATCTCCTCCCCGTTCCCCGTCTCTGCCCCGCCCAGCAGCTGCAGCTGCTCACTGGGGACCCCCCACCCCCTCCTAGTTGGCGTTGGGACAGCGAGGGTCCCTGGGGAGAGATCGAGCCGCCAGTTACCGGACGGTCAGTACCCCGACCTCATCGACTTGAGTTT
Source organism: Ornithorhynchus anatinus (assembly GCF_004115215.2). Classification (NCBI taxonomy): domain Eukaryota; kingdom Metazoa; phylum Chordata; class Mammalia; order Monotremata; family Ornithorhynchidae; genus Ornithorhynchus; species Ornithorhynchus anatinus. The sequence goes on along the minus strand of NC_041753.1, from coordinate 43,446,977 downwards.
TTGCCTCCCCTGGCGGCTACTTTCTCCTCCTGCTCCTTCCGAAGCAAGACGCCTCCCCTAAGTGCTTAGTAAAATGTCCTCCACACAGTAGATCCTCAATAAATGCCATTGATGATGATGATGATGTTGATCCCGTCTCCTAGGATGCGGCTCTGTCCGCATCCCCGGTCTCCCTTGCGCACTGTGAACTCGTGGTAGTCAGAGGTTGTGCCCGCCGGCTCCGTTGCGTGGTGCTCTCCCAAGCGCTTAGTACAGGGCTCTGCACCCATCAAGCGCTCGGTAAATATCACGGGTGAGGATCACTTCAGCCAGATTCGGCCCACCGTGGTGGGAAATCCGCACGTCTCCCGGTTCGCCCTTCCTCTTTTGACAGTCCCCGCAGAACTCCCGTCCTCTTCAGTGCTCGAGATCCAGGGAAGCAGGTGCGAGCACAGTGGAAGTGGAAAGCAGCACGCTGACAGTCAACCGACATTTTACAGAGTGGAAATTTAGGGGGTAATAAGTCCCATTGGAAGCAGAGCTGTCACTGGCTTTAGGACACATACATACCACTTGGCAGCTGTGTGACTGTGGGCAAGTCACTTCACTTCTCTGTGCCTCAGTTACCTCATCTGTAAAATGGGGATTAGCTGTGAGCCTCACGTGGGACAACCTGATTCCCCTGTATCTCCCCCAGCGCTTAGAACAGTGCTCTGCACATAGTAAGCGCTTAACAAATACCAACATTATTATACCCCCCGCCCCCCAACACGTTTTCCGTTCAGAATTGCACGTCCAGATTTATGCTTTAACCATAGACCCATAGCAAACGAAGCCAGATCGTGAGTGCCAAACTTATAGACTGGTTGCAAACTGGTAAAAAGACCAGTTTAGCTTTTGTGGGCCGGTTCTCAACTGGTCAGAACTGCCTGTTTCTTGGCAGTAGAACGAAGGTCTGATGAAAGTTATCCCGCAGATAGAGATTTTTAACCTCAGTTTTTAGTCAAAGACATTGAACTTATCATTACACTTTACATTCAGTGGTCGCAAGAAGACTGCGGAGGAAGGAGAACCGCTAAAATAAGTTAAGGGATTTGTCCGGTCTTTCTCAGCAACTGATTGGGAAATAATGATTAAGGTTATGATTAATGTGACTAATTAGAGCGAAGACAATAAGGCATCCATGCAAATTAGTAATTGCCTGGGGTAAAAGATTGGCTTTTGGGCATGTATTGTCCATTGCCATGGGCAAGTGGGAAGAGTTGGATTTTTGAAACACCAGCTTTAGCGTACCATCTTGCATGCCTGGAGGGGACGTTAGCCAGTATACAGTGGTTGCCCACAGAAGTGGGCAGGAAGGATGTTTCTCATCTTCAGGTGGTAGCCACATTCAGCCCGGGCAATCAATTAACCAATTGCTTCCACTTTTCCAATGGTACCGAAGGTGAAAAGAGCCCTTAACCCAATCGACGGTATTTATTGAGCCCTTACTGTACTAAGCTGCCTATCCTATTTACAATCTCACATTTGCTCATACTGCTGCATCATTTCCACTTAAATAACAAAGGACACCTAAAACTCAATACGTTGAAAATGGAACTACATTTCTTCCCCCTTAAGCCTCCTTTTCTTAAATTTCCCATCACGGTTGACTCTCCTCACCTACTGGGGGGACTACTCCCAGTGCTTAGAACAGTGCTCTGCATATAGTAAGTGCTTAACAAATACCAACATTATTATTATTTGCTCCTTACTAGTTTCCTCACACTGAGCCTTTCCCCTTTTCATTTGATCCTGAATACAGCTGTATATGTCATCTTTCAAAAATGATATTCAGAATATCTCACTCCCCTCCCTGCTCAAAAGGCCCCGTATCTTGTTGCATAAAACAGAGATTCTTAACCACTGACTCAGACTCTCCATACACTCCCTCAACCTCATTTCTTTTCCTGCACCTCATCATTCTTCACTTCTCCCAAGCTAAATCTCTAAATTACCTTGCATAACTGGACCTAACTCTTCCATTCCTGACCCATTGCTCATGCCTTTTCCCCCACATGGAAGCCCCCCTGCAATGAAACACCACAAACCATCCTCCCTTTTTTCAAAACTTCGTCACCATTTCCAGGAAGCATTCCCTGATTAATTCCCCATCTTCTTGGTGCTACCATTTGATTAGCCATTTTAGCCCACATTTGGATATTTGTATTTACTTGTTATTGAATTGCTGGAATTTTTGATATTTGTATGCAGATATGTATGTGTGTCTATAATATACACATACAATTTATAGTCTTTTTTTGAAGCTTTTGTTTATTTGGGAGTCTGAGCCCACTTGGCTCCCTCATTAGATTATAAATTTCCTGGTGTCAGGGACCATATTTTCTACTTCACATGTATGTTCCTCTGGTGCTTAGTAACAGGCAGGACTCTCATTTGGCAGTCAGTAAATACTGTTGATAATGACGGCAATGAAGGCCTTAGGTGCTCATCTGTCTGAGGTCAGGATCTTAGTGCTGGACTCTTGCCTTGTTTCATATTTGGCTCTTCGTGCCATTTTGGAGCCATGATAATTTTGCCATTTCCCTCAAGAGGAGGATTTACCCTGGCTGTTCACCTAGTTCTCTGTTGGCAGGGGTCCGACAATGCTGCTTGCTTATTGGCTGATTTTGCAGGTGTCCCTGGAGAGGGACGGGAGGCGAAGGAGTAGATTTACACCTGCTTAGTTGAGTTTTTCAGTTTTTATTTGCACAGCCTCAACTGAAGTGCTGTATAAGGCATTTGGTATTGTATAAATTAGATCTTTTTCACAGTGAGCTTGTCCCAGGATCTTGAGTACATAAGCCAGGGTCAGGCATGCTCAAAGTTGAATATAAGCAGGTTTGGTCCTGGTTAGTGCACCTCACCCACCCCCATTATGGGTTGAGGATTGGCCGTGTAACAGCAACTGGGGCAATTTTGGACTTATGTGAAGCAGCGTGACCTAGTGGATAGAGCACAGACCTGGAACTCAGAAGGACCTGGGTTCTAGTCCCGACCCCGCCACTTGCCTGTTGAACCTTGGTCAAGTCACTTCACTTTTTTGTGCCTCAGTTCCCTCATCTGTAAAATGGAGATTTAATACCTCTTCCCCCTCGTACTTGGACTGTGAGCCCTGTGTCTGACCTGATTATTTTGTATCACCCTCAATGCTTAGAATAGTGCTTGGCACATAGTAAGTGCCAAGTGCACTTATTCTTTGCAAGTGCATTTGTTCCCTGTGCTGTTGAGACTTCAGATCAATAACCCGCAGAGTACCTGGGCCTGTATAGTAGCACCGTGCTATAGATGTTTGACATGGTTTTACTTTTGTTCTGGCTCGTAATTGCCCCCTTTATTCACCCCACCCTCGGCCTCACAGCCCGTACGTACATATCTCTAATGTCTGTCTCTCCCTCTAGCCTGATTAACTTTGTCTCCCCCAGATTTTGTGACCCCAAATTCCACTAAAGCACTTTTTTTTTTATCATACATGTTAAGTGCTTACTATGTGCTAGGCACAGTTCTAAGTGCTGGGGTTGATGTGAGTTAATCAGGTTGGACACAGTCCCTGTCCCACATGGGGGTCACAGTCTAAGTAGGAGGGAGTAGGATTTAATCCCCATTTTACAGATGAGTTAATACAGGAGATATGTGGCAGAGCCAGGAAGAGAACCCAGATCGTCTGACTCCCAGGCCCATGCTCTTTCCACTAGGCCACACTGCTTCTCACAATCCCCCCATTAGCACCTATTTCATATTTTATATGCTCAATTACTTAGCACTAATTCATATGCCCTTTCTCTCTTCCTTTTTCCTCCTATCCATGAATTGTGTAAATGACATTAGTATTTATGTCCCATCCCCACAAATCCTCCCCATAGTCTGTAAACTCCTTGAGGGCAGGGCTCATGTCTGCTAACTCCGTTTGAGGCTCCTAAGGGCTTAGTAAAATGCCCTCCACACAGTAGATCTTCAATAAATGCCATTGATTATGGTGATGATGTTGACCTTTGACTTCAGGTGGTTTCTTTTAACAGTCTTAGGCTTCTAGTGAGTAGTTATTTATTTTAACTACCACTTTCATCTTCTTCCTAATAAAAGTCTGTTTTCATTTCCTTTTCTAAAATTAAATATTCTTGTGTTGGATAATTTGGCCTCCCACCTTATCCCCCTACCCGAGCCTTCTCTGACAAAGGTGTTTCATTTTACCAGATTGTCACTACTGTGGCTTTCCCTCGTATACCTCCATCACCAGAGTCTATCTACATCTCAGATTTAAACTGAGCATATTTTAACTTGTTGGTTCTAGTACTAGACGTTCCAATCAGTCCATCAGTAGTAATTATTGGGCACTAACTGTGTGTCGAGCACTGTCCTTGGAATTCCCGAAAATAATCTATACTATGAAAAAACCTTACTTTACCACTCTTGCTGATGAATTTTTCAGTTCATTCACATGAAAATTGAATTTTATCACTATTACTACCTGCCTTAGTTTTATAGCTTCCTCATTCTCATCCAAAATTTCCTTATCATGGTGATGAAGATGGTATTTAAGTGCTTACTATGTGCCAGGCACTGTACTAAGCGCTGGGATGGATACAAGCAAATCCAGTTGGACAGAGTCCCTGTCGCATGAGGGGCGCACAGTCCCAATACCCATTTTACATATGAGGTAGTTGAGGCACAGAGAAGTGAAGTGACCTTCCCAAGGTCACACAGCAGACAAGTGTTGGAACCATGTTTGCCTGACAAATACTGTGCTTGTGCACACAATTATTTCTTCTAACACTGCCGTTGTGTTCCATCCAGATGTGTGTGTGTTGTTGAAAGAATGTTCCCAAATTACCTAGTAGTGTTCTGTCCAGAGTATATAGCTTTAAAAGAGTGTAGCCTGTTTACAAATGTTTTAACCACATAGGTAACCTGTCAAGAGAGATGAATTTGAGGTATCTGATATAGGGATTAGTGGACTAATGTGTTCACAATGTATTACTCCCATTAGCAAATTAGAATCCCGTTTGGATTTCTTAATACTCATGAAATATGATATTTGCACTTCTAATCTGATTTTTTAGCTATTTTCCATAACGATTTCTGATGAAATCATTCTATTTATTCATTCTTATGAATAAGAAATCATATGCTTTTTTTTTTCCACCCAAGAGCCATTTGGTTTATTTTATGTCCCAAATTTGTGGGATTGAGAGTATCTGGGAGTTTTAGTTGGTGACAAAAGGGGAAGGGAGTTAGATTGGCAATCCGGTGATTGGGATGTGCAGTAGAATCTGGGTGAGAGTCAGTGAGTTTGACGACCTGGCATTAGATTGGAACTAGAGTAATAGAGCTTCCTGGGGAAAGACCCTGGAGAGCTAGAACTCTGATTTTTTTTTTTTTTAGATCTTGGACACCACATTTGAGGTATGTGTTCGCAGATTTTTTTTTGTTAGAAAAAAATGCCCAGATTGATCACATCTGTCATTTGCATAAATATGGCACCTGGTATATAGGAATAGAAATATGGGCAATTTTTCTGGGTTTGCATATGTTGGATATGTTGGATATGCATTTGCTTTCAGTGCTTCTGAAACTCATTAGCCTGAAAACAATCATTTATAATCCTCTTAGATCTTATAAAATACTTGCTGACAGTCTATTTCATACCTTTTATATTAAGTTTTATCTCTTTACTACCTGTACTGAATAAATGCTGAAGTCACGAATTTAGAAAAGATGTGAAGTTAAGATCAAGGAAACAAGGCATATGAAGCAGAACAACACCTGCTTGCTTTGAAATAGGCTAAGTCAATAAGGTTATCAGCGTGTATTAACACACCCTTGCAGATAGTTTTTGGAAATCACCAGTCCCACAAAATTTGCAGTGTTTATGCCCTTGTCCCCTAATTCCCACAACTCACTCTTCCAGTTTCTTATATTGGTCTTCATGTTTGCCGCCAATATACTCTTAGTCATAGATTACCATGAAAACCTGACATAAAGGGAGTAAAAAAAATGAGGAAAAGCATGTTCAGTCTCTCTTAGATATGTTTCCTCATTTCCATTACCCCTTTTCTGATTTATTTTAGGCCCTGGGAATGTGGGTCAATGTCTGTTTTCATGATGTCTAATACTTTGTAACCAGAAACTGAATTTTAGAACAGATTTTGATGGTGATCATTAGTTTAATGAGTTCTGGTGAGAGATGCAGGTGCAAGTTTTTCATTCTCCATTCTGAGAGTAATGCAGAAGTAGTTCACCTTAGCAAGTTTTGGTTCTTTACAATGACTCCTTAATGTTAAGCAACATCAAATTCAATTCTCCACCCTGTGAACCCTTCATGGGTCCATGAGGACAGGTAACAGTCTTTCACCAATCAGTAAGTCTTTCACCAACCACTCAATCTCCAATGGCTCCTTCCCCTCTGCCTTCAAACATGCCCACGTCTCCCCCATCCTAAAAAAACCCACTCTCGACCCCACTTCCCCTTCCAGTTATCGCCCTATCTCCCTACTACCCTTCCTTTCCAAAATCCTAGAATGAGTCATCTACAATCACTGCTTAGAATTCCTTAACTCCCATTCTCTCCTGGACCCCCTCCAATCTGGCTTCTGTCCCCTCCACTCTACCGAGACTGCTTTCTCTAAGGTCACCCATGACCTCCTTCTTGCCAAATCCAATGGCTCCTACTCCATTCTAATCCTCCTTGACCTCTCTGCTGCCTTTGACACTGTCGACCATCCCCTTCTCCTCCACACCTTATCTCTCACCTTGGCTTCACGGACTCCGTCCTCTCCTGGTTCTCCTCTTATCTCTCTGGCCGGTCATTCTCAGTCTCCTTCGCAGGTGCCTCCTCCCCCTTTCATCCTTTAACTGTTGGAGTTCCTCAAGGGTCGGTTCTTGGCCCTCTTCTGTTCTCCATTTACACTCACTCCCTTGGTGAACTCATTCGCTCTCATGGCTTTGACTACCATCTCTACGCAGATGACACGCAGATCTACATCTCCGCCCCTGTCCTCTCCCCCTCCCTTCAGGCTCACATCTCCTCCTGCCTCCGGGGCGTCTCCACCTGGATGTCGGCCCGCCACCTAAAACTCAACATGAGCAAGACTGAGCTCCTCATCTTCCCTCCCAAGCCTGGTCCTCTCCCAGACTTCCCTATCACCGTGGATGGCACGACCATCCTTCCCGTCTCTCAGGCCCGCAATCTCGGTGTCATCTTTGACTCGTCTCTCTCGTTCACCCCACACATCCTATCCGTTACCAAGACCTGCCGGTTTCACCTTTACAGTATCGCCAAGATCTGCCCTTTCCTCTCCACCCAAACGTCTACCTTACTGCTACAGGCTCTTGTTATATCCCAGCTAGACTTCTGTGTCACCCTTTTCTCTGATCTCCCTTCCTCTCTCGCCCCGCTCCAGTCTATTCTTCACTCCGCTGCCCGGCTCATCTTCCTGCAGAAACGATCTGGGCATGTCACTCCCCTTCTTAAACACCTCCAGTGGTTGCCTATGAACCTCCGCTCCAAACAAAAACTCCTCACTCTAGGCTTCAAGGCTCTCCATCACCTTGCCCCTTCCTACCTCTCCTCCCTTCTCCCTTTCTACTGCCCACCCCGCACGCTCCACTCCTCTGCCGCCCACCTCCTCACCGTCCCTCGGCCTCGCCTATCCCACCATCGACCCCTGGGCCACGTCCTCCCGCGGGCCTGGAACTCCCTCCCTCCTCACCTCCACCAAACTAATTCTCTTCCCCTCTTCAAAACCCTACTTAAAACTCACCTCCTCCAAGAGGTCTTCCCAGACTGAGCTCCCTTCTCCCTCTACTCCCTCTACTGCCCCCCCTCACCTCTCCGCAGCTTAACCCTCTTTTCCCACCATTTCCTTCTGCTCCTCCCCCTCTCCCTTCCCATCCCCTCAGCACTGCACTCGTCTGCTCAACTTATATATATTTTCATTACCCTATTTATTTTGTTAATGAAATGTACATCGCCTTGATTCTGTTTAGTTGCCATTGTTTTTACGAGATGTTCTTCTCCTTGACTCTATTTATTGCCATTGTTCTTGTCTGTCTGTCTCCCCCAATTAGATTGTAAGCCCGTCAAACGGCAGGGACTGTCTCTATCTGTTGCCGACTTGTTCATTCCAAGCGCTTAGTACAGTGCTCATAGTAAGCGCTCAATAAATACTATTGAATGAATGAATGAATAAGCCAGTGGTATTTATTGAGCACTTACTGTGTGTGGAGCACCACACTCACCACCTAGGAGAGAACCATAGAGTAAGTGCTCTCCATAGAGTAAGTACTGTCCAATCTGCCACTTGTCTGCTGTGTGGCTTTGGATGAGTCACTTAACTTTTCTGTGCCTCAGTTACCTCATGGGTAAAATGGGGATTAAGACTGTAAGCACAATGCGAGACAGGGACTGTGTTCAACCCAATTTGCTTGTATCCACCCCAGGTACTTAATAGTGTTTAGCACATAGTAAGCACTTAATAAATATCATTATTATTATTAGTCATACCTGCCCTTAAGGAGTGTACAATACAGTTGGGGAGAGAGAATTTGGGGGAAGCAGCTGAATTTAAGAATATTTACGTAAGTATGTGTTTTTGGATGGTGAGCCCTCCAAGGGCCAGGGACCCTTTCTAATTCCCATCTGGGTATTTTTACAGTGTGTTTTGGCAGAGATTTGCACACAGTAAACATGTAATAAATACTATTGCTACTTCTTTGGGTGGGGGTGGGGTGGGTACCTAAGTGCTTAGGGGGAACAGACCCACTCTAGACTGTAAGCTTGTTGTGGGCAGGGAATGCATCTGCCAATTTTGTTGTACTCTCCCAAGTGCTTAGTACACTGTTCTGCACATAGTAAGGGCTCAGTGGATGCCATTGATTGATTGATTTGATAAGTACAAGGGTGCAGAGATGAGGGATTAGTCAGCAAAGGCTTCCTGGAGGAGATGCGATCAAGGGGTTGATAGCAAGAGAGATGAGAGTGAGGCGCCGTGACTATGTTGGTATTAGAAGGTCGAAGCATGCGGACTAGATTGCAGAGGGAGTGGAGTGATGGTAGATGGAGGTATTTATTGAGTACTGCATGTGGAACCCTACTAATGGACCTTCTCCAACTACGAGGGGAAAGTGGGTTCAGTGTTCACTCCTTCATATAGTTCCTGTACTTTGAATAGTAGAAGACATTCATACAGAGTGGACTGATCTTGGTGGGTTCAGAAAAATCAGATGCTCTACCTCCAATCGTCTTCATCTTCCACAGTTATGAGCATCAACCCCGTACTAGGAGCTTGGGTCCTTGCTCTCGATTCACCCTTTTTAAACTATTGTATTGTATCTTACTGTACCATGTTGCTATATTAGCGATTTTGCTTGTTATTGTTTATTGTCGTCAGTGCTGCCACCCACCTCTCTGGCCTCACCAGCCGCCTGACTTTGAGTTTGATCAGGTCGGCCCTTAATCGAGCCTACCCCCAACCCTGGTCATCGCCCGCTTATTAACACTACTGTATTGTATCATACTGTATCATGTTGCTATATTACCGATTTCGTTTGTTACTGTTTACTGTTGTCAGTGCTACCACCCACCTCTCTGGCCTCACCATGTCCCTCCTCCCCCACTCCTCCCTCCCGCCCCTTCCTATCCTCCCCTTCCCCTTCGCCTCTCTCGCTCAGATCTTTCCCGCTCTCTCCTCTGCCTCCTCCCCCCTCCCATCCCCCGCCCTAGAACCCCACTTTATCAGCGCTACCCCTCTTCCCCCTCCCCCTACTCTCCCCCCCACCAAACCACCTCCTCACCCCCTCCCCCCTTCTCTCTTCCCCACCCACGCCCCATCCCAGTCCTCCTGTCCCACCGCTACCCCTCATCCCCCTCTCCCCGTCCAGGGCCCTGCCACCTCCCTCCCACCCATCCAAACCCTCCCCTCCCCCCGCCCCTTCCCCCATCCCCCCCTTGCACCCACAGCTACTTTCAAGTGTGGCCTCTGGAACCCCCGCTCTATTACAGGTAAACTACCTTTCGTCCATGACCTTTTCCTCTCCTGCTCTCTCCTCCTCCTCCCCCTTTCAGAAACGTGGCTCACTCCCGAAGACACGGTCTCTGCCGCTGCTCTCTCCAGCAGAGGCCTCTCCTTCTCCCACTCCCCCAGACTCACCAGTAAGGGAGGAGACGTCAGCTTCCTCCTCTCACCCCGATGCCGCTTCCGCACTATCCCTCCTCCCCCCTCCCTCTCCTTCCCCTCCTTCGAAGCCCATATCATTCGCCTCTACCACCCCCTCCAGATACTTGTCGCTGTCATCTACCGCCCTCCTGGTCCCACCTCCGACTTCTTCAACCACCTAGACCCCTTTCTCACCTTCCTTCTCTCCTTCTCTCTGCCCACTCTGATCCTCGGAGACTTCAACATCCATACGGATGTACCCGACGACTCCTCTGCCGCCCGCCTGCTATCCCACCTTGACTCTGCCGACCTCCTCCTCCACCATACCGCGCCCACTCACCGACTCGGTCACACCCTCGATCTCGTCATCTCCTACCGCTGCACTATCTCCTCCCTCACCAACTATGAAATCCCTCTCTCTGACCATAACCTTCTCACCTGCGTCATCTCTCACACTCCCTCCCCCTGCAAACCTTCGCTACTGCCCCACAGAGACCTCCGCTCTCTTGATCCCATCCGTCTTTCTAAAAGCATCTCTCCTCACCTTGCCACCCTGTCCTCACTTCCCACTCTCGATGATCAGGTCTCCGCTCTCAACTCCACCCTCTCTACTCATCTCGACTCTCTCGCCCCCCTTTCCCTCCGCCGCTCTCGCTCCACCAACCCACAGCCCTGGATCACCTCCTCCGTCCGCCTCCTACGCTCCTATGCTCGAGCTGCTGAGTGCTACTGGCGAAAGTCCAAGCACCAAGCCGACCTCACACACTTTAAATTTATCCTTTCCTGCCTTAACTCTGCCCTCTCTTCTGCCAGGCAAAACCTCTTCTCCTCCCTCATCGACACCCATGCCCATCACCCCCACCAATTGTTCTGGACCTTTAACTCTCTCCTTAGGCCCCCTGTTCCTCCCCCTCCCCCTCTTTCACCCCCAATGATCTGGCCACCTATTTCCTCACGAAAATCAACACGATCAGGTCTGAGCTCCCCAAAGTCACCCCTCCGCCTCTCCCCTCCCCCCCACCAACCCTCTCCCTTACTTTTCCATCCTTCCCTGCAGTATCCTCAGAGGAGATCTCCTCCCTCCTCGCAAGTGCCACCCCCTCCACATGCGCCTCGGACCCCATTCCCTCTCACCTTATTAAGACCATCCCCCCTGCCCTCCTCCCTTCCTTAACTTCTATTTTTAACCACTCAATCTCCAATGGCTCCTTCCCCTCTGCCTTCAAACGTGCCCACGTCTCCCCCATCCTAAAAAAAACCCGCTCTAGACCCCACTTCCCCCTCCAGTTATCGCCCTATCTCCCTACTACCCTTCCTTTCCAAAATCCTAGAACGAGTCGTCTACAATAGCTGCTTAGAATTCCTTAACTCCCATTCTCTCCTGGACCCCCTCCAATCTAGCTTCCGTCCCCTCCACTCTACCGAGACTGCTTTCTCTAAGGTCACCCATGACCTCCTTCTTGCCAAATCCAATGGCTCCTACTCCGTTCTAATCCTCCTTGACCTCTCTGCTGCCTTTGACACTGTCGACCATCCCCTCCTCCTCCACACCTTATCTCACCTTGGCTTCACGGACTCCGTCCTCTCCTGGTTCTCCTCTTATCTCTCTGGCCGGTCATTCTCGGTCTCCTTCGCTGGCGCCTCCTCCCCCTCCCATCCTTTAACTGTTGGAGTTCCTCAAGGGTCAGTTCTTGGCCCTCTTCTGTTCTCCATTTACACTCACTCTCTTGGTGAACTCATTTGCTCTCACGGCTTTGACTACCATCTCTACGCAGATGACACGCAGATCTACATCTCTGCCCCGTCCTCTCCCCCTCCCTTCAGGCTCGCATCTCCTCCTGCCTCCAGGATGTCTCCACCTGGATGTCGGCCCGCCACCTAAAACTCAACATGAGCAAGACTGAGCTCCTCATCTTCCCTCCCAAACCCGGTCCTCTCCCAGACTTGCCTATCACCGTGGATGGTATGACCATCCTTCCCGTCTCTCAGGCCCGCAATCTCGGTGTCATCCTTGACTCGTCTCTCTCGTTCACCCCACACATCCTATCCGTTACCAAGACCTGCCAGTTTCACCTTTACAATATCGCCAAGATCCGCCCTTTCCTCTCCACCCAAACGGCTACCTAACTGCTACGGGCTCTCGTTATATCCCGGCTAGACTACTGTGTCAGCCTTCTCTCTGACCTCCCTTCCTCCTCTCTCGCCCCGCTCCAGTCTATTCTTCACTCCGCTGCCCAGCACATCTTCCTGCAGAAACGATCTGGGCATGTCACTCCCCTTCTTAAACACTTCCAGTGGTTGCCTATCAACCTCCGCTCCAAACAAAAACTCCTCACTCTAGGCTTCAAGGCTCTCCATCACCTTGCCCCTTCCTACCTCTCCTCCCTTCTCCCTTTCTACTGCCCACCCCGCACGCTCCACTCCTCTGCCGCCCACCTCCTCACCGTCCCTCGGTCTCGCCTATCCTGCCGTCGACCCCTGGGCCACGTCCTCCCGCGGTCCTGGACCGCCCTCCCTCCTCACCTCCGCCAAACTAATTCTCTTCCCCTCTTCAAAACTCTACTTAAAACTCACCTCCTCCAAGAGGCCTTCCCAGACTGAGCTCCCCTTCTCCCTCTACTCCCTCTACCACCCCCCCCTTCACCTCTCCGCAGCTTAACCCTCTTTTCCCCCCATTTCCCTCTGCTCCTCCCCCTCTCCTTTGACATCCCCTCAGCACTGTACTCATCTGCTCAACTGTATATATTTTCATTACCCTATTTATTTTGTTAATGAAATGTACATCGCCTTGGTTCTATTTAGTTGCCATTGTTCTTACGAGATGTTCTTCCCCTTGACTCTATTCATTGCCATTGTTCTTGTCTGTCTGTCTCCCCCGATTAGACTGTAAGCCCGTCAAACGGCAGGGACTGTCTCTATCTGTTGCCGACTTGTTCATTCCAAGCGCTTAGCACAGTGCTCTGCACATAGTAAGCGCTCAATAAATACTATTGAATGAATGAATGAATAGTTCCAGAAGGTGCAGCGATGCAGAGCCTCACAGGGACTCCCGGCAGCCTACAGGTTCCATGACACCTGTGTCTTCTGGGCTGCAGTTGGGTTTAGGTCTGGCTTAGGCAGTCCACATCTAAGTTCCAAAATTTATCATTTTTCTTGGCCACCTCTCATCCCCTGCTGAGTTGAGCAGGGTTCGGTTGGGCTCTGGGCTCCGCAGACAGCTCTTAGCCCAGTGGGAGAAAGACAAACGAAGAAGATTTAAATATTTATTTACCTTCGTGCTCACTCCTGCCGTTCCATATTTAACTTCTTCAGCCTTCTAGGGGCACCGCGCTATATATATACACAGTAGGCCAGATTTAAGCCATTTAAAAATGGGCAGTACCATGGTAAATCTTTGGGAAAATCCTTTGGGGCTTGGATAAGCCAGATCCCAAATTCTGCCAAAACTGTCAGGCTCAGATAGGAGAGGGTTGGACTCTGAAAATTGATCTACGTAGAGCACTTGAACTATATTCCTTTAAGAGCTGCAGATGAGAAGATATTGCGTATTAATCCCCTCTTAAAATCTCTGATTATGCCTGGCCCATTTCTAATTGTACTAGAGAGTAACTCCCCTTGAGTTAGCAATTTCAAACAATTTAGCTCACAGTATGTCTTGACAAGATGAATAAGGTGTTATTGGAAGGGTAGTGGAGTGGAGGCAGATCTGATCCAGAGTGCTTGGCCAGTGTCCTGTACCCAACCTCCTCTGGTACATCCAGGGCCAGATCAAAGTAGGGGCTTTAGGGACTGCAGTCCAGGGGCCTTGGGGTAAGGTGCTTGCGTGCAAGTGTGTGTGTGTCTGTGTGTGTGTGTGTGTGTGTGGCTGTGTGGTTGTGTGTTTTGGGGGGGTGGTGTGTGTGTGTGTTGTGGGGGAGAGGCTCAAAAATATAACCACAATTAAATATGTTAAACTATAAAATTTATGGTTTAGGATATATATATAAAAATATGTATATATGTATACTGTTATACAGTAGGAAGCAGGCTATTTTGAATTAAAACACTATTCTACATATTTTAGTACTGAAATGTAGTCATAGAATGGCTTTTGGTTTCTGTTAATTGAACAGCAAGGTTAATATACCTTCAATATCTGAATTGTTTAAAATTAGGAAAAAAGATTTGTACTCATAGGCCCCCCCAAAATCAAATATTCCCAAGTCCATAGGTGAGTTAATCCAATCTGGGGTTCACTCCATCATTTATATACAACATAGGGATCCCAGCAGTATTTTGGAGATGGAAGGGAGATCTTGGAGAGCTTTGCACCTCTGTGAGTTAATGACAGGTTAATTTATCTCTCTGTAGTGGGGAGGAAGGGAGAGGAAGAATTACACTTAAAATGGAGTGAAAAGGCAAAAAATAGAATTCTTCTTGGGGAGACCATTTTTTCCTTTTTCCTTTATAGCGATTGCAAAGGAAAATTTTCAGTTGCAAAATGCATTTAATATTGAGAAATTATTTTGGACATTCAGAGATGACCTGTAGTCAACTCTCTTCAGGAACAGGATCCAGTTTGTATATCCTTACTATTTCCTTCTCTAAGGCTTTTAGCCATTTCAGTGATTATTCATACCTTCATCAAAGGGGCGGGGATGTGTGTGGAAAAATGAAAAGAAGTGAAGCGTTGCAGTTTGTTCATAGCACTCCTGATGAAAGGTTTGCCATGGGGTGGAGATTAGAACTAAAGACTAAAGTGATGTTTTCGAATTACATTTACTCTTACTCTCCTATCCCATATTAGTCTGGATAATTGAGAGCAGGTTGTATCATTTAACCTATGATCAGTGCAAGCCGGAAGGTATCAAAACATGCCAGCCCCCCAAAATATTGTAAGCCTTCAAAACTCATTACCAGTTTTCCCATACTCACCAGTGTCATTAAGGCAATCAATCAATATAGTATTGATTGAGTACCTGTTGTATGCAGAGCACTGTACTAAGCGCTTTGGAGAGCATGGAATGGCAAAGGACATCAATGATTGATTTATTTGCGAAAGATTTTGTGGGTTTTCACAAAGTTGCTATGCATTTAAAAATAGGAATAGCCTCTGACAACTTGGAGGCAAAACCCATCACCAAATTCTGGAAACAGCACACTTTCCAACAGTGGGATGATAGACAAAGAGGTAGAAAACTGAATCAAGAAGACTAGTTTATCCTCTGGGAGACAGAATGTTGTTCCACCATGGTATTGCGATTCAGACCAACCTGAAGATGGAAAGGTCAGTTGGAATGTCCAGTCTTCTTTATGGTTGTGAGTTCTGGACTTAACACCTCTCTTCCAAGCGCTTAGTACAGTGCTCTGTACACAGTATGCGCTCAATAAATACCATTGATTGATTGATATAGGTGTAGTCTCTTTGTATGTTTCTCCCTTTCCTGCCTTCTTTTCTTTCCAGTCTGCACATACTTGGACCATTGACCTCCACTGTAGAAGAACCCCACTCCCTGGAAGCACCTTTCCCTTCCTCACTCTGGATGTGATAAAAAAAAATTGGGTTATTTTCTAAATATATGTTCTTCGTGTTTGTCATTTTCTTATGTTTTTTTAAAGGCTGATAAAGAATTTATATGGTCTTTGTGGAAACGTCTCCAGGTGGAAAACCCTGATCTTACTCAGGCCATCAGTTGGGCTGTGGAAAGGTGAGCTCCAATATGATTTTATGGTTCACTTTTTGTATTCTGTTTCTTTCTCTGCCCATTTTCATAGTCTGATAAAACTATTAATCTGTTTACAAATGTATTATTCAGCCAGACCATGCAAATAGTCACTCTTCTGCCTGCCTGAGCTGTCGTAATTTCTTTAATAGCCATCCCAGAATTGCCTATTTTCTTGTGTATATACCCTTTAAGGACTTTACTAGCCCAACAGCACTTTACATGCGTATCCTTATATTCTGCCATTTCCCCTACCTAATTTTTTTTAATGTCTGTTGCTGTATCTAGGCTGTAAGGTCCTTGTGGGCAGGGATCATGTCTACCGACTGTATTGTACTGTATTTACCGAAGCACTTGTGCAGTGTTCTGCACACAGTAAGCACTAAATAAAGACCACTGACTGTTTGACTGATCAACAGAGTTGCTGAGAAAGTAATCCAGGAACTGCTTTATGTTAGTAATTGTGCCCTGGAGGCACATTCCCAATCAGATGTGCAGATTAATTATGAACGGCTTTATGGAGTTGGCACAGCACTAAGGACTGTTAATAAGTTTGAAGAGAACAGGGCTCGTCTTCACCCAGGAAATCCCACATACAATTATGAATTTTATTTGGTACACAGAGCTGAATGCTATTACCAGATTCTGCTACCAAGGCTGCATGTTATCTAATAATCACTGAACAGACAAAAATGTTGGCACATCGTCTTCTCTGGTAGAGTTACAGAGTGTACAGACAACAGGCCATCAAACTTGTACTGAACAAAGATCTGCAGAGCTTTAGTCATGTCCAGAGCTGTAGTAATGCAGTATGCCTTAGAAATCTCTAGATTGTAAGTTTCTTGAGGGCAGGTTTAATGTCTGCTAACTCTATTGCACCTAGTATAGTGCTTTGCCCAAAGTAAATACTCAACAAATACTATTGATTGATGGAAATCAATTCCTAACTTTGGAGACCCATCTGAGTTTTTGCACATTTTCTTCAGGTTTACCTATGAAGTGTGTTTTAAACGTTTCAGATGTGTGGTTTTCCTTCTCCCCCATCCATTAACAGTTATTAACGTTTTATTTTTTGCAAAAGAATGTTTATAGCCCTGTTCTATTAGCATTTTTTTCCCAAGAGCTTATTGAATTATCATGACGTATTACTTACAGTACCAACTCACTTCACTGTAAAGTTTACCTTGGCTTAACCATTTCCCTTCCCCTCCTTGGATGTCCATTTTAATTTAGCTTTGGTAATGGCTCATCTATTTAGCATAGACAATATCATCTCTAGGCTATTAGCCCACAGTGCCATTTTGATAAACAGGATGTGACAAATTCCTGGAAAATTAATACTTTGAGTATTAATTACTGAATTTATGTGGGAATAGAAAAAACCCTAATTCAATGTTTTTCATTCAGAAGGGGGAGGAAGACATAAAATAATTTACAAATAGGAGGAAGTGCTCCAAAAGAGTATGTAATCGATATGTACAAAAGTGCAATTAGGGGTGTGTGCGGGGGGCTGTTTTGGATGCAGAAATGCTGAGGTGGTACAAAAGTGCTGAGATGGTATTTCATTCATTCAATAGTATTTATTGAGCGCTTACTATGTGCAGACCACTGTACTAAGCGCTTGGAATGTACAAGTCGGCAACAGATACAGTCCCTGCCCTTTGATGGGCTTACAGTCTAATCGGGGGAGACAGGCAGACAAGAACAGTGGCAATAAATAGAGTCAAGGGGAAAAACATCTCATAAAAACAGTGGCAAATAAATAGAATCAGGGTAATGTACATCTCATTAAACAAAATAAACAAAATAAATAGGGTGATGAAGATATATACAGTTGAGCGGACGAGTCCAGTGCTGAGGGGGTGGGCCGGGGGTGGGGAAGGAGAGGGAAAGGGGAGAGAAGAGAGTTTAGCTGTGGAGAGATGAAGGGGGGGTAGAGGGAGCAGAGGGAAAAAGGGGGGAGCTCAGTTTGGGAAGGCCTCTTGGAGGAGGTGAGCTTTAAGTAGGGATTTGAAGAGGGGAAGAGAATTAGAATTAGATTATTTGAGAGGATGTGCTCTTTGGGAGAAGAAGCATTGATCAGGACCAGCTGTCCAGAGCAGGTAGGTTTTCAGCAGCTCTTTGATAATAGCCAGAGCAGTGGCCTGGGGGATTTGAAGGAAGAGGAAGTTCCAGGCAGGAGAAAAGGTGTCAGAGCCAGGAAAATCAAGAAATAGGCCAGGTGAGAAGGTGATCTTGATAGGTGTGGGGTGTGCAAACTAGGATGTAATGTGAGAAGAGAGTGAATAGAAAAGTTGGAAAGAACTGGTGGAATGCCTTAATGCCAAAATGCCAATGGTCCAGTAGTTTCTATTTGATGCAGAGACAAATGGGTAACTATTGAATATTTTTGAGGAATGAAGAAATGTAGGACAAAGTTTTAGAAAGATGATCTGAATAGTAGAGTGAAGTGTAGATGGGGGAGGGGAGAGGTGGGAGATAGGGAGACCATTGAGGAAGCTGATTTGTTAGTCAAGCTGGGACATGGCAAGGGCCTGGGTCAGAGTGGTGGTCAATTGGAAGGTAGAGCTGGGAAATGTTGTGGAGGAATCACCAACAGGATTTAGCAAGGTGAGAGCCGAAAGAGCCTGGGGAAGAAAGGGTAATACTGAAGTTGGGGGAGGATGGTGTTTTTGTCAACTGAGATAAGAAAGTTAGGTGAAGGAGAGGATTGGGGTGGAAAGATGAGATGTTGAGTTTTCAACATTGAGCTTGAAACATTGGTACCAGCAGGGCATCCACATGGAGATGTGTTGCAAATAGGAGATATGAGATGATAGATAGCAGGGGAGGTTGATGAGCTCCCAGAGTGAGTTAAGTATAAATTGAGAAGAGTGGGAATCCACACAGCTGTGAGTTAAAGGTGTTAGGGGCAGAAGAGGAGCCAGTAAAATAGATGGAGAAAGAGGAGCCCCCAACAGCTGCCACTCAGGAATCTAGTGGCCCTTAAACACCACCCATTCTGTCACCATTTGGTCTGAACTCTGGAAGTTGTTTATTTATTAATATTCATTGACTACTGCATCAACTTTCTTGCTGACCTCCCTATTGCCTGTCCCCACTCCAGGGGTATACTTCACACTGCTGCCTGGGATCATTTTTCTAAAAGAATTGTTCAGTCCATGTTCTCTATTCCTCAGGAACCTCCATTGGTTGCCCACCCACCTCCACATCAAACTTCTTACCATCAGCCTTAAAGCCCTCAATCCTAACCTCTCTCACTTCTCATTTCCTACTACAGCCACTGTAGTACCTCTAGTGCCACTGTGCCCCAGTCTCGTCTATCTCACCGTTGCCCCCTTGCCCATGTCCTCCCTCTGACTTGGAACTTCCTCCCCCTCATGTCCATCAGAGAAGCAGCGTGTCTTAGTGGAAAGAGCACGGGCTTGAGATTCAGAGATGCTGGGTTCTAATCCCAGCTCAGCCACTTGTCAGCTGTGTGACTTTGGGCAAATCACTTAACTTTTCTGTGCCTGTTACCTCATCTATAAAATGGGGATTAAGCCTGTGTGCCCCACGTGGGACAACCTGATCACCTTGTATCTACTTCAGCGCTTAGAACAGTGCTTGGCACATAGCAAGTGTTTAACAGATGCCATTATTATGATTTATTACCACTCTCCCCATCTTGAAAGGCATGTTAAAATCACATCTCCTCCAAGAGGCTTTCCCCATATGAGCCCTCTTTTCCCCTACTCCCTCTCCCTTCTGTGTGACTTATGCACTTGGATCTGTACCCTTTAAGCATGTGATATCATCTCCACCCTCAACCCCATAGTACTTATGTACATATGCATAATTCACTTATTTTTATTATCATTTATTAACATAACATCCCCCTCTAGACTGTAGGCTCGTTATGGGCAGGGATTATCTCTATCTGTTGCTGAATTGTACATTTCAAGCACTTAGTACAGTGCTCTGCACATAGTAAGCACTCAATGAATACTATTGAATGAATGAATGGTTCATGGAGGTTGTCTACCAACTCTGTTGTACGTTCCCAAGCACTAAGTACAGTGAGATGAACACAGTAAGCACACAAGAGATACCATTGATTGAATGATTGATAAGATTATTTTAATGTCATGACTTCAAAATGAAAGTTTATGGGTCTTATCAATTTTAAAATTTAAGTAGCATTCATTTTCACTTTCTGAAATCTTGGTTCTTAGGAACAAAGTTACGAATTATCCATTTCAGGGTTAGATGAAGTTCTAATTTGATTATATGGCATTTACTAGGTTACTATGGAAATGATAGTCTTTTAATATTCAAATATAGTCAAAATTATCTTTGCTGTGCAAATGAGAAATGCACTTGGGAAAAGAAAAGGCCTCCAGGTATTTTTAAACAAGCGGTCATAAAAGTGTACTTCATACTTAGTTTACTTTTCAAGTACTTTAAATGCCCTTGATCTAGGCTATATCTAGTTCACATGCCTTTGAAACATTTTTGATGAGAAAATAAAGACTTAAAAAAACCACTAAAAATTAACAGGTGCTCTTCTATAAGTCTATAGAAGATAAAAAGAACTTCTCTTGAGTGATCAAGTACAGTTAGAGCCTCATTCTAAGATTTATGAAGCTACTTAGATTTTTCTATTTTGTGGTTTGAACTTTCACGCTGCATCAGTGATATTTTTGTAGTTTCTCCACTATTTGTCCAGAAGAGTAAACAAGTTTATCTTGAAGGGCCACTGATGATATGTGTGTGTGTGTGTGTGTGTGCACGCGTGGTGTGAAGGAGATGGGGGAGCAGTCATTCTTCTGAGCAGATGCTTGGGGATTTCCACTGTATTAGGGACTTGTTCCTTGCCCATAGGAGCTTTCATTTTAAAAACAAACATATTTAAATGAGAGGTCAAAATGAAATAAAGTGGATTTATGCAAGTCAGTGCATACAAGGGTGTAAATGAGTTCATAAATACTCAAGTTGGCTGAAGGGATGATATGGCTCAAGGTGGTGGGGATTGATGAAGACTTGTTGGAGGAGGTGTGATTTGAGAAGGACTTTGAGGGGACTGGTCTGCCTGATGTTGGTGGAGGAAGGGTGTTCCAAGCCAGAGGAACAGAGTGAGCAAGGGGATCGAGGCAGGGGAGTTGAGAGGGAGGTACAGGTAGAAGGTTGGCTTAGGAGGAATGAAGACAGTGAGTTTGGAAGTAGCGAGACAAGAATCAAGGTAGGTAAGGTGAAGCCGGTTGGTGAAAAACCTAGAAGCCAATTGTAAGGAATTTTTGTTTGACTCAAAGGGAGCCAGTGGAGGGTTTTGAGAAGAGATATGGGCCGAGTGATGCTTCAGGAAGATGACCTTTGCAGCAGTGTGTAGTTGGGATAGGAGGGCAGTGGATGTTTGAGTGGAGAGGAAGTGATGGATTTGGAGGTGTTATGCAGGAAGGACCGGCTCTTGCCTTCAGAGTCTTTGAAAACCAGGCTTGTGCCTGGTTCTCAAAGAAAATTGTTGATAGGGAGTTGGTTTCAAATAGGTTCACAGTGAGCTGATAGTAATCTCCTGCCAGAATGACTGGTGTGCACAGGCCCCATTTGGCCATGCTTGCAACTGTAATACGATCTGGCTATGCTTCATCATTTAGGGTGAGTGTGTGAGATGGATCAGATGATTCCACACAGGGCTGCAAGACCCAAGGAAAGAAGGACAAGGTGGAGCGAGAGGCTTTGGAGCCATTGTGGTGGCACGAACCCCATGAGGTCACACAGTTGCTGTGCTGTTTCATGGCCAAAAGCCTCCGGCCACCACTATGAGTGGCAGTGCAGCTGGGGCAGCTTCACGGGGTGGGACGTGAGGAGAATAGTTAACAGTAGGATATAGAAGCAGTTCATCTACCAGGAGCTGAAATTCAGCAACAGAAAATGAGGAGGACAGGGGAAATATTTTAATGATCCTGAAAAAGAAAACCTAAGACGTTTCTGCATCTCACCTAAAAACCGGGAGACAGACTTTGGCAGACAGACCTGTATAATAATGATGGTATTTGTTAAGCGCTTATTAGGTGCCAAGGACTGTTCTAAGCGCTGTGGTAGATACAAGGTAATCAGGTTGTCCCCCGTGGGCTCACAGTCTTAATCCCCGTTTTACAGGTGAGGTAACAGAGGCAGAGAAATGAAGTGGTTTGCCCAAGGTCACACAGCAGACAAGTGGCGGAGCTGGGATTAGAATCCACGTCCTCTGACTCCCAAACCCGTGCTCTTTCCACTAAGGAAATCAGAAAAGCTCTCAATTTTGATGTTGTTAGACATATTAAAGGATTTGATTGCCTGCAAATGATGTGAATTGCTCTAGTACTTAGGTGATACAGAGGTGCTGATATAGAGTTGGGGGGCACGGGGGCATGAGAAGGAGTGGGGAGAGGTGAGGTTAATCAGGCCACCTGGAAGAGATGTGATTTCCAGAGAGCCTTGAAGATCAAGAGAGCAGGGGTCTGCAGGATGTGAAAGGGGAGGGAGTTCCAGGTAGGAGGGAGGGGGCGAGCAAAAGGGAGATGGCAGCCGAGACGAGAATGAGGTATGGTGAATCTTAACTTATAACGTCTAAGTCTATAGGCAAACATACTCCATGATAAAAAGAACCCAACCCAATTGTATGGTGGGATATGACTGTGTGCATATGCGCTGAGAGTGGATGAAAGTGCTTAAGTGCTGTACTCCATTCAAAAGGCACTCTTTAAATTTTCATTTTTAAAATGAATGTTCAGCTGCCTGCCAGAAATTTGTAATTCATCAGGCTTTTATATTGCATTTATTGGGTTTTGGGGATTTAAAACTCCTGGCACAATGACATGCCTTGTCTCATGGGAAACTGCATTGTGAGCAACCACCTAAATGCCCTGTCTTATTTTGGGTATTTTGGACATAGGGAAGGTGGGTGGCTGCTCTCTTTTAGAAGTCAGATAACTCTCAGGATAAAACTCTCTTTTATCAGCAGATATAGCAAACAAAATAGAAATGATGGTGGTAGACAGTAGGAACCATTCAGAACATATGGTAATGAGTAATTTTGGTTTCCTCGATTCAGGGGATTTGTTTACACTTCGCCTCAGAGGCCTGCAATCTGTTGTTGATTAATATTTATCGATTGCCACACTGTGTATTGTACACCATACTATGCACTGACTCCATCTAGAAACTTACATCCTAATAGGTATGAGAAGATAGGCTTCATATTAATGACAAATAGTGCCGGATATTTTGGTGTTTCCTGGGAGAGGGCTTTTTCGACATGGATTTAATGTAAAGATTGCAACTGTACTCTCAGATGCATCTCTATGACTTCCAAATAATTTTCCTTTGTAATATTTTGCTCAGACCTGATGATAGCAACCGAAAGCATCAGTTGGACAGATAATGGTAGTTTCTCTAATGAATATAAATCAAATAAAATATTCTGCTGTCGGTGCCATGTACTGTCTCTATACTTCCAAATATATGATTGTAATATGCAGTTATACAAATCTGTGCATATTTTGGTCCTGAAGACCTCAGATGTTTTCTCTCCAGTGATACTTTTTCTTGTGGGACATTAATGTGGGAGCCTGAAGTTAAAGAAAGTAAAAAAAAAAAATTAACTGGTTACCTACTGGGTGAAAATATTCCAAGCATCATCATTTTTTTCCCCTCCAAAGTGCTGTTGATGCTATTAGGATTTTGTAAGTTTTGTTTTACGCATGGTCAAAGGGCTAGAACAAGAATATAGATTATCTTGGTCTGCTTGCTCAGAGATTGACATTTTTCTTCAGTTGACTTTTTTATATCCTCTTGTTCCTCTACTCTTGTCTCACAAAAATGTTTTGCATGAAAGTCA
This sequence comes from Ornithorhynchus anatinus, assembly GCF_004115215.2. NCBI lineage: Eukaryota > Metazoa > Chordata > Mammalia > Monotremata > Ornithorhynchidae > Ornithorhynchus > Ornithorhynchus anatinus. The sequence continues at coordinate 43,423,245 of NC_041753.1, read as the reverse complement.
GACAATTTCATTATTTAATACTTCATCTTAGCAGATAGTTGCAAATGCTACTTATTTGTTTATATTCCTTTATTGTTCAACTGATTAACATCTGTCTCCACCTCTAGACTGTAAGCTCATCGAGGGCTGGGAACGTTTTTAACAACTCTATTATACTATACTCTACCAAGCACTTAGTACAGTGCTCCACACATTGTACGTTCTCAGTTCCATTGAGTGATTGGTCGCACACCGTAGACATTAGGTAAGCACTGTGAAATATATTCTAGATCTAATCAAACACGAGAAGGAAATTTTCCAGCTAATTATCTGCTTGCCATCAATTTCACGCCAAGTAATACTCAATATTAAAAATTTTAGTAGTGACGATCCGAATGTTCGAAGATTGGTCATCAAGTGAATAATAGTCATTTAAGAAAAATTGAAAGGAAACTAAGGAAGGACGATGCCCATCAACCTCCGCATCAAACAGAAACTTCTTACCATAGGTTTTAAAGCACTCAATCATCTTGCCCCCTCCTACCTTACGTCACTGATCTCCTACTACCTCTCAGCCTGCACACTTTGCCCTGATCTCGTCTATCTCACCGTCGATCCCTTTCCCATATCCTCTCCCTAGTCTGGAACTCCTTCCCCATTCATATATGCCAGACCAACGCTCTCCCGACCTTCAAAGCCTTATCAAGTCACATCTCCAAGAGACCTCTCCAAATTAATCTGTCCTTTCCCCAACTTCCTCGCCCTTCTGCCTCACCTATGCAGTTGAATCTATACCCTTTGGGTACTTGGTATTCACCCCACCTTCAGCTCCACAGCACTTATGTCCATGGCCGTAATTTGTTTATTCATACTGATATCTGTCTTCTCTGCTAGATTACTGTTTTCTAGTTTCCCAAGCACTTAATATGGTGCTCTGCACAAATTACACACTCAAGAGATACCACTGACTGATGGGATACTTCATTTATAATGATTCAGTTTGAAATATGATCAATCATATTTCAACTGTAAAAAAAAACACTAGCAGTAGTAGTAACAGTACTTCTTAAGCAGTAACTTTGTGCCAAGCACTGTACTAAGTGTTGGAAGAGAATACACAGGAGGGAATTGATTGATTTGAATTAGTGGTATTTATTGAGGACATACTGTGTGCAGAGCACTACACTAAGTGCTTGGGAGAGTACAGGATAATAGAGTTGGGAGACATGATTGCTGCCCTCAAGGAGTTCACAATTAGCATGGGTGATTTATTTCTGAGTTTGTGGTTTTAATGTTGATTTCCATGTCCATGCTGTTCCATTGTATCTTTGATCAAAATCTTACTTGCTAGCAGACCGGTCTAAACAGAGTTTTGCAGTTTTTCAGAAGTTATGCATAGCTATTCTCTGAACCCTGGTCTGATTTTGAAAATGAAGTGACTACATCCTCCCCCGCCCCTGACACACACACCCGCCAAATCTTTGCCCTTCAAAACAACCATGAACAATTAAATTTATACATTATGGAAACATTTTTCAATGTATTTTTTATTCTTGGATTTTTGTCCCTAGTTGCTCATTTTCTCTTGTTTGTCTCATTTTCTATATTGTCAATTCATTTAATAATGACTTGTATTTAAGTGCTTATTATGTGCCAGGTACTGTACTAAGCGCTTGAGGGCCATCTAGCTTTACTGTAGTCTCCTAGAATAAGACCAGCTAAATTATTTTGCAAAGCATTTAAAAAATTGGCAACCCCACCCTTTAACCTTGGCAATGCTTTACGGAATAGTTCTTCTGCCAGATGTCATGTCTGTGGTAGGTCCCAGTCTCATAGCCATATGGAAGATCTACTTTCCATTTGTCATGGACCTCGATTCCATGTTGGTACCATAATCTGGCAGTCTGCAGGAGCGGCTGGATTCCTGCTCTAAATCAAGATTTCATATTCTGTTGACATCATCATTCTAGTATTTGTTAAGCACTTACTATGTGCCGAGCCCTGGGGTAGATACAAGATATCGGACACAGTCCCTGTCCCACATGGGGCTTGAAGTCTGAGCAGTGTATGAGATATGTGTGCCCAAAGACACAGTGTTATGTGTGTTTTCTACTGTGCCCAGCACAATGTGTGTGCTCAACGAGCCCAATTCTTTTGGCATAGAGGATGGATGGTCTTGAAGGTATGAAAGGGTATCTTTATCCATTCTTTGGCCAAGGCAAAAGCTTCCTGGTGCATGGAATTTGGTGCCCTTATGTAATTGCCCACTTGCCTGGATGTGTTGGGTCAGCTCAGTGTGGAAAATGGTAGGGCATGATGGAGCCCAGGGATGTGTAGCTGTGATAATTCTACTGTCTAGTAGCAGTGCTGCTGTGTGGCTCTGTGGAGGGGAAAAGCTCTTCTTTTTGAGAAGCAGCATGGCCTAGTGGAAAGAGCATGGGCTTGGGAGTCAGAGGACCTGGGTTCTAATCCTGGCTCTGCCACCTGGCTGCTTTGTGACCTTGGGCAAGTCACTTGACTTCTCTGGGTCTCAGTTCCCTCATCTGCAAACTGGGAATTCAATCCCTGTTCTCCCTAGTAATGTGAACCCTTTGCGGGACCTGATGATCTTATATCTCTCCCAATGCTTAGTAGAGTGTTTGGCACATAGGAAGTGCTTAACAAATACCATTATTATTATTCTTAACAACCTTCCAGGCGGCCAGGATGTGAACCTGATCAAAGGAGAAAATAGCACAAAATGGGGTAAGTCAGGCCGTTTTTCCTTTGCTCCCAGGAGGATGTTTAGTTAGTGCTATTCGTTTTCACTGGCAAACCTTGAGGGAGAACAGAGTTCAGTAAGTATTTGACAGCAGTGATTAAGAACTTTAAATTGCCCATGTTGTTATGTGCATCTAGGAGAGATAACTAGGTAACCTTTTCATGCATCATTGTTTTTAAAGAATTGTCTAGGTGTATTCAATGGCTGTTTTTCTCTGGCTCACATGTAAAGGACGACAACCTGGATAGTGTAAAAAAAATACATAGGAGGAATAACCTTTCCATTTAAGGTCAAATAATTGCGATTGTCTCGAGTTGATGAAAGTTTAATATCTGGTTTCATTAAAAATTCTCAGAGCCCTAAACATAAGTCAACATTCCATGGAGAAGAAAGTATTATGCAGCTTGCATGTGTGCATATCTGCATACCGGAGCACAAAATATTGACATGATAATTGTAGTCAAGCTTGAGTGAACAAGGGCCTATGGGAATTCAGCTGGTATTGTACCAACTGGATGGCTGCTCAGGACACAGTTTGAAATGCAAGGTGCAAGTTAGCACTTTATTCAGCACAGGCAGGCATCATTTAAAAATCCTTGGGGGCAACCCTGGTGATGTGCAGATGTTAAAACAGTCTGTTCTGAAGTGCTGATATTTTTTGAACGCAATCAGAGACTTGTGTTGCTTAAATGAAAAATATTTCCAAAATGATTAAAAACAAATATGCTATCTAATTTTTCCCAACTTCTTTGCATTTTTTTCATATGTTGAGTGTAGTATAGTCTCCCTTTATATATAGTTACAGTGAAAGTACTATAGAAAAATCACTAATTGAATGAAGACAATATATAACTGTAAAAAGAAAAAAAAATCAGTTGAAAATATTTTTCAACACCATGCAGTTAAAGAAATATGATAGACTGTTTAACAGATATCAGTTTTATAAAGAAACTATTTTGTGATTTCTGGACTGTGGAAAAACTAGGGAAAATCAAATGGCCATTTCCCTCCTTTTTTAGAGTTTCAGGGATATTCAGTTAGTTTACTGAGGTAGATGATTCAGGGCTGATTAACACCCTGTCCAAGAGTCCTATATAACTTTATTGGAGAAATAATCTAGTCTTCTTTTTGAAGGTTTCAACTGCTTTTTCCGTCTAAATTACTAAAAATTTAGTTCACTGTTCATTAAAACCAAAACAAAATGTGGACTATGTATCAGTTACAAATTCTGGGATGGCTATTAAATGTCAGATTTTAAATGATATTCTACAAGCAAGACAAAACAGGCATACTTGGAGAGACTTGAATATTAATTTTTAAAATTTCTTTTGGGTTATCTATATAATTTAGGTTATATTACCACAGTGAAGTGACCCTTGGGAAAATGAGAATTTTATTTTAGCCAGAGTATAGATAAGATTTCAAAGTGTTCAGGTAGACTTTTTTTAACTGGTATTTGTTAAGTTAAGCGCTTACTATGTGTCAAGCACTGTTTTAAGAGCTGGGGTAGATACGAGGTAATCAGGATGGTTACAGTCCCTGTCCAGACATGGGACTCATTGAATTGCATCCTCATTTTTACAGTTGAGGAAACTGAGGCACAGAGAAGTTAAGGAATTTACCCAAGGTCACAAAGCAGGCAGGTGGCAGAGGTGGGATTAATACCCAGGTCCTCTGACTCCTAGGCCTGTGCTCTTTTCACTAGGCCACGCTGCTTCTTAATACATGTAAAAATTGTTATTTTTCCAATGTTGTTTTCATTACTGTATAGAATGGATGCCGGTCAAGTTGCTGTTAATGTCATTCATTTTGTGCATGTGCAGAATAGTAAAACAGTGAGAAAATCATAAGTGAAATATAGGGTCAATAGTGTCGCAGTATCATCTCCCCCACTTTCATTTTGGTAACCTTGTTTTAGAATTTTAATATCCACAGGAAATTTGGTGTTGGTTGAGGAAATACTAGTTTTACTTTTAATTGAAAACTAGCAATAACTTACTCAAAAAGTTGAACTGAATATATCTTTTTCTTTTAAGGAAGATCTTTTGAATGAAGCTAAGCAATATTTCTCTTCATATATTTTCTCTTTTTGTGAATGCTCTGCTATTTCTTTGCTATTAAAAAAAATTACCAGCTCCACTGAACTTTACTTTTTGATAATCTTTCTATTTTCTAATGCAGGCTAGGTATCATCACCTCATTCATAGTTAAATTTTTCCTTATAGTCTCTAATATTTCATTTTTGACAACTCATTTAAAATGGGCCCAAACCCAGGAAATATGATCCTGTCATGTTGTATAATATATAGCATGGTCCATAACACAATAAGAATTTGTCAATGATTTAGAATAATTTTTCAGTTTTTTGGCTTTTGGAAGATGGCAAAAATTCAGTGTGGTAAACCTTGTGGCTAAATACAGCATCGTTAAATGTTTAAAATGGCGAGTACCTTTGGGAAAAGTGATTGGAGCTGAAAACTTGTACAAATTGACAGCCTCTCTTCACTCCATTTTTCATCCTAAAGAAGTCTGCAAATATTCTTAGCTCACATCATTATTGCACATCAGTGGTTCTAATTAGCTAAACAGGAGTTTGTCTCAGTCATTGATCATCATCAACTTCTTGACAGTGCCTGATTTTTTTTTTTTGATGTACTTTTTATGTCTCGTAAATGCATAGAAGATGTGTTAATTGAATTGACCAAAGCGTTTTTTGTGTGCCCTTTTAAACTTGAGTAACCATTTTTACTTCAGGCTTGTCCATCCCAACCCTTAAGGCATTTGACGAGACAGGAATAACTGTAGTCTTGTAGTATACTGTAGGGCTAATATCTCTTGGGAGCATTGCTGTAATGAAGATTTTTGGAAATCAACACATGCCAGCAGGAGGAGCTACTGCTTTTATCCATGTAGATTTTGATTTGTTATGCAACTTTGATTTTAATTGTATTCTTATGCAGAAATAAAGTCTGATAATTTTAAAATTTAGTGAGTTAACTAATTAAGGCAAATTTTTTGATCACATTCCAAAATAATCTGATTTAAGACACAAGGTTTTGCATAAATGTACTCTTTGGCTGTTTGACTAATTTGCTACATTTAACTTGAGTTTTTTCATTTAACCATTTGTCTAGGACCCAACATTGTTTGGTGAAGTACATTAAGGACAGCTTTGTCTAGTCCACCCCTGTCTCTCCAACAGCATTTGCACACAGCTGCCAGAGTGTTCCATTTTGATTCCTTCCCTACAAGGCATGCAGAAGGTTAACACAGCATTATCTTGTCTACTTGATTTGGTCAGAGGTTTCACTCAGGAGCAGTGTTATTCACCTTCTCAAAGCATTAAAGGAGGTGTTTCTGGGACTCTCCAGGAAAATGATTCTGTTCACAGTTGATTTAATTTGGAAAGAACCATCAATCAATGGTATATATTGAGCATTTACTGTGTACAGAGCACTGTACTAAGTGCTTTTTTTTTGAAAACCATAGTAGCTGGACACTCCTCAAGAGTTGTCAAATGGTTCAGTAATGTGTCAGTAGTCTTGTCGATCAGTTAGTAGTGTTTGAACCTACATCATGAAGAGCACTATACTAAATTCTTCGGAGAGCACAGTAGACATAGGAGAGACGATCCTTGCCAGTGTGGAGATGCACAGTGCCAGAAACAGTGAGCGAGAGCTATATCTTGAGGACAAAGCCCAATATAATAAATAAATCAGTGCCCCTTAGCCCCAGATCCCCACATCTCAGGATGGCTCCAGGGTACCCACAACTCTAAGGTGCTTGCTCCATGTCTGATCGAGTCTTGAAAGAGGCCTTCCCTGATTAAGCCCTCTTTTCCTCCATTGGTCAATCAATCATATTTAAGTGCTTATTGTGTACAGAGCACTGAACTAAGCACTTTGGAGAGTACAATACAACAGAGCTGATAGACATGTTGCCTGCCCACAATGAGCTTGCACCAGCTCGCTCTCCCTTCTGCGTCATCTGTGCACTTGGATCTGTGGACTTCGGGCATTTGATATTCACCCCACCCCCAACCCCACAGCACATATATACCTATCTTTCAATTATGTATTATAAGTTATTTTTTATATTTCTGTCTGCCTCTCTAGACTGTAAGCTCATGATGGACAGGGAACATGCCTGCTAATTCTGCTGTACTGTACCCTCCCAAGTGCTTAGTACAGTGCTCTGCACATAGTAAGCATTCAGTGAATACCACTGATTGACTGACCGATTGATTGAAAGTCCAGAGGATTTAGGGCAGAGAGGGACTCTACAATGTAGAGTCAGGTACATCCCTGGTATACAGATCAAGCTGGTACTTCCCTGAGCTCTGAGCTCATTAGAATCTCCATTCGGTCCTGGAATTCCACCCAGTTATCCTAAAATGTGAGGGTCACATTCTTGCAAAACCCTGAAATATGAAAGACATGTACTGTCATTCTTACGGTGTCTGTTGCCATGCACGTGAGCCATTTCTTTTGACATGTCAGGGCCCTGTAACCAAGCCGGCATTGTCAGACAAGCATTTCCTAATTCTATAACAGTGTTATAGCCAAAACTTGTAATGAAAACATGTTGTAGCACAACTGGGTGTAGAAACTTTCTTGAATCAGAAGTGGAATTCTTGGAGCGGCTGCGGTTACCAGGCAACGTCCCTCCAGACCGCGTGTGCAGGAAAGCTCTCCGGAAGTGGTGTTGGGTCCTTTCCAGTTCACTCCAACATGGGCTGATTGGGACAACCACAGGCCTGAGGCTTACTCTGAGTGGGGCTGGACTGCACATTTGGGGGTTTTGATGGGTTTTTACTCTAGGGTAAATGCCAAAATGTCACTTCACAATGTGGATTGATGTATTTAAATGCCATCTTGGAATAATCAACAGTACAGGCATGCCTGGGTTGCGGACATCCATAACATGTGCAAGCTGGAGCTGATCATGTACTAATTTTTGACTTACTCCGGGATTCATAAGCCCTATCCCTGCCAGGTCCAATCACTGCAGGGAAGTCAGTTCCAACTAGTAAAACGCACGGTGCTTCCCTCTTCAGCAACGCAGGCCGCCTCTGAAAGTAAGTGCGGCTAGAGTGAGCACGTTTCCCCCAGCTCTGGGCCAGCCACTGTCTTTAGCACCAGTTCTCCTGCTGGGCTTGGGTCCTGTGTGGCACTGCCCCTCAGCCCTCCCAGCCAGAGGAATGGTGAGACCAGGGCAGGATGAGGATAGTGGCTGTTGCTGTGGGCACAATGACCAGTGCTGTTGTGCTGCCCCTCCCCTTTCTGGGCTTGGGCAAGGGGAAGGGTGTCTGAACTGCCAAGCTCTCGTCTGTTGAACCACTACAGCATAGTCTTGCATTTAGTTCTCAGAAGCTTCCTCTTGGGCAGGGAAGAGGCAATGGAGATCTTCACCTGTTCCTAACGTAAATTAGTCCAGGCTTGCAAAGGAGAGCCACCCCGATCATGTGTTCATCACTCAGTAGTCCTGAACCCCGTTTCTATAGAACCAGGAAGGAGCTGGAGAAGAGATTGGGTGCTGGCCATGGGGATCCTGGAGCGAATGGGGTTATTTGCTGGGTCCTCAGAATTCACTCTGTAAGAAGGAGCTGGTGGGAGGGGTAAGGTCAGCTAATCTTTTCTGCCTTCATCTGGGATCTGGATTTTGGAACTCTGACCTTTAGTCTGGATTTGTGGAGGGGACAGGAATGGCCCTCAATGCAAAGAATGGTGGTTAGCTCCAGATATCTAAAGGGAGTTTAGGATTAGTAGTCTCTTGGGCTTCTACAATAGACCTCGAACCCAGAGGACCTAGAGGGGTTAGGACATGTCTCCAGGGACCTGAGACAAGTAGGGTAAAAGTCTAGGGGGCCCAAAGTGAGTAATTAACTGAGACATTAGTAGGGGAAGACTTGTACAGAGTCTAGAATAGTATGGATACTGTTGCTTCATGAGGGAAATCATTGTCGCATGAACCTTTTTCATTCAATTGTATTTATTGAGCACTTACTGTGTGTTTGTCTCCCAGTACACCCAAATCTGTCTCCCTATCTTTTATATCTCTCTTCATCAATCTCATGATTCCTTCTAACCCCCTTCTCTTCCCCCCACAGCCCCCTACCCCCGGACATCTCTACTTGGATATAGGACATGGGCAAGGGATCCAGTGGCAAGACAGGCAAAATTGAGGTACAGTGAGTAGGTTGGTAAAGTGAAGTATGAGGGATGGGTTGTAGTAGGGGATCAGCGAGTTAAAGTAGGCGTGGGGAAGCTGATTGAGTGCCTTAAAGGTGATGATAAGGAGCTTCTTCTGTTTGATGTGAAGATCGGTGGGCAACCATTGGAGTTTTGGGGGACTGGGGAGACATGAACTGAGTGATTTTTGGAAAAAAGGTCCTGGCAACAAAAGTATGGACAGGAGAGGGGAGAGAAGCCGCTGATGTGTGATCTAATAAGTGCTTAGATCAGCATGGTAGAAGTTTGAATGGAGAAGAGGCAGATTCTAGAGATGTTGTGAAAGTAGAGCCCACAGGATTTCCTGACAGACATAATATCTGGCTTGGGTGAGAGAGATGAGTTGAGAATAATGACAAGTTTATGGGCTCGTGAGACAGGGAAGATGGTGGGGTTGTCTACAGTGATGGGAAAGTTGGGGGAAGGAGAGTGGGTGGGAAGATGAAGAACCCTCTTTTGGATGTGTTGAATTTGAGGTGTTCATAGGACAACCAAGTAGAAATACCCTGGAGTCAGGAGGAAATGTGAGATGGAGGAGAGAGGTTGGGGCTGGTAATCATCTGTATAGATTTGAATGAATTCTCCAAGGGAGTACAGGTAGATTGAGAATAGAAGGGGACCCAGAACTGAGTCTTGAGGGACTCCCACAGGGGGTGGGAGGCAGAGGAGGAGACAGAAAAAGAGACTGTGGAGAATGGGCCAGAGAGATAGGAGGAGAACCAGGAGAAGTACATTGTCAAGGTTGGAAAACGTTTCCAAGAGAAGGGGGTGGTCTTCAGCATCGAAAGCAGACGAGAGATCAAGGAAGATTAAGATGGAGTAGAGGCCATTAGATTTGTCATGAAGGTTATTGATGATCTTAAGTCAGTTTCTGTGGAATAGAGGGGGCATAGAGGGGGTCAAGGAGAGAATTAGAGGAGAGGAAGTTGAGGCAGCAGATGTAAATAAGTGGCTCAAGGAGTTTGGAAAGGAGTGGTAGGTGGAAGATAGAGTGATAATTGCAGGATGTTGTAAAGTTGGGAGGATTTTTTTTTTAGGTTGGGCATGGGCATTTTTATAAGCAGTGGAGAAGGAGCCATTGAGGAGTAAGTGGTTGAAGATGGCAGTGTTCTACTAAGGTGTGAAGGGATGGCGTCAGAGGTGCAGGTGAAGGGATAGGTTTTTAAGGGGAGGTGGGAGATCTCTTGAGATACGGCTGGGAACAATGGCCAGAGGAGGATGGAGCTGGAGAGGAGAACAGAGATTTTAGGGAGATTGTGGTTCATGGTTCAGTTTTATTGATGAAATAGGTGGCATGGTCATCAGGGGCAATAGTTGGGAATAGAGAGTGGTACAGGGGGTTTGAGGAGGAAGTTAAAAGTCTCAAAGAGCTGGCACAGGCAGTAGGCATGGGAGTTGATAAGGGTGAAATAGTGTTGCTGGGTGGAGGAAAGGGACAATTATAACAGGTGAGGATGTTTGAGATGGACGAGGTTGGCCTGATGTCTGGATTTCCACCAGCAGCATTCCATAGCTCATCTGCGAGAGTGGAGGAAGCCTACTGTAGAGGTGATCCAGGGCTGCAGATTGGTGGTAAAATATAGGCTGAGGGACAGAGGAGCGAGGGACTTGTTTAGTGGAGAGGGTAGTGCCAAAGGTATTGACAGTAGCTGTTGCCACTCTCTAGGATTGCCAAGGTTCTGTCAGTCAATCAGTCAACAGATTGGTAGGCTTTCCGGAGGCCCCAGAGGTCACTGGACATCAAGCTCCTATTTACCATTAGGCCCAGCGAAGGAATAGCTGTGACATTTACTCCAACAGTCCTTCCAGTATTCAGGATCGGTTCCACCATGGGTTGGCACACTTGGGCGTTACAAAACATCAGTGACACCAGATCCTTCAAAAAGATATGATAAACAAGTGGTTTTTAATGGCTACCGATCAATCAGCTCTGTACTCGGAATCACTAGGTCACCTGATCTTCTGAGCTTGGGGTGTCACCAGGGAAGAGGTAGGCGGGACTTTCTGTGAAACTCGGGTGGAAGGAACCCAAGCCGACGGCAGGCATGCGGACTGTCCACTGGGGATACATACATGTGCAGTTTCCTCCATAACTGAAGCGTGTGTGGGTTAATTAATGAGAAGCAGCATGGCTCAGTGGAAAGAGCACGGGCTTTGGAGTCAGAGGTCATGGGTTCAAATCCCGGCTCGGCCACTTGTCAGCTGTGTGACTTTGGGCAAGTCACTTAACTTCTCGGTGCCTCAGTTACCTCATCTGTAAAATGGGGATTAAGACTGTGAGCCCCACGTGGGACAACCTGATTCCCCTGTGTCTACCCCAGTGCTTAGAACAGTGCTCGGCACATAGTAAGCGCTTAACAAATACCAACATTATTATTATTATTATTAATAATGTGGAGCTCACCCATGCTGCGGGGGCAGGGGATACCTTGGTCTGGGCTGTTGCAGCTGGGGCTATCCCAGCTGGACATGGAGAATCACTGCCACCACTGTGGAGGCATCTGGCAGGTGTGCCTCTAGCAGGTGACAGATTGTTTGATACGAATTACAGGAGGAGGCAGCACAATGTTGGGTCGTAGTTTAAACCCTTCTACTAAGAATAGGGTAGGATTGATAGGACACCCAGACAAATTCATAAGCCAATACAACATATTTTTTGCAAATTGCACCCACGACACAGACCCGCGGGATCCAGTCTGCTCGGCAACATGTCAGAGTGGTACTCTCCTCGCCGTCTCTCTCCTGCTGCCTTCATTCTCAGAGGGGGAGTCATCTTTGAGTGGGTGTCTCTTTTTTTTTTCTGCCTGTCATTTGTCTCTTCTGCTTCATCGTGACCCATTGTGGCTCCGTCTTTGACGTTGTCTCTCTGCCCTTCAGTGGTCTCCACCTTTCTGTCTCTCTTTGTCTGCCTCTTTTCCATCTTCTCCCATTGCCCTATTCTTAGATTTTCCCCACCCCTTTCCCCATTGAAACCCTCATTATTAAAACTATTTTGGAAAGAAAATAATGTGGTTCTCTCCTGAAATTTCCTTTCCTTTTGTTCTAATGAACGGTAGTATGTTAGATTGCTGTTCAAAAAATTTATGAGTATTTTGCACCTTTTAGAAGCGCAGCTCATGAATGAATATATAGTGCATATGTAGTCCTTCCCGTAAATGAGTTGGCATGTCTGTTCTATACCCTTTCTGACCGTAAAAGTAGCATATGTTTTTCTGTGGAAAACTCACTTTACTCACATAAATACCCACACCTCATTTCCTATAAAATGGCCCCAGGTGAGTGAACATGGGGTAACCCACCCAGAATAATGGCAGGAGAACAATGGCCTAAGCTTAGTACACAGGTGGACCCCTGGAAGTAATGCAGATGCTAAAAATTGGGAGACCAGGCAGTTGTTGCTCCCGGAATGTGAAGACAGATCTACACAAGGTGAGATTTGACTAGTACATGCAAGTGAGGCCACTCAGACTTACGTATGGTCGAAATTCCCTTCCATATCTGGTGCACAGAAAAATTGCCCGTCACTGCTTTTTTGCTACCTACAGTGCCTGGCATGATTTTGATTTTTCTCCTTCTGCGTCATGATGATCTTGAAACAGCAATATTGGGATTTAGTGATGGCCTGCTAGATACAGTCACTGCCAATACAGAAGTAACACAATCCCTGACCATAAGGAGTTTACACACCCTAGTGGTGGAGTCACATAAAAATGTTTACAGCCAGAGCAGTCAAATAATTGAAGAAGCATAAAAAATAGGTGTCCCCCAGATATTCACGGCTTTGTCGTGTCATTTAATATTTTGCTTCATTATGTGTGTAAAATGTTGCTTCTGTTCTCCGTGTACCATTTCTCCATTTCAACTCACCAAAGGGCAAATGTTTGCTGTCAACCATTCATCTCATATGTCTTGAGTTGGGTATGCCTTGATGCTGATGTTTGCATTTCTGGACCTATGCCCATGTATCCCTTATCCTGGATAAAATCTCCCTTGACCCCACTGTGCCCTCCAGTTATTGCTCATTCTTGCTCCTCGAGCGAGTTGGTTACACCCACTGCCTCTTCCTCTTCTCCAGTTCTTTCCTTGATCCCCTGCAATCTGATTTCCACCCATTCCACTGCAGGGTCACAGTGACTTCCTTATTTCCAAATCCAGCGGCCTCTAATCCATCCTAATACTCAACCTCTCAGCTGCCTTTGCTGTGGACGGCCCCCTTCTCATGGAAAAACTATCTAATCTCACTGGCATTGTCCTCTTCTGGCTCTCCTCTTAACTCTCTGGCCACTCCTTCTCAGTCTCTTTAGCAGGCTCCTCCTCTGCCTCTCATCCCTTAGCTGTGGGACTCTTTTAAGTCTCTGTTCTGGGTGTACTTCTGTTCTCTATTAACTCCCATGCCCTTGGAGAATTTATTTGCTCTCACGGATTCGATGTAACCCTCAAGGGCTCACATATTCTTCTGTGGTTCTTTGGTGATGTGTATAGGTCTGTCTATGCTATTTAAGATTGCACACAGTTCATGATTTGATTTTATGTGCAACTGTGGATCTTTTCTGTCTGCCGCCTACCATTAGAACATGTGCCTCATCTATATTCCATGATTTAGGCTTTGAGAAACATCTCATTTGTTAGCGTAATGGGATTCTTTGAGGAGTTGATGGTGGAATATTAAAATATCACAATGTGAGGACCTACGGCATACTGACATTTTCATTCCTTTACTTCGTGTTTCCTTTTCGTAATGCATACCCATCTCCCTTAGTAGCAATTGTATTTGTAGTAATTGCCTACTGAGTGCAATGCAAAAGAGCTTGGAAAAGTACTACGAATGCAAAAGGCACATTTCCTACATACAGTCAGCCCCCAAAATCCACCTCCTCCCTCCATCTCTCTGATGTCCTCCAGCTAATTGTCTGGGCACCTTCTACTTGCACATCTATTCTGGTGTTGGTGTTGGTGTTTGTGTTCTTATTTATCTCTCAGAGGTTTCTTCCATTTATGTCCTGTCTTTCCCATTCATTTGAAGCTCTTTGAGGGGCTGGAACATGTCATAAATAATTGGCTGATTTTGTTTGGTCTATGTGGGCGAATAAAAATAATAATCATTAAGGTATTTTGTTAAGGGCTTACTTGGTGTCAGGCAGGGAATGTGTCTACCAACTTGGTAGTCTCCCAAGTGCTTAGTACAGTGCTCTGCACACAGTAAGCACTCGGTAAATACCATTGATCGATCGATTGACTAAGGTGATACTATTTAGGCAATTAACTATACCTGGTTTCTCTAAAGCTACACTATGGGCCTTTCCATTCATTTAGTCGTATATGAGAGCTTACTGTGTGCAGAGCACTGTACTGAGGGCTTTGGAGAGTACAGTACAATAGTAACACATTCCCTGTCCCCAGTCTTCCAGCTTCTTAAGCATAAACATCAAGATGAGAATTTAGAATAAGCTCAGAACTCTGAATAATAATTTTGAGTTTAGGACTGGAGAGGGAAAGGGAGATAACAAAAATGAGCAATTACCATTTCTAAGGCTTAGATTTCCCAGGTTGCAGAGTTCCTATTGAAGAAATACCGGGTGCTCACCTTTACGTCATCTATAAACACCCTAGCAGCATCTCAAGTTACCATATGAATGACCAAAGAGGTAACTCATTGTAAATGAAGTGTAGCTGATTTAGTTGAAATCAAGGGTGCAGTGATCCATTTTGGAGGTTGTAAAATTAATTGTTTTCCTGTGAACTATTGGCTGAGCTCCAAGCAGTAGGTGTTCTAGAATGGCTAAAAGAGTAAATTTCAGTGATAGGCATATCTAGGAAATAGTTCTTTTAGTGGTGATAGTGTTCAGACAAGAGTAGTCATTTGAGGGTTGGAATGAATGCAGTGCATAAGAGCTTGGAAAAGTGCTACACACAGTGAGCTTCCAATCAAAATATTGGGGTTAGGCCTATAGCAGGCAAATTCTGTTTTTCATCATATATTGAATTCTAAAGCTGGTTACCATGTTCTCCTTGTTTTTTGTCTTCTTATGTGCCATTTGTTCTTGATTTTTCTATTGAAATTTTCTCCTTTTATATTGGAAACTTACCAGACATTTTGGTTAGAAATATAGTGATAGGCCATGCGTCCATATTGGTCTATTTTAAATCCTGCAACTCAGCTATTTATAAAAAGATGAACAATAATTTCTGGTCTCCCTTCCCAAATATATTGTCCTAGGTTGATATGGATAGCCAGTTGTTAGTTAAACAAATGTACTACTTTTCACAATGGGTTACGTATGCTCTAGTGGCTTCAATATGAAAATGAGCTCCAGGAACTCAAATCCCTCGTACCTGCTGCCGATTTCAGCAAGTCACTGTGCTCCTTGCCTTTAGGGGTTGCATAAATGAAGTGGAAACTTTTTGTATTTTCAATCAATTGCACATTATATGATGCTTAAAAAATACATCTAATGTATTGCTTGGATATTGGTTAGTTATTGAAAGTGTCTGTCTTGACAGACACTAGACTGGAGACACTAGATTAGACTGTAAACTCCTTGTGGGCAGGGAACATGTCTCCCAACTCTGTTATATTGTACTCTCCCAACCACTTAATACAGTTTTCCACACACAGTAAGGCCTCAATAAATATGATTTTTGAGTTTTTGACCAGTCAGCTGTTGTCATTCATGCAATCATTCAATTGTATTTAATGAGTGCTTACTATGTGCAGAGACTGTACTAAGCGTTTGGGAGAGTACAGTGCAACAGTAAACAGACACATTCCCTGCCCACAGTGAGCTTACAGTCTACTACTTCCCCCAAACACTGGATTAAGATTTTGGGAGAAAGGCAGCCTGGAGGTACATGGGCAAGAGTTTCAGGGTTGCTAGGTAGGGACGTGGTTCTCCATGCCCACTTTTTTTGTGGACACTGCAGTGGGTCTAGTGAAAAGCTCAATCTTCCATCAGTCCTCTTCTCCAACTTCTCCTGCATTGGCTCTCGCTGGTCTTTCTTCACCTTTCCTTCTTCCCCATCACTTCATGGGATCTTTACACTTCTTCTTACTTAAGATGTGTGCTTAGGTGGAACTTGATATTTTTTGATAGAACAGCTGAAAATGATTATGGTTTTTCTCTATCAGGTACCAAAACCTAGTAACTCAACTAGAATGAAGTTGTCTTAGCTGTCTTCAGTTGTAATTTGCTGTCACTTGCCATATGCTCCCTGATTAATTCTGCAAGGGTTGTCAGCCTTAGATAATTTAATTTCTGTGCCTTAAAATGACATTCAGGAAAAATGTAAATAATTAGCTGCAAATTGCGACTAATAAACTGTCCTTTTTTTTTTTGTTTCTAGAGAAAAAAACAAAGCCGAAATCAAGGACAGAAAAGTCCTAGAAATTTTACAAGTCAAAGATGTGAGAATTCAAGAGTTGGAGCAGGTTGGTATTGTGGTGACAGCTTCTACGGTTGGCCATAGTTGTTGTTAATTAGCATGACATTATTTATGCTAAGATTTAAATATATTGAGATCATGTTCAAAATGGTATTTAATACATTAGCTCACCTGGGTGGAATTTATTTGGCTTCTGAATTGACTACAGGTTAAGCCTATACTAATGTTATAGCCAAACCTGTAATTTAGCAATTGTGCGGCATTCTGACTTTCTTCTAGGCTTTCTTTATTAGCTGTTTTCTTCTTTTCACATTAACAAGTACTTCACGTTTTCTTTGATTAGTTTGTGTATGAGAACTAAAAGTACTTACCTTTTTCAAGTCTTAACTTCTCCGTGCCTCAGTTACCCCAACTGTAACATGGAGTTGTTTTGTTGTCTGTCTCCCCCTTCTAGACAGTGAGCCCATTGTTGGGTAGGGATTGTCTCTATCTGTTGCCAAATTGTACTTTCTAAGTGCTTAGTACAGTGCTCTGCACACAGTAAGCGCTCAATTAATATGATTGAATGAATGACTGACTGATTAAGATTGTGACCTCCATGTGGGACATGGACTGTGTCCAACCTGATTAGCATGTATCGACTCCAGCGCTTAGCACAATGCCTGGAACATAGTAAGCGCTTAACAAATACCATTAAAAAAAGTCTCAGAGCACTACAGATTCAGTAACAGCATACTAGTGCAGTGTGACCAAGGCTAGGCTAGTTTCTTGGGCCAACTGCACAAATCTTCATGTTTCCATGAAAATATGTGGTATTTTGAAGAATGGAACCTCATGGGAGCAGGATTCCAAGTAGTCTCTGTCATTATATAAAATTTACATCCAAGATAGTGACCCCAAAGCCAGAACACCTAACACAACCTCAGTTAATAGCATTGTGTTTGGGTATTGGGACTCTTTCTCCTCCTCTTTTTTATGGTATTTATTAAGCACTTACTATGTGTCAAACACTATTCTAAGTGCTGAGATAAGTACAAATTAATTAGGTTGGACACAGTCTCTGCCCCTCATGGGGCTCACAGTCTATGCAGGCAAAATAAGGCCCAGAGAAGTTAAGTGACTTTCCCAAGGTCACACAGAAAGTAATTGGCAGAGCCAGGATTAGAACCCAGGTCCTCTGACCCTGGCCTGTTCTCTTCCCACTAGGCCGGGCTGCTTCTCCTCTTGTTTCATCTCCTCTGCCAACTCTCCTTGAACTACTTTGTTTCTCCAGTTGGCTAGCCTTTGTCTGTTAGCCAGGTGGATTACTCTGACCCAAGAAATGCTACTTAAAATGAGAAAATGCTTTTGTGGAACTTCTAGATTGTAAACTAGTTGTGGGCAGGGAATGTGTCTACCAACTCTGTCGTATTATATACTCAGCAAATATGATTGATTCTAGTGGAAAGAGCACAGGCTTAGAACTCAGGGGACCTGGATTCTAATCCTGGCAAGTCACTTCACTTACCTCATCTGTAAGTGCCTAGACGACACAGAAATGAGAGGGAGCCAGGGAAAAGAGGGCTTAATCGGGAAAGGCTCAATAACTATGTGTCTTCCAACTCTGTTATATTATTCTCTCTCAAGATCTTAGTGCAGCACTCTGCACAGAGTAAGCACTAAATAAATATGATTGATTGATTGACCCATTTCCTACCAGCAATGCCTGTTGACATTTTTTATTCTGCCTCCTTTTGCTGTGTTCTTAGAGCCTTTGATCTGAGCGTCAAACCATGTCTAATTACTGTCTGTAGGTTGCTGCTGTCTCATAGCTGCTTTCAGGTATGGGTCTGTGGCCTTGTGTGGAAGGGATTGTTGATCATGAATTGGCCTTGTCAGCCACACCTGTAAGTACTGATAAACAATCTCACCATTAAGAGTGTCATCATTAGATCCAGAAGGACTTTGTTTTCATATAATATGGATTAACGATGATGCTAGTGAAACAGCTTGAAAATCAGAGTATGCGTCCTGCAGTAAGATCCACATTTCATAGCCTCAGAGGTCGATACTGTAATCACTTTGTAAACCTTCAGGTGGTTTCAAAGTTAAAGCCACATGGATAATGAATGTCACCTTCCCATCTTTGTTCTTGCAGTACTGAGCATTAGAATTGTACTTACCAAGCGCTTAGTACAGTGCTCTGCACACAGTAAGCACTCAATAAATACAATTGAATGAATGAAAGGGACACCCATTTGCTGGGCTGCCCCCAGCCCCTGCATCTGGGATCCCAGCTTGAAGTATAGAGACCTTGTGTGCCAGAGACTAAATCCCGGGGCCAGCCTGAATGTGGAGCCAATGCCAGTGCCCGAGTCCCTGCTGGAGTCAGGGCAGAGACCATGTTTCCTTCCACCCACCAATCCCCTCTGTCAGCCCAGAGCACCCTCACGAGCTTCACGATGCTGTAAGCTGAATCCTCCCCCTCGTCGCTGGGCTGGCTACTAAGGTAGTTCAGACCACGGATGAGGCACAGAGAAACTGTGACAGCCTACCCACTCATTTTGGAGAACTCAGATAAACAGGTCAAAGTTCAAAATGGCAGTAATCCTTTGTGGAGCCCTTTGAACTCAAAGGAGAGCTATATGCATCGACATGTAAGTGTGTATGTATCATAAAATTAAATTTTAAAAAATGTTTAGAAATTATCTTTTACCTTCATATAGATCATTTAAAACCTAAAATATACAAGTAAATAAATTTAAATGGAAAGTGTGGTTTTAAAACTTTTAGTAGGATAGATATCTCTAATCAGAATTCTCTGGAATGCATATGTTTTTTGAAAAATACGTATTCATGTAACATACAACAAACCGACTGTCTCGATCTATCCTGGATTTATGGAATACAATATCCATTTGGCAAACTTCATTTCTGTAGTGTATGTGATGTGAATTAAAATATCCCTTTTCATGGGTGTTGAAAACTAAAATTGAATGAGCAATAATTAAATCCCCATCCTCTTTTATCACACAATTATCTAACAAGTTTTCAGTCTTGATCTGAGGAGACTGAAGGTACTCTTTATGACTTTGTATCATTTCAAAAATTATAGATTGCTTTGAAAATTTTCAGCTTACTGTATAGATCTATATTAAGACTTCAAAAACAGATGGCTGAGAAAAAATATTTGTAATGTCAGGCTTTACCATTAAATATGTCGCATTCTTAAATCATTTCCTCTGAAGGGATTCTGAGTTTTGTATTTACAGAATATTTTGCTATAGAAAGATTCATGAATTCAAATGGAGGTCATGATTATCCCGATACTAGTCTCATTTTTACCATGAAAAGTCTATGGATGCACTACCAGCACGATTGCAGATGGAGGTGGGGTGTTCTGGGAGAGATGTGTCCATGGTATCACTATGGTCGGAGACCTCTTGACAGCATAAGACAAGACAAGTCTCAGTTTTCAGGTGGTCTACACATTATTGATTCTGAAAAGAGAGAGAACTAATCTGGGTTTTTAAGCTTCATTCGACTTCCTCCTACTACTAGGCAGTGGACAACAACTAGTAGTCACAGGGAACGTGTCTGCCAACTCTGTTATATTACACTCTCCCATGTGCTTACTACATTGCTCTGCGCAAAGTAAGCACTCAGTAAAATAGCATTGACTAAATTTGCCTGTTTCTGTTGTCTTCTTAGTACACATGCTCTTTCTTCACTCTGTTAATAATGTTAAGCAAATGTAACCTTTAATTGGTTGGGCGATAGATTGCCTTCTCTACTCCTGATCCCTAGGAAGAAGTCTGTCGGCAGTGTTTAGAAATAAAGGTACTCACTGTCCACTCCTCAGGATGAGTGAGGTCCCAATTCTGGGCATGCTTCAGATATGGGAATACATGGGAGTAAAAGACGTGGGCTTCCTAAAACTCTCAATGGCACGCTGGGAGGTTGCATTGTTGTGACTGACCCTCAATATGAATGTATACTCTCCAGACGTTCTCTTCCTTGCTTTTCCTATGAACTTAAAGAGATGGCGACACAACCAGGGTAAAATTGGAGGCTACAATGGCATTTCAACTCCACAGGTCAATACCATAGTTATTTCTTAAGTCACATGTGCTTTATATTAGCTACTGCCAAATTCTATGAGGATTTCCTAATTCTCTTCAGTCTCAACCGAATGCTTTGTTTTGGAGATGATGCTGAAGGAAATGGGGTTCAAATGATAGAAAAGGAAGTATGACTGGGAATATAATTAGCCTTTTTTGAATTGACTTGATTCATAGAAGAAGTAGACAATGCACTACTTGTTTAGCCTTGATGAGGGAGTTTAGCCGTATTTTACAAATTGCAGATAAATTTCCCTGGCGGGTCATTCCGGAAGGATTTACATTCTAGAAAGTTTTCAGTGTCTCATTTAGGCTGAAATAGATCCAAATGGAAATGTTAACATGTAACAGCACTTCTTTTTAGATGTCAAAGTTTCACAATGTTCAAAAGAAAACAAGTGTTGGTCAATTGTTGGGTTTCTAAAATGTACCCTAAATCAAAGGAGTTGATTGAGTGGTCAGTATGATAAATCCTGATGAATAAAAAGTCTGTTACCAAGTCTGTTACCATCATTTATTGCTGTGAGATCTTGTTCTGATTATTGTGTAGTATGTTCAATGTTTTAGAAAAAGTCATTCTTTATTGGGCATTTAAAGGGGTGGTGGCATTTGAAACTTTTTTAGTTGGTTTGCAATGGATTTCTGAAGTGAGGAATTTTTTCTTGAGAAAATTAGGATTTCTCTAGAACCCGTGCTTTGTCAATGAGAAGACTATTTGGTTAAAATGATTCCTAAGGTGAGAACCCTGTGTGGCCTAGTGGAAAGAGCATGGGCCAGGGAGTCAGAGGACCTGGGTTCCAATCCTGGCTCAACCACATACCCACTGTGTGACCTTGATCAATTCACTTAACTTCTCAATGTCTATTTCAAGCTAAGCTAACTATAAACTCCTTGTGGGCAGGAAACATGTGTACTTACTCATTTGTTGTACTCTTCCAAGTACTTAGTAAAATGCTCTGCACACAGTAAGTGCTCAATAAATATGGTTGTCTGTTGTGTGACTTTGGGCAAGTCACTTAGTTTCTCTAAGCCTCTGTTCCCTCATCTGTAAAATGGGGATTCAATACCTGTTTTTCTTCCTACATAGTCTGTGAGCCCCATGTGTGATTTGTTCATTTTGTATTTATCCCAGTGCTTAGTACAGTGCTTGGCACATAATAAGTGCTTAACAAGTACCACAATCATTGATGGTTTTATT
Organism: Ornithorhynchus anatinus; assembly: GCF_004115215.2. NCBI lineage: Eukaryota > Metazoa > Chordata > Mammalia > Monotremata > Ornithorhynchidae > Ornithorhynchus > Ornithorhynchus anatinus. The sequence goes on along the minus strand of NC_041753.1, from coordinate 43,401,597 downwards.
ATTAACCCAACCTACAACCTACATACATCCTTTCTAATCTGTTTTTAGGAGGACACATTTCTAATTAGATACAAACTAGCAGCAGTTTTCAATTATCCATATTATAATTGTTTTCTCTTTTTTTGGATAATAATTTGCAATAGAATTATAATGTTTGCCGTGCTAAAACAATTTCAATTACACATAATGAAATATCTTTAAGTATTTTAATGCATTTAAAATATATGGAGTAAAATACTGTAGTGAATTAAACATTTCTCCACATATTTTAATGTGTTAAAAATCTCAAGTAAAATACTATAGTGAGGTATGTACTGAGTGTTTGTGTGCAGAGCATTGCTAAACATAATTAATGCCATCAGCTGGCATTCTAATGGGAGAAGTTACACAACATTATAGCTAGGAAGAAGGTGGCTTCAGAAAGTTCTTCCAAATATAGGGTATATAAATTGTCATGCAGGTTAAGTGCTATGGGTGGTTGTAGGTAAGTGATAGTGGAAGGATATAATTCGGGGAGAAAAAAATTACTGGGGGGTGACTTCTGGAGAAAATGGAATTTCAAGAAGGCACTGAAGATGGGGAGAACTTTGGTATAGCAGATTTAAAGCAGAATAGCCTAATGGAAAGATCATGGGCCTAGGAGTCAGGACCTGGGTTCTAATCCCAACACTTCCATTTGCCTGTTGTGTTACTTTGGGCAAGTCACTTCAAATCTCTGTCTCATATTTGCCTCATTTGTAAATGAGGATTTAATACCTGATTTCCCTCCAACTTGGACTGTGAGCCCCATTTGGGACAGGGACTGTGTCCAACCTGATTAAGTTGGATCTCCCCCAGAATTTCATACAGTGCTTGATACGCAGTAAATGCTTAACACATTCTGTTTAAAAGGAGAGGAAGTTCCAGGAAATAGAGAGGTTTTGAGCAGGGGCCAGAGACTTAAGTAGTGAGAGCAAAGAACAGTAAGAAGGTTGGCTTGAGCACAGCATCGAGTGTGAACGGTGAATAGACTGGAAGTTCTTTGTGGGCAGGGATCATGTCTACCAAATCTGTTGTATTGTACTTTCCCAAGTGCTTTGTACAGTGCTGTACACACAGTAAGCACTCAGTAAATACAACTTGAGTAGTGGGTGAGCATGGAAGAAAGAAGAAGGGATCTGGTGACAAATCTCAGGAATTTTTCTTGATGGTGAAAGAAATGGGTACTTGTTAGTAGATTTGGAGGATGAGAGAGAAGTGACTAGAACGATGCTTTCAGAAGATGATTCAGGCTGCGGAGCTTAGTAGAGACTGAAGAGGGAAGAGGTTGGAGTTAGAGGCCAATGTAGAGGCCGTATCTGTAATCTAATTGGGAGATGCTAAGGGGTGAAATGAGAGAGGAGGAAAAGTTGGCCCTTCACTCAAGCCTAGTGCAATTTAGGCTTCTCATTGCAAAATCAGTTAAGTTTAAGAAAAGTAACATATTTTAGGAAGGATATGCATGGATTTATGGAGATTATAGAACACTGAAAATTTTGAATCAGGCAATTATAAGCCAAAATAATTTTCCATAGTTTTCTGAGGGGGAAACATTTTTATCAGCTTTCAAAATGCTGAAATGAAAGGCTAATCTAAAATGGTAGAGTTTTCTTCTGAAAATCTATATCCTCCAAATCAAATCAAATTTCTTATCTGTGGGGAATTGCTTTACTGAACTAGTAACAAAAAAAATTTTCCTTAATGAATTCCCTAGAAAAGTTTTAAGAAAACTTTTTCTTGGACTATTATTTTTATTTTGTGGGAAAAAGTCTATCATATGCATATCTCAATCAATCTAACAAGCATATTCATTGAGTGCTTAGTATGTGCAGAGTACTGTACTAAGCACTTGGGAGACTACAACATAAGTCGGCACACAGTTGTATTTATTGAGCACTTACTGTGTGCAGGGCACTGTATTAAGCACTTAGGAGAGTACCCACAAAAATGTAACACAAGGAGCTTGCAGTGTAGAGAGATAGACATTAATATAAATAATTTACAGATGTGTATATACGTGTTGTGGGGATAGGGGTAAATAAGGGGTGCAAATCCAAACAAAAGGGTGACACAGAAGGGAGTGGGAGAAGAGAAAATGAGGGCTTAGTCGATTAAGCCCTCTTTTCCCTGGTTCCCTCTCCCTTCTATGTCATTTTTGCACTTTGATCTGTGACCTTAGGGCATTCGATATTCGACTCTGTCAGCCCCCCCATCACTTTAAATATATAGAAATTATATATTCATTTATATTATTGCCTGTCTCCCTCTCTAGTCTGTAAGATCTTACGGGCAGGGACCGTGTCTCCCAACTCTGATGTACTCTCCCAAGTGCTTAGTACAATGCTCTGCACAAAGTAAGTGCTCAAATACCATTGATGATGATGATAAAGGCCTCTTGGAGGAGATGTGATTTTAATAAGGCATTGAAAAGATGGGACGAGTGGTTAAGCTGGTGGATACGAGGGGGCAGTTCCAGGCCAGAGGCAGGATGTAGGCAAGGGGGTCGGCGGTGAGATAGATGAGGTCCAGGTACAGCGAGTAAATTGGGATTAGAGGAGCAAAGTTTGCGGGCTGGGTTGTAGTAAGAAATCAGAGAGGTAAGGTAGGAGGGGCAAGGTGATTGAGTGTTTTACAGCTGATGGTAAGGAGTTTCTCTTTGATGTGGTGGTGGATGGGCATCCACTGGAGGTTCTTGAGGAGTGGGGAAACATGGACTGAACATTTTTGTAGAAAAATGATATGGAAAGAAGAGAAGTTTGGACTGGAGTGGGGAGAAACTGGAGGCAGGGAGTTCAGCAAGGAGCCTGATGCAGTAATCAAGGCGGGACAGGATAAGTACTTGTATTAACATTGCAGCAGTTTGGTTGGAGAGGAAAGGGCATACTTGAGCGATATTGTGAAGGTTGAACCAATAGGATTTGGTGATGGATTGAATATTTGGATTGATTGAGAGAGATGAGTTGAGGATAATGCCAAGGGCTTATGCCACAGGGAGAATATATGAGTCAGAATTTTGAAAGTTTAAATCACACCAACTTGGTCGTCCTTATTTTGGCCAGACTAGCTCATAAACTACTGCATTAAGTTGAAATTTGAAACTCTTAAGTAAGAAAAACACAATGTGGAAAACAATTCTCTTTTGTTTTCCCGGTTTTTTAACAAATTTGGAACTGTTTCTTTATATTCCTTTTTGGGTTATTGGTATTTAAATTCTTAGGTCAAAATATTTAATTCAACCCTCAGTTATTCAGGGATTTCCTATCCAGTTGGTGGGTTATTCAGGCTTCTCCTTTTCTTTCCTCATTAACAGCCATACCAGAAGTTAGAATGTAAAATAAAAGGAGCTGAAATTCAATTTAGTTAATTTTGTTGCTTGTCAGAAATGCTGGTTAAAGATTTGTTAGGAAGGGAGATGATATCTATTGAAGTATATTTTTAAAATTTTTGGTAGATTTCATATGTTCATTATTTTCCAGCCCCTATTATCATGGATACTTAAGAGTTGGCTGTATTTTTAGCAAAGTTAATTCATCTTTGGGTCATTCAAGTGAATCTATGTGGATTTTTTTTATCTCTTTGTTCTGTTTGGAAGAATCATTGAATCAATCAGTGATATTTATTAAATGCTTACTAAATGAAGAGCACTGTACTAAGTGCTTGGGAGAGTACAGTACAGCAGAGGTGGTAAAGTCATTGTGGCCAGGGAATGTGTTTGCCAACTTTGTTGTATTGTACTCTCCCAAGTGCTTAGTACAGTGTTCTGAACAGTAAGTGTTCAATAAATATAGTTGATGATCCTGATGAAGGAGTTTACAATCTAGAAAATAAGGTGATTGTCTGGCTACAGATTGTGAGTTTCTTTATATTCTGATCAGCTTTGCATGAGAGAAATCCCAGCACCCCAAATTATGGCCTCACAGTTTGAATAGTTTATTGCTTAGTACAGTGCCTGGAACAATGTAAGCACTTAACAAGTACTATAATAATAATAATTATTATTATTATTAATAAAGAAAATACTGTTTCAGAATCCTGCCAAACTGGGAACCATGGCTTTGGCTGGCAAGTTGTGGTACTGTCATATTTTGGGCACAATGAGGTGGTTAGCTGACAGTGGTAGCCCCAGCCTAATTTTTGGCAATGCGATTGATTTATCAAACATAAAATCAAGAAGGGTAGCACAGCCTTTGGGAGACTGTCAAATGGAGTGTGGCAGCATCACAAGATGAGGCTCAATCAGTCATATCTTTGGAGAACTTACTTTGTGCAGACCAACTAAGCTCTTGGGAGAGTTAGGAGCCATGGACCTTGCCCTTAAGGAGCTTACAATCTAATAGGGAAGAAAGTCGTTCAGTTGAATTACAGGTAGGGGAAGCAACAGAGTATAAAGATATATCTATAAGTGCTGTCTGGTGGGGGTAAGGTGAGTTTCAAAATGCTTAAGTGCATAGGGTTCTCCAGACCAAACTAATGGTCTACAGAATTATAGTGCTGTGCAGTATTCTCAGGTTGTGAGACATGAATCCCCTAAGTCCATCAGTCAGTCAGTTGTTGATATTTGTTGAGCACTTGCTGGGTGAAGAGCACTGTACTAAGTGGCCCATCAACATTGTTATAGCTCCCAAGCACATAATACAGGGCTCTGCATGCAGTAAGCCCTCAATAAGTACCATTAGATCGATTGATTGATTGGGAAGGTACAATACAACAGAGTTGGTAGACAGGTTTCCTGACCAGTATGAGCTTACAGTTTAGAGAGTCTCCTTAAGCAATTCCATGATTCTCTGTTGACTTACTCCTCGTCAACCATCTCCCCTCCAACGACATCCCTGTTGACTCCCTCCCTGTTGACTGCCTGTCGGATTCTTGCCTGTCGGCTCATTATATGTTGACTCATTTCCTGTCTACTCTCTCCCAGCTCCCCTTCTCTAAGTCAGTTTTACACCTTCTATGTGTATCATTCAATAATAGCATATGGGCCTATTGAGCATTGATTGTGTAGGAACTGTATCTGCTGATCAAAGATTCCTGGTGTGAGGAAATAACCCTCCCACTCCGAGAGCCTGTCTTTTTTTTTTATGATTAGGACTCATTTGGGGCCATAGAGACCTATTCTGGTATCTTGTAAATCTGCCATCAGAGCCTAGTATATAGACTCTCCAAAATTTCTTCCCTCAGGTCATGCCTTTGTTCATGCCTTGACTCCTAGACTGTGAGCCCCAGTGTGTTTGCTTATTGTAATATTGTACTCTCCAAAACTCTTAGTAAAAAGCCCTGCACACAGTGAGCCCTCAGTAAATACGATTGACTGACAAGGACCATGTCCAATCTGCTTACAATGTATTTTCCCCAGCACTTAGCAAAGTGCCTGGCACAGAGTAAACACTTAAAAATACCATAATTATTATTATTTAAAAAAGAGACAGGGTAAGTTCATTAAACAGTGAAGCCATGGTCTGTGTAGAATGGAGGTGATCCTGGATTGGCCAGGTCTGTTTATCAGACAGCAACTCCCCTCGCTATTCACCTCTGTTCCATTGCACTGTCAAAGGGTAAACAAGCTTCAACAGAGGCAATCTAAAAGCCCACATTGGCTCTATTTGTTCTGGGGCTTTGTACTCAGCAGCAAAAATATTTGAGAACAACCATGTGACTCCACTAAGGCTCAGAAATAAATTAGGGAAAAGATGAAAAAATTGAGAAATATTTGTTGAAAAGGCTAAGGCTAGTGGCAGAGGTGAAAATAGGTACTGATAAAATCAGTGTTTGCTTCAAATAGGAGAGACTAATGAATAGTAGTTCGTTAGTGCATACTACTTGCAGTGTGCTAGAGGTGAAAGACCCAATCTCTGTACCCAGGGATTTTAAAATCTAACATGGGCGTCAACATATCTAGCTCTCCTTGGAAGCAGACTGATGCCATGTTAATGCAGGCACTTATCCTATCCCACCTTGATTATTGTATCATCCTCCTTGCTGACCTCCCTGCCTCCTGTCACTCCCCACTCCAGTCTGTACTCCACTCTGCGGCCCAGATCATTTTCCTTCAAAATTGATCAGACCATGTTTTCCCCACTCCTCAAGAAACTCCAGTGGTTGCCCATCCACCTCCACATCAAACAAAACTCCTCTCCATTGACTTTAAAGCAATCCATCACCTTGCCCCCTCCTACCTCGCCTGGCTACTCTCCTACTACAACCCAGCCAACACACTTGGTTCCTCTACTGCTGACCTTCTCACTGTACCTCGATCTCGTTTATCTTGCAACCGACCTCTCACCCATATCTGACATCTGGCCTGGATTGCCTTCCCTCCTCATATCAGACAGATAATTGCTCTCCCCGATTTAAAAGCCTTATTGAAGGCACATCTCCTTCAAGAAGTCTTCCCTGACTAAGCCCTCCTCTTCTCCCACTCCCTTCTGCATCTCCTGACTCGCTCCTTTCATTCATCCTCCTTCCCATCCCCACTGCACATATGCATATATCTGTAATTTATTTATTTATGCATATTATTGTCTGTCTCCCCCTCTAGAATGTGAGCTCGTTGTGGGCAGGGAATGTGTCTGTTGTTGTATTGTACTCTTCTAAGTGCTTAGTACAGTGCTTTGCACACTAAGCGCTCAATAAATACAGTTGAATGAATGAATAAATATACAAGCTCCAACACTGGACCCACTTCTCTGACCAGATCCCTTTAGCGTTCCCTAGTTATAAAAATTGGAATTTAGAAGTAATATACGACAAAAGAAAATGCGAAAGCTTGATCACCCTGGTATTAACAATAAAAATAAATAAAAGCCTTTGCTGGCAATATTGACTTTTTATCGAGTTCATTTTCTTCAACAGAGGGAATCAGGACAACAACAGGAAATAAATAACCTGGTAAAAAGGAAGATTGCTGTGGACGAAGAAAACATTTTCCTAAAGAATGAATTCATTGACTTACAGCAGAAATTTAACGATAAAAGTCAAGAACTTAAGGTATATTGACATGTACAGAGTTTTATAAGATGATAACTTTGATGTACTTCTTTAAGCTGTGTCAGCTTTTGTGGCATAGAAAGTGACAAGCTTGGAGGAGAAATTGCCTTAGGCGTCACTATACCATACCAGTTTCCCCTCACACACGCACACACGCACACAAAACTGAGATAGAGATGCTTTAAAGCTAAGAATTCAAGCTGTATAACTTTCAGATAAATAGTTAATGATGGAAACGGAGCAAAGAAAGTAGGAGTGTGAAGATGTGGCTTTTTTTAATTAGATTCTGATGGGACTGGCATTATTAATTGATAAAGCCCAGGTCTGGGAGGATATGTCGGTGTGGGTCTCAAAAATAGCTGGGGACAGCATCAAAGGCAGCTTGATCAATTAATGGGCTCTTTGCAAATGTGTACTCATCAAAGCTGTCATCCAGTTAAAAAATATGACCCTTCCACCTGCATGAAAAGAGGCCAATAAAAGTACATAGGTGACCTTGGCCATCAAATATAGAAGAAGCTGCTGTGAGAGGAAAACTGCACAGTTTATATTTGCTGATTAGTTCTCTCTTTTTTTTTTTGTTTATCGGCCCTTGTGGTACTGTTCTACAGGACACTAAGGAGTGTGCACAGAAGAAGGAAGAGCGCAACAGACTGGTTATAAAAAATCTGGAGGAGGAAAATGAGGGATTAAATACACGCTGCACTGACCTGCTAAATGACCTGGAGAAACTGAGGAAGCAGGAAGCACAATGGAGACTAGAAAAATCTGGCATTGATGATAAAGTAAAGGTATGAGAGGGAATGGACTCTTGCCTCTTCTTGCAGAACTAACTTCTGATGGGCACTTTCATTACATGTTATTTTCTTAAAATATCAAGTTATATATTCAAATCTACCAGTGGGGACTGACATTCATTTATATTCCTTCACTTAAGACTCATAGCTTTTTAAAAATTGATGTAGCAAAGCAGGAAGCTGACTTCAAATAGTCATCCTAAAGTATAATCATTAAAAAATAAAAGCTATTGCATTTTCAAATAAAATGCAATTTTAAAAAAAAATTTAGAATCATCGGCTGCTTGACTTTTTTCAATTAGAGGTGGAATTCACTAATGCATATCTATTGTATTGGACTGGATATTTCTAAAATAATTTTCGGCTAAATCCTTAAAATTTCACCCAAACTTGTTTAATACTAGGAAAATGCTATTTTAACCTCGAGAGGGCTGCACTCTTGTTACTTTTAAAATTGTTTTTCTTCCCTTGTTATACTGTTTTGATCATGCCCAATTTTTCCAATTAAACTTGCATCGGTTTTATCCATTACATTGGAATATGGATTATTTGCAGTTTTTCATTTGTAGTCTAATCAAATCTGAAAGTTGTTTTTGAAAGGCTTATTATATGTTGTTAGAACTGTACTTTGTGGGAATGATGTGCTTGTAAATATATGTGTCAGTATAAAAATGTGTATGTATATACCCAAGAAGAAAGTGTATATTTGCATTTTCTACGATATAAACGTTGTTTAGGAGGGAAAACACAACATTTGAGCCAGAGTACTCCTGGTGGCGGCGGAAGGAAGAGCTTTGAAAGTTTTCTGGGTTCTGAGAGTGGCTTAAGACCTTTAAGAAAACCTGATGGAAATTGAGTATTTACTAAGAAAACAGTGATAAGCATGCTATTGAATTGAAATATACAGAAAGGATAAATTGAAATATACAGAAAGGATACCCACTGCTAAGGTATGGGACAATATTTTCTTCTCCACCTAATGAAAAGCATTGACTTTAATTAACTTGGGACCCGCCCAAGGGCACCTAAGGATTTTACAGATTTATTCTACATTGATGCAGCAATGCAACTCTGTTCTGCCTGTTCATTGCCCAGGCAGTATGATATTTAATAGATGGTCAAAGTGGAACAGGAAGAAACTGATGGCTTTTCTGCTACCGTGTTTCTCTGAAGTAGTAGAACTTCATCCACGTAGAGTTGAGTGTAATTGTGCCCATTCCAGCAGGAGTGGAACCTGAATTTGGCTGTCAGTGGTTGTCAGTCAGTCTGGTTAGGTAAGAGACTGTAGCTAATGGGGGAATGGCAGTTCAGGGAGACTCTCTCTCCTTCCCTCCCTAGCTAGGAGAGCAGAGCCTAACATTTTGCTTTGGTAGTAAAAGATCGATTCATTGTGGTTCTGTTAAAACTATTCAAATTCAGAACTATAGTCCACCTAAGATCTTGTTGGTTCATTTTTTACAATATTTCTAGACTCTACACCTTTTCTTCATCCAAATGGCTACCATTCTTGTCCAAACCCTTGTCATATTCCTCATCTACTACTGCATCATCCCACTTGCTCACATCCTTACCTCCAGCCTTTCCCTCCTACAGCCCATACTTCACTCGGCTGCTTGGATCATTTTTCGAAGCCATTGTTTTCTGCACATCTCCCCATTCTTCAAAATCCTCCAATGACTGCCCATTCTTCTCTATAGCAAGTAGAAACTCCTGATTACAGGCTTTAAGGTGCTCGATCAACTCTCTTCTCACTAATAATCCTCACATCACTCCTTCTACAACCAAGCCCAGACACTGTGCTCCTCTAATGGCAATGTACTCCCTGTGCTTCGCTTTCATCTCTCTTAACATTGACCTCTAGCTCATATCCTTTCTGAAATTCCCTCCCACTTCATGTCTGACAGACTACCACTCTCCCTATCTCCAAATCCCTACTAAAGTCCCATTTCCAGGAAACCTTCCCTGACTAATCTCTCATCTTCCTGGCCTATTGTCTCTCTCTGTCACCTATGCATTTGAGTCCTTTAGCCTCTAAACCCTTAAATACTTACCCTGCTTCCTCCCACCCCCACACCAGCATGTGTATACTCATCTTTAAACTCTGTTGCATCTTCCTACTTGTAATTTATTATAGTGTCTGTCTCCTCCACTAGCTTGTAAAAGGACAGGGAATATCTCACCTAACTCTTCCAACCCCTAAGTTCAATGTGCTGTATAGAGGTGTGCTCAGTAAATACTATTGACTGACTGGTAGCTGCTTGGCGGCTGCTGACTAGTATGGTCAGGCAGTCTAGAAGCTGGTGGAGCAGAAAAATGGTCCCCAGAACAAATAGCAAGGGCCATATACAAAGAGGAAATCTAAGCAGGTACTGGACTAATGCAGTTCCTCAGTTGAGCTTCTGCTCTTCTTTCCCATGACTGAGAACTCTCCCTTGTTTGGTCTCAGGAACGGAGAAGTAGGATATGCTCTGAGCCCTATGTCAATTGAGTATTGAAAAAAGTCACTTTGGAGTTGGAGTTTTTTGAGCCATCTTCCCCAGAAACCCTCCTTATCTTCCCCAAAATCCTTCCTTTTCCATTGAAACAATGGTTGACACAAAGCTGTTTTTTAATAACAGGAGGACTTTCATGATCACAGGTACTGTTTTCTGCAGGAATGACTGTATCCATACAAGGGTTAACTTCTAGCACCTGGCAGCTTCCCACCTGCAGGCAGTCTTCATTTCAACCTTATGGGAATGTAGAAATGCAGAGTTGTTTGTTGATTGCCAGGTGGATTTAAGGCAGTGAAAAAGGCAATGGGTGGGGGAAATGTCATCTGGAATAAAGTGAAAAGGTGGGTTTATATTTTAAATATTTAAATATAATAGTTTATTGAATATTCTTTTCAATAATCCAACATGAAAATCCTCCTTATATTCCTTTAAAGAGCTCTCAGTTCCTGCTCTCTTGGCCAGACGATTGAGGTTCTCTCCTGAGCCTAGCCCTTCTGCTAATTCCTGTTTACCTGAGATTCCCTTCTGAGTCTGAACCTAACTCTTCTGTTAATTCCTGTTTGCCTGAGGTTCTCTCCTGAGTCTACTTCTTCTGCCAATGCCTGTTTGTCTATTGCCTGTTCTGATTTCTGAACCTTAATACTCCTGTTTTGTGTGCTGTATATCTGTCCATTCACTATCCTGGCTCACTTATCTGTCCTGACCTGTCTACTGAACCAGTCCATTTTTCCTGCAACCGGCCAAGACCTCTGTCCACCTTGGCTGGCCCTATGCTCAAACAGTTCCAAACTGAATACTCTGGAGCTGTTAGCTGCCATGTATTAACAAAGGAAAATCCATATTTTATTTGCTCAAAAGAAACCAAATTAGAGATTTCACTGCCATCATGAAAATAACAAATGAAAACTAAGTAGATCTAACTGCATTTTTTTAAACACTCAACATGTTTCAATATGGATTTAACTTCACTCACCAATTAGAGTTTGCAGCATCTGTTGTTTCAAATATAAGTGCATTTAAAATCACTGGAATTTTGTGGGTTTTTGGGGTTTTTTTGCATTTCAGAAATTACCAAACTGAGTTTGCTTTTGCCTTTGAAAGACTTAACTGTTGGTGTGAAATAGTGTGTGATTTTTGTACTCCAAAGCTGTAGAGAGTTGAGTTAACAGCAGGGTACAATAATCATCCAAATAACCTTTTTAAAAAAACTTTTCTTATAATATTCATCTTTTTGTGGTGGTATCCCGGTGATTGAGCTACAACTTTACCCTGTGTTTGGTGCTGCTCTACTAAAGAAGCTAGAATTTGATTATATATTGAGTAACAATATTGCAGAAAATGTTCCAGAAATTAGAAGGAACTAAAATAAACATTCTAAAAAGTATACAAATAATAGTGAATGTTATTGGGAGTAATGGAAGATCCTCGGTCCTGAGACTTTAGGACAGAGAATCTGCATGGAGGAATTGATACTGGGCTGTGGAGTACAAAGAGCTAGTAGGTGAGCAGGAGTACAGCACATTGTGTGGGGTAAATAAAGGATTTTTTTTTTTTGGACGGTACCTATTCGTGGCAGAAGTGATCTTAGCATTGTGCTGATGCTATGCTTTAGTGCCATAACCCATCAAGCAGTTGCCTTGGTAATCACTGCAGCTTTTGTTTCCCACATTAGCCAGTTACTTTTCAGGAGTCGTACTAGGCCTGTTCACCTCAAAGGTTATTCTGGGAAACCTTCACCGGAAGCAGAGCGGTGTGAGCCCTCATCACCACCGCCTCCTTGGAGCTCCTGCACTGAATGTCAAAACCTGCTCCCATGTCATGGGACGCAGCCTTCTCAGTTTTCAAATGTTGCATAATGGCAGCCAATCAGGACCTGGGACTGGAAGTTGCAGTCCATGAAGTTATGGGATTTCAGCATGACCTCCCGCACCCCACCCTCTGTTCACCCCCACCCCTTACCACCACCCCAAACCACTCATCCCCACGGCATCTCCCCATCAGCTCACTCTCATTAAATCTATCTCCTCCTCTTGTGCTGAGCACCTCCACTCCGTGAAGCCTGTGAATCCCCGTTCCATCATGCAAATTTACTTTCATCTGACCTCTTCCTAACTCAGTCATTGCTCCTTGCCACTGCCAACACCTGGCTCGTTCCTAATGATGTCCTCTCCTCTCCTGTGCTTTTCTGGGGGGCCTCCCTTACTTTTTTCCCTGTTTCACTGTCCCTCCCCCTCTGCACATACCAGACCACCATTCATTCATTGTCGTATTTATTAAGCCCTTACTATGTGCAGAGCACTGTACTCCCCACCTTCAAAGCCTTATTGTGGTCTCATCTCCAAGAGGCCTCCTTTAATTAAGCCTTCTTCTCCTTAACTCCCTGTCCCTCCTGCCTCATCTATGCACTTGGATCTGTACTTTTTGGGCCCTTTATATTCATTCCACCCTCAGTTTCACAACACTTGAACACATATTTGTAACTTATATTAATGTCCATCTCCCCCTCTAGACTGTAAGCTCATTGTGGTCAGGGAACGTGTCTACCAACTCTATATTGTACTCTGCCAAGCACTCAGTACATTGCTCTGCATGCAGCAAGTGCTCAATAAATACCATTGATTGATGGGGGAAAAGAGAGGAGTTGGCTTGCTACCCAATCCCTAATGCTACTTTCACACCAATCCAGCCTTGGAACATCTCCTCCACACTATATTTTCTCCACTCCTGCCATGGAATGCTGTTGTTGGAAGTCTAGGCACCAGGCCAACTTCATCTACATCAAATTAATCTCGGCTCTTTGTACCTTTTTCCACTCTTTCCCTCCTCCTTCTTCATCACCTCCCATTCCCATTGTCCCTACCAATTGTTCCAGACATTTAACTGACTCCTGGGAACCCCAGCTTCCCCACCTCCACCCTACCTAGCCTCTGATGACCTTGCCAGTTTCTTTGTTGACAGAATGGAGACCATCAGTTGTAAGCTCCCAAATGTGTCCCATTCACCTTCCCAGCTCTCTCTATCCTCCTCCACTGTCTCTCAAGGGATCTCCCATCTGCTTTCAAAATCTATTTCCTTCACCTGCTCCTCCAATCATATCTTTTCTCACCTTCTTAAAATAAAAAAAAAAACTTGTGGCCTTACCTCTTCCCCTGTGACCACCATCTTCTACCACTCTGATAATGTCTTCTTCTCTGCTTTCAAATGTTATGGGTATACATTGATGTTGCTATTTGAGTAGCTATATATTTATATGGTTTTCATGAAATTTTTAGATCTCGAGATCATCTTAATGCTCTTTATTTCCTATGGGAAACTATACTTAATTTAGCCCTATTTCACTTAATGCTCAGATTTCTTGGCACCAATCAAGAGCACTGACGAGGATTATTATTTTTTGCTTATTCATCTGCACATCTCCATTTGCCTGCTATTGCTTTGTTCTCTCTCCTGCTTCTGATATATGTATACACACACATACATACACAGACACACACACACACACACGATTTGTATCTCCTTCTCTCCCCTTTTGGATTGCAAATTCCTCGAGGATAGGGACTACATCTTTTACTCTCATTGTATTCTCCCCAGTGCTTAGTACAGTACTAGGCACACAGTAGATGGTCAAAAATTACTATTTGTGAAAATAAACCATTTTAAATATGGCCAGTTAAAGTGCACTTTACTGTTAAAGGGTTGCGTATGGTTTAAAGATAAAATACAGTAGTGGAAGATTTAAGGATACTGGCTAAGCGAGGCCTCCTGGCTTTGCCTTTTCTTGCTTCCCCTACCCCTTACCCTCCACCCCCTCTAATCAAAACTTCTCAGACTTATTCATGAATTTCTCAGTCCCTGGATCCCAGGGATTTTCCAAAATGGTGCTGGCAGGAATGGTTTGGAAAAACTTCAGGAGGAGATAAAAAAAAAATCTTTGGGAACTGTAGTCATTACCCTGGTATTCAGCTATGTAGATTGAATTTAATTCTGAGATACCAGAGAATTAAGGTTGTACTGGATTGCCAAAATGTTCTTTGGCTTTCTGAAATCTTTACTACTTGCATTGTGTTTTTTTTTTATCAACTTTTCCTAATTTACTTTTTCAATTATCTTATTATTTTTCCTGGGTGGTTTAGATCACAGTTACCATTGACTGCTACATCTGGACTAAATGTACTGGTATTTGGTTTCACAGGTTAATGGGACCCCTGAAGCTTAAAATACCTAAAAAAAAAATTAGTGGCATATTTTTCAAAAGCGTACCTAAGCACTTATATTCTGTGAGGAGGTCCAGGTATGTGATGATTATTTTGATCATAATTATGCAAAGAATAATACTTTGTTCTTATCGTCTTGCTCTGGGGTATTCAGAGCTTTCTTATGCTTTTTAAATTTCACTTTGGTGTGAATTTTATCTTTTGAGTATTTACATACTTTTCAAAAGATAATCAGTGGTAGTTTCCCTTTAAGTAACCTGCTTGTAAGGCTTTAAAAAATAATGTACACCCCAGAAACAAATTAGCTAGTATATAATGAAAGATGCTTTCTTTCTTTGGTTACAGAAAGATGCTAAGCCCTCTTTTGGTTTACCCAATTTATTCCTCTCCCCTGAGCCTGTTTCCTCTTGTGACGCTCTACCTGGTAATTTCTTCTCCTTTCGGGCCTAAAACCGAAGTCCAGCAGCCACCAAGAATCAGTGTGGATCACTTCTAGGACAGGTAGCTCTCACAGAAGATGGGCCACATTTATGTATTATGTGATTCCTGCTTTATTCCTAGAGTTTGGAAGCCAATTTAACTGAGTCCAGGAAGCACGTTGAAGAATTGCATAGTAAATGCAATGATTTATCATCACAACTGACTATGAATCAGACTGACCTCATCCAAAAGGATATGGATATAACCCTGTTCAGGCAAGTATATCAAATTTCTAATCAAGTGCCTGCCATATGTGATATTTACAAACATACAATAATATGAAGAAACATTTACAATATAAGTTTACCAGCAAAACAACCTATTAGAATATAGACTGCACTGGTTTGTAAGATTTACATGTTGTTGGCAAACTTCTAGGCAGTTGGTATTGGTTTGCACTCTACCTCGAGGCCACAGATTTCCCTTATACCCTTTTTAAAAAATTCAGTGTTTTAAGCAGCTATGTACTTCCAAAATAATTTAAATGTCATTTACAAATGTTTCAAGGCTGGCAATGTTAGGCAGCAGGGACAATCTTGAAAGGAAAATGAGATTAGTCTCTTTACCCATGTTGATTTTTAGGTGCCTCAGAGGACGCATTGGAGATGTCTTTAAACCACAGGAGATTGTGGGAATGGATTTCAGAGGAACTATTATTAATAGAGGACATAAAACTGTATTTGGGAATCATTTATGTTAAGAAAGATGTTTGTTAAAGCCATGAGAGTAGACGAGATCCCCAGGGGAGGAGGGAGAAGAATAGAAAATCGGTGGAATTTAGAGCCACCACGCCACAGCTTGCTCAGATCTTTGCGAGGAGCTCCTTTGACTTGAAACAACCTCCCTCCAACCATTGCGGGAGCCCGTCCCCCATCCCCTGAGGGAACCAGAGGTCCGTCAGGAACTTCATGTACTTGACAACTTGGATCTGTTAGGCCGGCCACCAACAGTCTGTCAGTCAGTCAGTCATATTTATTGAGTGCTTACCGTGTGCAGAGCAGTGTATTAAGGGCTTGGGGGAGTAAAATGTAACAATAAACAGACATGTTCCCTGCATAGAATGGTCTGACAGTCTAAAGACGAACTTAGAGTCTTTACGGGATGGCAGCCTGGGCCACCGAACAGTCTCTCTCCTCCCTCCAGGCATCACAGTAGCCCATTCCTGACCCTCTATGGGAAGTCACTTAACTTCTCTGTGCCTCAGTTACCTCATCTGTAAAATGGGGATTAAGACTGTGAGCCCCACGTGGGACAACCTGACTCCCCTGTGACTACCCCAGCGCTTAGAACAGTGCTCGGCACATAGTAAGCGCTTAACAAATACCAACATTATTATTAACATTATTAACTAAAAGTCAGGAAACTGGAGGGGTTAGAGCCTACATTTGGAAATCAATCTATTCATCAGTGGTATTTATTGAGCACTTAAATATTTGCAGAGCACTGTACTAAGCGCTTGGGGGAGTATATTACAACAGAGTTGATAGACTTTAGAGAAGCAGCATGGCTCAGTGGAAAGACCACGGGCTTGGGAGTCAGAGGTCATGGGTTTGAATCCCGGTTCTGCCACTTGTCAGCTGTGTGACTATGGGCAAGTCACTTAACTTCTCTGTGCCTCAGTTACCTCATCTGTAAAATGGGGATTAAGATTATGAGTCTCACGTGGGACAACCTGATTACCCTGTATCTACCCCAGCGCTTAGAACAGTGCTCTGCACATAGTAAGCGCTTAACAAATACCAACATTATTATTATTATAGACAAGGTCCCTGCCCACAGTGAGCTTCCAGTCTACAGGGAGAGACAGACATTAGTATAAATAAGCTACAGATATGTACATATGTGCTATGGGGCTGCACTGAGTATCAAGGTCCCAAAGGGTACAGATCCGAGCCACAGATGACTCAGAATAATAATAATGTTGGTATTTGTTAGTGCTTACTATGTGCCAAGCACTGTTCTAAGCACTGGGGTAGATACAAGGTAATCAGGTTGTCCCGTGAAGGGCTCACAGTCTTCATCCAAATTTTACAGGTGAGGTAACTGAGGCCCAGAGAAGTTAAGTGACTTGCCCAAGGTCACAGAGCTGATAAGCGGCAGAGCCAGGATTAGAACCCATGACCTCTGACTCCCAAGTCCGGGCTCTTTCCACTGAGCCACGCTACTTCTCAAGGGAGAGGGAGTTGGTGAAAAGAGGGCTTAATCAGGGAATGCCTCTTGTAGATGTGACCTTAATAAGGCTTTGAAGATGGGGAGAGCAGTGGTGTGGTGTATATAGAGGGGGAGGGAGTTCCAGACCTGAGAGAAGATGTGAGCAAGATAAATGAGATTGGGACAGACAGTGAGCAAGCTGGCACTAGAGGCCTGTAATGTGTGGGGTGGGCTATATTAAGTCAGTGAGGTAAGGTAGGAGGGGGTAATGTGATGGATTGTTTCAAAGCTGATGGTAAGGAGTTTCTGTCTGATGTGGAGGTGGATGGGCAATCCCTGGAGATTCTTAAGGAGTGGGGAAATGTGGCCTGAACTTGTTTTAGAAAAATGATCAGGGCAGTAGATTGAAGTGTGGACTGGGGTGGGGAAAGATGGGAGACAGAAAGGTCAGCGAAGAGACTGATACAGTAGTCAAGGTGGGATAGGATAAATAAATGCTTGTCAGCATAGTAGCAGTTTGGATGGAGACGAAAGGGTAGACTTTTAGCAGTGTTGTGAAGGAGGAGCTGACAGAAGTTGGTGATAGATAGAATGTGTGAGGTGAATGAGAGAGATGAGTCGAGGACAATGCCAAGATTCCAGGCTTGTGAGACAGGAAGAATGGTGGTGCTGTCTACAGTGATAGGAAAGTCACAGGGTAAAAGACTACAGAGAATAAGAGAGAGCAGGGCTGGGGCTGTAGATTTAGGAATTAGCTGCATAGAGATGGTAATTGAAGCCAGGAGAATGAATGAGTTCTCCGAGGGAGTGGGTGTCGTTGGAGAATCGAAGGGGACCCAGAACTGAACCTTGAGGGACTCCCATAGTTAGAAGTTGGGAGACAGAGGAGGAGTCCACAAAAGAGACTGAGAATCAGCAGCCTGAGAAATCAGAGAACCAGGAGAGGGCGGTGTCAGTGACACCAAGGTATTGGATAATGTTTCCAGGAGAAAGGAGTGGTCCACAATGTCAAAGGCAGTTGAGAGATCAAGGAGGATTCAGATGGAGTAGAGGCCACTGGATTTGGCAAGAAGGAGATCATTGGTGGCCTTTGAGAGAGGACAGTTTCTCTGGACTGAAGGGAGTGGAAGCCAGATTGGAGGGGATCAAGGGGAGAATTGGGGGAGAAGAAGTGAAGACAGTGGGTTTAGACAACTTCCTCAAGGAATTTGAAGAGTAATGGTAGGAGGGAGATGGGGTGATAGCTGGAGGGAGCCATGGATCCAAGGGAGGATTATTTTTAGAATAAGGGAGACATGAGCATGTTGGAAAACTGGGGAACAAGCCTTTGGAGAGTGAACAGTTGAAGATGGCAGTCAGGGAGGGAAGAAGGAAGGGGCAAATATTTTGATAAGGTGCAAAGGGATGGTGACAGAGGTACAAGTGGAGAGGGTGGGTTTAAGTTAAGTGAGTTGCCCAAGGTCACAGAGCAAACAAGTAAAGCAGCATGGCCTAGTTGAAGGAGCATGGGCCTAGGCATCAAAGGACCTGAAGTCTAGTCCCAGCTCCATCACATGAGTGCTGTATGACTTCGGGTAAGTCATGTAACTGCTCTGTGCCTCTGTTACCTCATCTGTAAAATGGAGATAAAGACTGTGAGCCCCTTGTGGGACATGGATTGGGTCCAACCTGATTAGTGTCTATCTCCCCCAGTGCTTAGTACAGCACGTGGCACATAGTAAGCGCTTAACAAATGCCATATTTGGAGGTGCTAAGAGTAAACGCTGCTTTTCCTCCCTGATGTCTTTGCAGCAGCAGTGTGTCCCCATGTCTCCCATAATGCTCTGCTCAGGGTCCCCACAGTCCCTCCCCAATGATCTTTCCACCTCTTGGGGGCCAGGAGGATTATAAAAGTTAGGCAGTTCTGCTCTGGGCTTTGCAGATTTTTGAAGTAGAAGGAAGTAGTAGATGTATCAGTGAGGACTAGGAGGAGGACTGGGACAGAGGAAAAGCCATTATTGTCCACAAGGTCAGATCATTTTTAGTCTTCATTGAAAATGTGAAAAAACATGGGTCTGTTTAGTAATATAAACAATTTGTGAATTTAAATGATTTAAACCAGTTAAAGATTGATGGATGATTTTTAATTAGAGCTAGGTCAGTTAGGTCAGCAGAGGTTCATGTAGACCTATGGTAAAAGGCTTCAAATATTTTGATTTAAGTTTTATCTGAGGGTTTATAGTCATATGAATCCTCAGGATTAATGCTGAATACTTAACAGATTGATAAGAGCTTAAGTATTGACCATTCTGTAGCGATCATCATAATAGCAGAAGGCACCTAGTGGGCTTAGATGATTTGACCTAATTAGATCATTCATCTTCTTTTTGTTAAGTATAAGTGATATGGCATGTTTGTCTCAGTGTGTAATATGATGAAAATGACGTCAATCCAAATCAACATGAGAAATAGTTGCTGTTTTTTGTAAAATTTGTTTGTATTCCTTTTGGCTCTTTTTGTATCTGAGAATAGATTTTCACATTGTTGGTGTGTTGACAGCTGCCAGAATTTCTTAACATTGGATCTTTGACTCATTTACTAATCTTATGACTATATGAGCCATTGAATTTTCCCTAAAGATTCCAGTGTTGAATTTTTATACATATCATATATATGTTGATCTTGAAAAAGCAATTTATGATATGATATAGAGTTACTTTTATTCCTTCCTTCGATTGCTCTTTTAATGGAGAAATATTGGCAGCATGCTGTAGTGGAAAGAATGTGGGGCTGTGAGTAAGGAGATATCGAGAAGCAACGTGGCTTAGTGGGTAGTCCAATCTAGAAATGGAATGGGTATGCCTCTGTTTGACTCCCCCTCCTGTAGTCAAGACTGGTAGAGTACTGGAAACTTTCCAGATGTGATCCTGAGAGGGGATTTAACAGATAGCATTTGTTTTGGGGTGTTGTTTTTTTAAAAAAGAGGACCTGACTTGAACCCCAGTGGGAATGGGAGCCCTTGTTTCTCCTCTCTTGGTGTAGACCCACTGTTTCCCTAAAGGTGGGTATAGACCCAGGGCAGCTCATAAATAGGTATCCCTCTGTGTATGTCTAGGGGACTTTGAGCTTATAAACCTGTGACAAGTAGGTCTTTGACTGCCCCGGCAGACTCTGCCCCTAACTCTCCAGTGGTCTTCTGGCAGAACAACTCAGGTTCTTCTGTTTATTGTTATATTGTACTCTCCCAAGTGCTTAGTACAGTGCTTTGTGCACAGTTGTGCTCGATAAATGAGCTTGAATAAATGAATGAATGAGACAAACAAGATGGAGGTACAGTGAGTAGGTTAGTAGTAGAGGAGCAAAGTGGATGGTCTGGATTGTTAGTAACAGATCAGCAAGGTAAGATAGGAGGAGGAGAGTTGATTGAGTGCCTTAAAAGCCAATGCTGAGGAGTTTCTGATAAATGCAGAGATGGATGAGACACCAGTGGAGGTTTTGAAGAGTTAGGAGATCTACACTGAAAGTTCTTTTTTAGAAAATTGATCCAGGCTCCTCTCTCTCCCCGCTTCAGTCTATTCTTATTAACACTACTGTATTGTATCATACTGTATCATGTTGCTACATTACCGATTTCGTTGTTACTGTTTATTGTTGTCAGTGCTGCCACCCACCTCTCTGGTCTCACCATGTCCCTCCTCCCCCCTCCTCCCTCCCGCCCCTTCCTATCCTCCCCTTCCCCTTCCCCTCTCTCGCTCTGCTCTTTCCCGCTCTCTCCTCTACCTCCTCCCCCCCCCCGCCCTAGAACCCCACTTTACCAGCGCTACCCCTCTTCCCCCTACTCTCCCCCCCACCAAATCCCCTCCTCACCCGCTCCCCCCTTCTCTCTTCCCCACCCACGCCCCATCCCAGTCCTCCTGTCCGACCGCTACCCCTCTCCCCGTCCAGGGCCCCGCCACCTCCTTCCCATGCAAACCCTCCCCTCCCCCTGCTCTCCCCCCCCCCTTGCACCCACAGGTACTTTCAAGTGTGGCCTCTGGAACCCCCGCTCTATTACAGGTGAACTACCTTTCGTCCATGACCTTTTCCTTTCCCGCTCTCTCCTCCTCCTCGCCCTTTCAGAAACATGGCTCACTGCTGAAGACACGGTCTCCGCCGCTGCTCTCTCCAGCAGAGGCCTCTCCCTCTCCCACTCCCCCAAACTCACCGGTAAGGGAGGAGGCGTCGACTTCTTCCTCTCACCCCGTTGCCGCTTCCGCACTATCCCTCCTCCCCCCACCCTCTCCTTCCCCTCCTTTGAAGCCCATATCATTTGCCTCTACCACCCCCTCCGGATACTTGTCGCTGTCATCTACCGCCCTCCTGGTCCCACCTCCGACTTCTTCAACCACCTAGACCCCTTTCTCACCTTCCTTCTCTCCTTCTCTCTGCCCACTCTGATCCTCGGAGACTTCAACATCCATATGGAAGTACCTGATGACTCCTCTGCCGCCCGCCTACTATCCTTCCTCAACTCTGCCGACCTCCCTCCACCATACCGCGCCCACTCACCGACTCGGTCACACCCTCGATCTCGTCATCTCCTACCGCTGCACTATCTCCTCTCTTACCAACTCTGAAATCCTTCTCTCTGACCATAACCTTCTCACCTGCCTCATCTCTCACACTCCCTCCCCCTGCAAATCTTTGCTACTGCCCCACAGAGACCTCCGCTCTCTTGATCCCATCCGTCTTTCCAAAAGCATCTCTTCTCACCTTGCCGCCCTGTCCTCACTTCCCACTCTCGATGATCAGGTCTCCGCTCTCAACTCCACCCTCTCTACTCATCTCAACTCTCTCGCCCCCCTTTCCCTCCGCCGCTCTCGCTCCACTAACCCACAGCCCTGGATCACCTCTTCTATCCGCCTCCTACGCTCCTATGCTCGAACTGCTGAGTGCTGCTGGCGAAAGTCCAAGCACCAAGGCAACCTC
Source organism: Ornithorhynchus anatinus (assembly GCF_004115215.2). Lineage (NCBI taxonomy): Eukaryota > Metazoa > Chordata > Mammalia > Monotremata > Ornithorhynchidae > Ornithorhynchus > Ornithorhynchus anatinus. The sequence goes on along the minus strand of NC_041753.1, from coordinate 43,379,511 downwards.
ACACACTTTAAATTTATCCTTTCCTGCCTTAACTCTGCCCTCTCTTCTGCCAGGCAAAACTTCTTCTCCTCCCTCATCGACACCCATGCCCGTCACCCCCACCAATTGTTCCAGACCTTTAACCCTCTCCTTAGGCCCCCTGTTCCTCCCCCTCCCCCATCTCTCACCCCCAATGATCTGGCCACCTACTTCATCACAAAAATCAACACAGTCAGGTCTGAGCTCCCCAAAGTCACCCCTCCGCCTCTCCCCTCCCCCCCACCAACCCTCTCCCCTACTTTTCCATCCTTCCCTGCAGTATCCTCAGAGGAGATCTCCTCCCTCCTCGCAAGTGCCACCCCCTCCACCTGCGCCTTGGACCCCATTCCCTCTCACCTTATTAAAACCATCACCCCTGCCCTCCTCCCTTCCTTAACTTCTATTTTTAACCACTCAATCTCCAATGGTTCCTTCCCCTCTGCCTTCAAACATGCCCACGTCTCCCCATCCTAAAAAAACCCGCTCTTGACCCCACTTCCCCTTCCAGTTATCGCCCTATCTCCCTACTACCCTTCCTTTCCAAAATCCTAGAACGAGTCGTCTACAATCGCTGCTTAGAATTCCTTAACTCCCATTCTCTCCTGGACCCCCTCCAATCTGGCTTCCGTCCCCTCCACTCTACCGAGACTGCTTTCTCTAAGGTCACCCGTGACCTCCTTCTTGCCAAATCCAATGGCTCCTACTCCATTCTAATCCTCCTTGACCTCTCTGCTGCCTTTGACACTGTCGACCATCTCCTCCTCCTCCATACCTTATCTCACCTTGGCTTCACGGACTCTGCCCTCTCCCGGTTCTCCTCTTATCTCTCTGGCCGGTCATTCTCGGTCTCCTTCACAGGTGCCTCCTCCCACTCCCATCCTTTAACTGTTGGAGTTCCTCAAGGGTCAGTTCTTGGCCTCTTCTGTTCTCCATTTACACTCACTCCCTTGGTGAACTCATTCATTCTCACGACTTTGACTACCATCTCTACGCAGATGACACGCAGATCTACATCTCTGCCCCGTCCTCTCCCCCTCCCTTCAGGCTCGCATCTCCTCCTGCCTCCAGGATGTCTCCACCTGGATGTCGGCCCACCACCTCAAACTCAACATGAGCAAGACTGAGCTCCTCATCTTCCCTCCCAAGCCTGGTCCTCTCCCAGATTTCCCTATCACCGTGGATGGCACATCCATCCTTCCTGTCTGTCAGGCCGGCAGTCTCGGTGTCATCCTTGACTCGTCTCTCTCGTTCACCCCACACATGCTATCCGTTACTGAGACCTGCCGGTTTCACCTTTACAATATCGCCAAGATCCGCCCTTTCCTCTCCACCCAAACGGCTACCTTACTGCTACAGGCTCTTGTTATATCCCCGTTAGACTACTGTGTCAGCCTTCTCTCTGATCTCCCTTCCTCCTCTCTCGCCCCGCTCCAGTCTTTTCTTCACTCCGCTGCCCGGCTCATCTTCCTGCAGAAACGATCTGGGCATGTCACTCCCCTTCTTAAACACCTCCAGTGGTTGCCTATGAACCTCTGCTCCAAACAAAAACTCCTCACTCTAGGCTTCAAGGCGCTCCATCACCTTGCCCCTTCCTACCTCTCCTCCCTTCTCCCTTTCTACTGCCCACCCCGCACGCTCCGCTCCTCCGCCACCCACCTCCTCACCGTCCCTCGGTCTCGCCTATCCCGCCGTTGACCCCTGGGCCACGTCCTCCCGCGGTCCTGGAACGCCCTCCCTCCTCACCTCCGCCAAACTAATTCTCTTCCCCTCTTCAAAACCCTACTTAAAACTCACCTCCTCCAAGAGGCCTTCCCAGACTGCGCTCCCCTTCTCCCTCTACTCCCTCTACACCCTCTGTTGGGGTGAGATCAATGGGGGGACAGGGGAGCGAGGAACTTGAGGGTAGAGGGCAAGAGTTGAGGGCTTGGATTTGTGCATCAGGAGAAGTTTAGGTTGGATATGGAGACCAAATGGGGCATGATGACTGGACAGTTGGAAGGGGTTGAGAGTTTGGAGGTCCCTGTGAGGAATTAAGACAGTTTTGTGGGGAGGAGGTCTGTGAGCGAGAAGGTAGATGAGGAGGTTGTAGTCAGAAGAATTTCGGAGTTGGTGAGGGTTGATTGTACAATGACTAGAAATGATAAGAGAGTGTGTGTCCAACTTGGTGAGTGGCTGAGGTTGGGTGGAGCAAGAGGACAGTGGAGTTGAGTGAGAAGAAGTTGGCAATCGGAAGGTCACAAATGCCATGACTAAAACTGTAAATGAGCTATGAGCTTGTCTTAATGGGAACCTCTTTCATGTTAGCGTAAAGGAATGTTTCTATGAACTTGTGAGTTGTTTTTAATATTTGAGTGGAACTGATTAAGAAAAGAGGATTTGCTCCAAGAATCTCATTTTCATTGTTATGTTCAAACTTTCTAATTACTACAATATGGCTTTCAGAGTATATAAAGTAGGTTTGATGCATTTTTTGTAACTGAAAGACCTCATGTTTTGATGATTGTGCTAACATTGCCATAAGCTAAACATATCAGAGTTAAGGACTTGGAGTAAAGTGGAAAAACTCTAGATTAAAGGGCTGTGATTTCTTTACAATAATGTTAATAGTGTATGTATTTGACACTAATCATGGTAGTTAGTTCTGGTACTCAGGCCTTACTATGTGCGACGGACTGTCGTAAGCACTCGAGTAAATATAAGATAATCAGATACGGACCCCGTCCCACAAGGGATCACAATATAGATGTGGGAGGTCAGACCCATAGCCAACAGGAATAAATTGCAGACAGCAAATTATAAACAGTGGGAGTAGTTTCAAAAGTTCAACAATCAAATATGAGCACATATAGGTCACAGATATTGATGATGAACAGCAGTCTCTCTGACATTCCAGTTGTCGGGAAGAAAGGCTTTGTTGGGTTCTTGAGATGTTGGGCCCCTCTAGGCCATGAACTCATTGTGTGCAGGGAACTCTGTTCTAGTGGACTCTCCCAAGTCCTTAGTACAGTGCTCTGCACATAGTAAGCGCTCAATAAAGCCATTGATTGGGAGAGGTTGCCAGGAACATTGAGTGGTCCATGGCAGAGCCAGGATGTGGCAGCTCCTATCCACATGGATGCCAGCTTTTTTTCTTTTGTATAGAATCTTCTTGGTTTTGTGCATGGAGTTTTGGGAAGTTCATGAGGAATTGGCTTGCAGATCTGCAGATGCTTGGTGGGAAAGCTAGAACGTAAAACATCTCAGTTTTGTAAATTACGTAGTTCTGTTCTCATCAACTGATGATACTTAGTACTTACCTCTCTCTCCTTTCTAGTTGTGTTGACTCTTGGGAAGGACTTAAATAATTCAGCTAATGCAGGATTTGGAACCCCTTTTCTAATGTGCCTTGGCCTAAACTTATATTAATTTCCACTGGTTGCATGCTATGCAGTAGATGCTAACATACACAGGCAGAGAAGCAGCATAGCCTAGTGGAAAAAGCCCAAGCCTGGGAGTCAGAGAATATGGGTTGTGGGTTCTAATCCCATCTCTGTCTCTTGCCTCCTATGTGACCTTGGGCAAGTCACTTTCTCTGTGCCTCAGTTTCCTCATCTGTAAAATGGGGATTCAATACCTGTTCTCCCTCCTACTTAAATTGTGAGTTCCATGTGAGCCAGGACCTATGTCTGATCTGATTATCTTGAGTCTACCCCAGCGTTTAGTACAGTGCTTGGCACATAGTAAATACAATTCTTCTTCCCATAATTATTATTATTATTATTATCACTGGCATTGCCACTGTTCTAAGGTATGTCCGTGGTGATCCAAAAATATTTAGGGATCAAGTATGCTTGAAGACACCCTTTAAACTTTGGAAAAGCGTATTTGAGCAATTAAGGAAAACTTGGTGAAGTAACATTACGAAAGGGAACATTAAGGTCAATAAAATTGTTTCCAGGCTTTACATACTCTTATTTCAAAATCTGGAGTCCACAGATTCAAAGAAAAGGATTTCTCTAAATCACTGCTGAAGAAAAAGTCTTTTTTTTCCCTGCTTCGGATGCCTGAATATCTTAGCCCTGAAATGGAGAAATTAAATAAAGCCACCTGGCATTTGTAAAAGGTGATGAGACTGCTGGGATCAACTATATTTATAAGTTTATCCTCTGGAGGTTTGATTGACAGAAGCTGTTTGCCAAATGTACTGTTTTGGAAAATCTCATGTCCTAGAACAGTTGCTAAGGACACACACATGCAGTGGAGGAGAGGGAGAGTGAACCTCAAGAATTACTCATCGTTTGATTCAAAGATAATGCCACAGATGGTGAGAATCTAGCCCAATAGGTGACCCTAATCTTTGCCTCAGTATTCCCCTTTCAACAGTCAATCAAGATGGGCTATTTCTCTGACTTTGCAGGGGGAGGGGGAAGGTGCTTGTAGCATCCAGGCGCCCAACTCGGGTGTTTTTCACTGTCCTTTTTGCCTCTTCAACAGCCCTAGGCTGTCTTTCCAGCCTACTACCAGGAGCTCGTGGGGTCTGTTGGTGGGGGGTGGGGGGGTGGGGGGGTTAGGGTTAGTAGTCTCAAAATGTGAAGGCATGGCCTTACCTCCAACTTTTGAAGAAGTCACTTCTCCCATTTAAGCCATGGAAAATGGTGAAGCATCCAGACCTGATAATTCTGCTGAAATCTACAAGCAAGGAGAGGATCTAATTCTCAGATGCCTGCATATGTCCATATGTCTCCAAAAGAAAAGGGGAAGAGGGAGCCAACTTTGGAAACAGCGGGGGAATCTCCCCTGCTTTCCAATAACAGTAAAATTCTAGCTAGAATCCTTCCGGATTAACTACCGAAGTATATTCAGCCGTGTACTACCAGAAGTGTCTTGGGGCTTCAGATTAAAACACAGTAAATGTTGTAGTAATAGTAGTATTTATAAGGTGTTTACTGTGTGTAGAGCACTATAGATAATATTAATTATGGTATTCAATTGCTTACTTTGTGTCCAGCACTGTACAGTCTACTAAGCACTGAGGGAGAAACAAAATAAGCAGATCATACACATTCCCTATCCAACGTGGGACTCACAGTCCTAGAGGGAAAAAAAAAACACTCAGGTGAGAGTTAGACACGGTCTCTAGCCCTCCAGGGGCTTACAGTCTAAAAACAGGATGAAACAGCATTTGGCCACAGACTCAGTAGAAAAGATGAACTTATTATAAAGACAAAACAAAAGGGAAATTGCAGGGAGCAACACCCAGAGCTCTCTACTGTTTTCATAGACCTGACAAAATGTCAGTGTTTGCTTAAACTGGTCAATCTCTTAAACAGTCTCAAACATAGTGACATAGCTAGCAGTGGACTGATGGGAGACCATCGGACTAGACAGAGCATCTTGCGGTATAGGTGGGGGGATATGAAAGGGCATCAATTGATAATGTGCTCCTTAGCAAGAGGAGTCGTGATGTCCTGATGGATGCCAACATACCATGACCTAGGGTCAGGTTGTCAATGAGCCAGAGCCCAGTAGGGTGACATTTATGGTTCTAGTCCCGGCTCTGCCACACGTTTGCTGTGTGACCTTTGGGCAAGTCACTTAACTTCTCTGTGCCTCAGTTGCCTCATCTGTAAAATGGGGATAAGAGTGTGAGCTTCATGTGGGACAGGGACTTTGTCCAACCTGATTAACATGTATCTACCCCAGTACTTAGAACAGTGCTTGGCACAGAGTAAGTGGGAACAAGACACAGGGCTGGAATTAGTGATTCTAGTGTTCTCAGCATGATGCATTTCTATGCCACTTTTCCCACACATGCTGGGCACTGCTGATGAGCTCCTGGAGAAGATCTTTGTCTTTCTCTGAGATTCTGACAGAAACCTTGGCTTAGCCATTCTTCAGCAGTGGGTGACTTTTGCAATAAGAAACTTTCATTTCCTCTTGGTTCTAAGGAGTATATTCATTTGTTTATCTGCAGGTAATACCTTGTACATATTTTTCACAGGCGTATTCCTCTCCTCCCTCTGTTCCCCCAGCCCCCAATCTAAGAGAAGCTTATGTCATTCACAGTCAATAGGCTGTTGAAAAATCCCAGTAGAGAGCCCAAAATGATATCGAGGGCCCCAAGGGAAGTAGTTTAATATCATCTGCTATCCTTCGCCCAAATCAGAATATCATTGTACTGAGAAAGGAAGCACAGAATGTCAACTAAGGCAGATCTCTCCAACCCTACAGACTGAACCTAACATCTCTCCAGCCAGCCAGCCTACCTAACAATTCCAGACCTATTCCAGAGAAGAAATTTGGAAAACCTTTCTCTGCACTCCATCCTAGTGATTAACAACATTTATGATTGGGAACACTCAGCTCTCAACTCTTAGTAATTTTGTATTTGTCAATTGATCTATGGTCTTTTCCAGGTCAAGTGATGTGTTTCTTACTTTTACTTCTGACTCCAAAGCCCGTGCTCTTTCCACTGAGCCACGAGAAGCAGCGTGGCTCAGTGGAAAGAGCACGGGCTTTGGAGTCAGAGGTCATGGGTTCGAATCCCGGCTCGGCCACTCGTCAGCTGTGTGACTTTGGGCAAGTCACTTGACTTCTCGGTGCCTCAGTTACCTCGTCTGTAAAATGGGGATTAAGACTGTGAGCCCCACGTGGGACAACCTGATTCCCGTGTGACTACCCCAGTGCTTAGAACAGTGCTTGGCACATAGTAAGCGCTTAACAAATACCAGCATTATTATTATTCTTTTATGTTTCCCTATCTGTTCCCCAAATGTCAAGGACATTATTATTATCACTTAGACTGTGAGCCCCATGTGGGACAAGAACTGTGCCCGACATGATTAGCTTGTGCCTACCCCAGCACTTAGAAGAGTGCTTGACATAGTACTTGACAGATGCCATAATGATGATAATAACAATAAATAGGTTTCATTCTTGGTTTCCCCCTAGTAAAAGCCTATATAACTCTATTATTATGACCTCTTTATTATGGTATTTATTAAATGCCTCCTGCCTGCCAAACCACTGTATTAGACATTGGGGTAGATATAGGTAATCAGATCAGAAGTAGTCATTATGGGCAGGGAATATGTCTGCTATATTGTACACTCCCAAGAGCTTAGTACAGCACACTTATATAGTACAGTAAGCGCTCTGCACTCAGTAAATATGATCAACTGACTGACACGGTCCCTGTCCCGCTTAGTGGTCACCATCAAAATGGTCAGGCGAGCCAGGTATCCCATCCCCATTTTATTGAAGAGGAAACTGAGGCCCAGAGTGTTTAAGTAACTTACCGAAGGCCAGACAGCAGGTCACTGACAGAGCTGGGACTCCCACTCCTGTACTGTATCCACTAGACTATGCTGCCTCCCTGGCCATGCTGAAGAATCAGTGGCAAAGTTCGGTATTTCTGAATATCTATGTGTCTATAGAATATTGGAATATTCAGTATAAACTTTGTTGTCCAGTGCATTACCAGCTGGAAAGCTCTAGTTCATTCAATCATGTTTATTGAGCTCTTACTGTGTGTGGAACAGTGTACTAAATGCTTGGAATAGTACAATGCAACAATAAACGGACACATCCCCTGCCCAAATTTATATCCCCTGATTCAGTTGGTAATCTTGGCCAATTGATCCCTCATGGAGAGTGCCTCCCCCTAACCAGGAAGAGTTTGCACTGGTCCAGATATGTTTGAGTCCTCACTTGAACTAGAGAGCAATCAATCAGTCATATTTATTGAACACTTCCTATGTGCAGAGAACTGTACTAAGTGCTTGGGAGAGTGCAATACAGTTGGGAGACTTGATCCCCACCCTCAAGGGACTGGCTTAAAAAAAATCCTTGTGAATTTCCCTGGTGCATTCCATATAAGGATTCTCTGGAAAATTTAGAATTTTAGCTATAATGCTTCCATGAATAGCTGACTGCATTTATTCCTGAGGTAAGTTTTTCATTTCCTACTCTGAAAACTGATATTGTACTTCTTAGATTGTATTATATGAGCACGTTCACCAGCAACGCTTATTATTGGTTGGAAATTTAAATGGATGTTATCGGTGATGGGTTTCCTACACATATTGAATTTCACAATAGCAGTAAAAAATTTTTTAAAAAGTAAATCACAGAGACCTAAAAGATATTAATTGAATTCAAAAACAATCTGTAATGCTTTTGAACTAAAAGGTAAGGGAATGATCCACTTATCTCTGTTTTGAAAGTGTCCTGTACCTGCCAATGCATTAGTACACCCCAGTTCTTGGCATTGAAGAGTTAATTTAATTTCAATAAAAGGTGGTGCTATAACTGGAGATCCAATGCTTTTACGGCTATTGAGTTATAAAAGGGAAATTGATAAGTATTCTATTTTGAAAGTTATAGGTGTTCTATCGATATTTCTCAGGAGCATGTGATAAATATTAAATATTCTTTATTTTATTTCTTGTATTAATAAGCTAGCCTGTAGTAAAAGAGATGAAAACTAGGAAACTAATCTATAACTTTAGATGAACACAATTATTTAACTGAAATGATCTTTATTCATACTTTTTCTCTATTTATTGCTTGCTTTGCACAGGAAAGAGTTGCAGGAACTGCAGAATCTTTACAAACAAAACACCGAACATACAACACAGCAGGCAGAGCTGATCCAGCAGCTTCAGGCTCTCAATATGGATACACAGAAAGTATTGCAAAATCAGGAAGATGCTCACACAGCTGAAATGATATCCTATCAAAAAGTACGCCTTTTCTATTATAAAATGTAGATTCTTGAAATAAGGTAATAGAGCTACAGAGCTTTTAGTGTCTTGTGACAGCCTCCTCACTGACCTCCCTGCCTCCTGTCTCTCCCCATTCCAGTCCATACTTCACTCTGCTTCCCAGGTCATTTTTCCATAAAAACATTGAGTCCACGTCTCCTGACCCTCAAAAACCTCCTGTGGTTCCCCACTGTCCTAAGCACTTGGCAGAGTACAGTAGATTAAGTAGACACCATCCCGGACTTCAAGAGAAACAGCATGGCCTTGTGGAATGATCACAGGCCTGGTAGTCAGAGGACCTGGGTTCTTATCTCGTCTCTGCCACCAGCCTGCTGTGTGACCTTGGGAAAGTCACTTCACTTCTTTGTACTTCAGCTCCCTCACTGGTAAAACGGGGATTCAATTCCCTTTTTCCCTCCCCTTCATACTATGGCCTCTGCATGGGATGGGGACTGTGTCCGGCCAGTTTATCTTGTATCTCCTCCTTGCTTTGCTGATGGAGGGCTGGTTTAGAGGCTGTGCCTTGATATTTTGATGTGTGCCATCATGAGTAGAAGAAAGCAACCTCTCCCAAAGGCTGTCCATGAGTCTGTCTATTGCACCTCAAGAATTTCCAAGAAGCATCATTTAAGACTCTGATTCACTGTCTTTAAATCATTCATTTTGCCCTCTTGCATGTCTGCTCGCCCTTCCAGTCCACTGAAAAGCACCTGCTTACATAGGCTGCTGTCATACATCCTCCTTACCTCTGCTGCCCAGTCAAGGCATGTTGCTTTGAACATTGCTTCAGTGCTGGTGACCTAAGCATCTTCAAGAACTCATTCTTGGTCATTTTGACCTGCCATTTGATGCTGAGGGACCGGAGAAACTGCTCTAGACATTGGATGTGTCTTTTGTAGTAGGGCCAAGCCTCGCAACTATTTAAAAAGTTGGATACCACAACAGGGTTTCAGATCTTCAAAACTGGAATGAGTATTTGTTTTTCATTTGTTTATTGTTTGTTTTTTTTAAATAATATTTGCTTGTACCAACTATGCGTCAATCACTGTTCTGAGTTAGGTTGGACACAGTCCCTGTCCCACTTGGGGCTTACAGTAATAATGATAATAATCAGAATTTGTTAAGTGCATACTGTGTGCGAAGCACTGTACTAAGCACTGGGCTAAATACGAGGTAATCAGATGGGACACAGTCACTGTCCTGCATGGGGCTCACAGTCTTAATCCCCATTTTACAGATGAGGGAACTGAGGCCCAGATAAGTTAAGTGAATTGCCCAGGGTTACACAGCAGAAAAGTGGTGGAGCAGGACTACAACCCAGGACCTTCTGACTCCCAGGCCCACGTTGCTTCCTAAGTAGGACTGAGGCCACACTCTGTTTAGCAGTGTGGCACAAGTCATATTGGCCTTTTGTGTCTATTTTCTATATCTGTTCATCTGGTATCATTGTACAGCGAACTTCCCAGATAATAGGAGGTAACTGCTTCTGATGCAAACCTTAGTTGTGTGGATGGGTTCCTGGCTGGAGACTGGAAAATAACTTGGGTTTTCTTCAGACTTCTGCTCAGTCCAAAGTGTTAGACTGAATCTGCCAGATGATTCATAATTTTGTGTAGTCTTCAACTTATCTAGCTGAAGCAAGCCACTAATTGTCGTGCATGCTTCTCAGATTATTCTGTATCACTCACTGTAGCTTCAAACGCATGCACTCCATTTGTCAAGGTTGAGGATCTGCAAGCTGTTTTGTATATCACAAGATTTTAAGTAGCTCTTTGATTTTTAGACTCATTCTTGCCCCACCTGTTCTGATGCTATATCATGGATTCACTCATAATCTAAAAGATTGACATGAGAGGAGTATCCTGTAGCAGCTATTAGGGGATGCTCCCTAACCTGAAAGGAGGTTAATCATGGAAGGCCTCCTCGAGGAGGTGTGATTTCTGAAAGGCCTTGAAGTTGGGCAGAGCAGTGGTCTGTAGCGAGAAACCAGAGTGAACCACAGTAAGTTGGCGAGAGATGCATACAGTGTGCAAGCAGGGGTGTAGTCGGAGAAGAGTGAGAATAGATAGTGGGGAGAGAGCTGATTTGAGCGTCTTAAAGCCGACGGTCCAGAGTCTTATGCAGAGTCTTAGGCAACATTAGAAGGTTTAATAATGTTTGACATTGATTTATCAATAAAACATCTATAAATGTAAATACTTTCTACATTTGTATTTTACATCATCATGTTCTAGCCCAGAATTATAATGCCAGAACCACTCAGAACCACTCTCCTCTGCATCAACTGTGCACTTGAGTGTGTACCATTAAGCACTGTGATACCCTAAACCCCACAGCACTTAGGTAAAAGTCCTGTTACTCTACTATTTCCCCTATCCATAATCTGTTTTGATGTCTGTAAACCCCTGTCAGACTGTAAGCTTCTTGCAAGGAGGGATCTTTCTTATCTACCAAGAAACGATGTTGCTTAGTGGTTAGAGCACGGGCCTGGGAGTCAGAAGGACCCAATCCCAGCCCACCGCTTGTCTACTGTGTGACCCGGGGCAAGTCACTTCACTTCTCTGTGCCTCAATTACCTCATCTTTAAAACGAGGACTTATCCTGTGAGCTCCCGTGGGAAATGGACTGTGTCCAACCTTGTATTTACCCCAGCGTTTAGTGCAGTGCCTGGTGCATAATACGTGCTAACAAATACCTTAAAAAAAACAAAAACTCAGTTTTATTGTACTTTCCCAAGTGCTTGGTACAGTATGCTGCACACAGTAAGTCTCAGTAAGTGCCACTGATTGATTGAAGTTCCACACAGATGGAGATTTAACTTCACCCACCATATTGATTAAGAGAAAAAGACGCTCTTTGCTCAGGGCCAGACCTCCGGAGATTATGGCCACAATCTTTCTAGGGCTATTATGTTGAAATAGGATTGGGTCAGAAGTAGCATGGCCTAATGGAAAGAGCATGGGCCTGGGAGTCAGAGGAACTGGGTTCTAATCCTGGCTCCACCACTTGTTTCCTGTGTGAACTTGGGCAGGTCGCTTCGTGGGACAACCTGATCACCTTGAATCCTCCCCAGCACTTAGAACAGTGCTTTGCACATAATAAGCACTTAACAAATGCCATCATTATTATTATCATTATTATTACTTCTCTTTGCCTCAGTAAATCTGTAAAATGGGGATTAAGACTGTGAGCTCCACTTGGGCCATGGACTGTTCGAATCTGATTGTCTTGTATCTACCCCAGCGCTTAGTACAGTGCCTGGCACATAGTGAGGGCTTAACAAATACCATTGGTGGGGAGGTGGATTCATAAATCCCCAAAGTAGGTCCTTATGACCATCAGTAATGTTTAAGTGAAGAATGGAAAGCTTACCACATGCATTTGGGACGAATAAGGAGCAGAGCAAGGCAGATATTTTCCCAGCCAATTCAGTGGGTCCAAATGAGGCAGCAACAGAGAGAGCTTTGGAGTTTGGACAATTCTTCATATAGGCTTCACCCACCCCAAAGGTGGGTGTACCTACTACCTCTGATATTGAAGGCAAACTCTTCCCAGAAGGTCTCTCTCCCCCTCTACAAAGTAAGTGCTTTCTGGGCAGGGATCTTGCTTACCAGTGTTATTGTACTGTACTCTCCCAAGTGCTTAGTAAAGCACTCTGCACCCAGTAGGGGCTGAATAAATACTGTTGATTGCTTGATATCATTATTATTATTGTTATTATTATGAATGGGGTCTTACCTGTAAAAAAAAATAATCTGTGGGAGCAATACTTTTCAGTTATCAAAATTAGCTTTGATTCAGATCATCAGTGCTGTACTGTGTATTTTCTTTTGAATCCAAAATTGACACAAGGTGCATAATAATAATGGTGATATTTAAGCACTTTGTGCCAAGCACTGTACTAAGCACTGGCAGAGATACAAAATAAAGTCCCACAAAGAGGCTCACAGTCTAAGTAGGAGGGAAAGCAGGTATTGAATCCCCATTTTGCAGATGAGGGAACTGAGGCCCAGAGAAGTTGTGACTTGCCCAAGGTCACACAGCAGGTAAGTGGTGGACCCGGGATTAAAACCCAGATCCCCCCAACTCCCAGGCCCATTCTCTTTCCACGTGTATACATGTGTATTTTATTCACTACTTCACGGTATTTGACTTTGCCTCTGCTTACCTCTGTTTAAAAAAGAGATGAATTTTACCATTTCCTTGTATGATTAAATATTTCCATATTGTCTTTTAAAACAGCTTTACAATGAATTAAATACATGTTTTGAAACAGTGAAAACAAATGAGGCTCAGCTCCGGCAAAGTTATCTTTCTCTTAAGAATCAACTACTTCAAAAAGAACAAGAGACCATTCAACTGAAATTAAAACTTGAGGAAGCTCTGTCAACACCACATCCTTTATCTCAAGTAGCTCAGTTGCAGTACTTGGAACAGGTGAGAGCCATTTTCTGTCATCAGTGTTATTCATATTCATTTCAATTTAAAACATATCCCCATCAAAGTTGGATTCATTTTTTTGTGTGACCTCGGACATGTCACTTAAGCTCCTTGTGGGCAGGAAACATGTCTTCCACCTCTGTGGTAGTGTGCTCTCCCAAGCACTTACTACAGTGCTGCACACAGTAAGCGCTCAGTAAATACCATTGATTGGGTGAGTGATTGCTTCTCTATGCCTCAGTTCCCTTATCTGTAAGATGGGATAAAATACTTTTTCCATCTTTTTTATGGTATTTAAGTGCTTATTGTAGGCTTAAAAATGCCATGATTATTATTATTAACACTTGGTTTTTCCACAGCAAACATTTTGAATAAAAAAATTCAGGCATAGGTAATATAGAACCACAAAGAAAACCTGTTTGTGGTCAGCATCACTGCAGTTACAAACCTGAAAATGTAACAAATGCACCTGAAACTGAGGTAGTTTAGTTATACCCTGTTTCACCATCAGAACTTTTCCACAGAACATCCTTTGATACCGATTGTGGTGAATAAGAACACTTTAGGAATGCTTCTTACACTAGGTAAATCACTCATCGCAGCAGAAAAAAGTGCAAAGATGGAATCACATTTATTATTTGGGCTGATCACCAAGAAGTCTATAATATTGACTAGGGTATAATGTGTATTCAGCTACTCAAAAAGAAGTAGGATTTCAGTGCCATCTTCATTTTTGTAACATTTTGCTGAATCTAATCATCTCCATGTTATTAGTCAGAGCGGTGATTTTTCACAGAGTGAAATGCCAGTGTCCTCATGAATATCAAGAAGTATAGCATACTGGTTAAAATCCTTATGTTTTAAGTGTTAAGATTCGTATAGTATCAAAGAGAATAAAATAGATGCCTCCAAACCTTTCTTTTGAAACATCTACTTCACAATGATCATTTATCTCTTCACCTTTGGATACTTTTATCCAAGGTCCTAGAAAAATAGGCATTATTCCCTTTGAAGGTAACCTTTCTCTTTTTTTAATACCTCTTTTGCCTCAATTATTTTGAGACTGGACATCTCTTGCATTGTATTTTATAATTTCAGGAGCTATTTTCTATTTGTATCAATTTTAGCCTTCCAGGAAGAAAAATCCAAAAGTTTCAATTTTCTTATCCCATTTTAAAGTCCAAATAGGTTTATTCAAAGAAAAAAATACAAGTACATAAGGGGTTTTTCCACTCTTCAGGTTTTCATACAATCAGTATTTATATTCTTTTTTTGAATTGTGCAAAAACGTATCTTTTGCCTTAGCTGTTTTAGAACAAACTAAAAATTGATTTAATTGCTAGAGCAAAAAAAACTATGCTATATCATACTGTGATTTCATTAGATCCAATCTTTCTCTAAATCATTTTAAAATAATTCTCTGATGTTTTACTTTTAGTCTATTAATGATTGCCTAATGGCTAAAATGTTCTTTCACTTTTATGCATTTATGCCATCATTATCAATGCTGCAATTTTTCCGTGATATTTTGTAATGTATTTGAGAGAGAGTTAAGTAAATCAACATAGTAAATGTACCTGAAAACACATTCACCCCTTCACAAACATGGAACCATAGTATACTAGACAAAAGCGTATTTTGTAGCAATCAACTTGAAAAGCCATGGGAAAACTCCAAGTTAAATCAACAAAAATTCAGCACTGGTAAGAGGCAGGCAGGTGAGATTTATCCTCTACCCATGAAATGCATTTTATGAAAGTAATCGTAGTAATGAAGCCCATGATCTCTTTTCCCTGGACAGAGGAGTTCCGGTTGGTCCAGGAATCAGGAGGCCTGTGCTGTGGTCTTAGTTCTGTCTCTAGCTAGCTAATGTGGGTGAAGACCTCACTTGCCCACCTGCCTGCCCCCTGCATTCCATGCTCCAGAGGGAGGGAATCTGACTGGCAGGAAAGAGAAAGTGGCTGTGGCACTGGGAAGGCCCTTAAAATTATAATCAACTCCGCAGACCTAAGGCTCAGATTCAGAGAGCAGAAGACAACATAGTTGATAGATATATTCTCTACCCAAGAATCAATCTAGAGGGGGAGATAGTAATAGATATAATTTATATAATCTATTCTGTGGGTATGTACATAAGTGCTGTGGGGTTGAGGATGGAGCAAATATCAAATGCCCAAAGGTCAAGTGCATAGATGAGGCAGAAGGGAGAGTGACTTGGGGAAAAGAGTGCTTAATCAGGGAAGGGCTCTTGGAGGAGATGTGAGCTTAATAAGGCTTTGAAGGTGGGGAGAGTAGTGATCTGGTGTAGGTGGAGAAGGGAGGGAGTTCCAGGCTAAGGGGAAGATGTGGGAAAGGGGTCTGTGGCGAGATGGATAAGATTGGGGTACAATGAGTAAGCTGGCTCTAGAGGAGCGATGTGTGCGGGCTGGGCTGTAGTAGGAGATAAGGTAGAAGGGGGGCAAGCTGGTTCTTGAGGAGTGGAAGGACATGGACTGAACTTTTTTTTAGAAAAACGATCCATGCAGCAGATTGAAATAAGGACAGGAATGGGGCGAGACAGGGAGGTCAACCAAGAGACAGATGCAGTGGTCAAGGTGGGATAGGATAAGCAATCAATCAGTCGTAATTACTGAATGTTTCCCGTGTGCAGAGCACTGTACTAAACACTTGGGAGACTACAGTATAACAGAGTCAATAGACATTCCCTGTCCATAGTGAGCTTACAGTTCAGAGGGATAAGTGCTTGGATCAGCATAGTAGCAGCAGCATCACCACCCCAGCAGACACCATTAGTACAGTGCCCTGGGGGCACAGCAGGTTCTCAATAATAAATGAAAAATGTATTTTTCAATCATTACAGAAAAATATGTGTTTTGTATGATTCAGTATATAGGTCAGATATGTGGTAGCTACCAAAATGGTCGGAGTGAAAAATCACCTTTCTAATAGTCTTGTGATCTTACATCGATTCCTGACATTTTGATTTGTTTTTTAATATTTTCAATTACTTATGAAGTCTAGTGGAAATGAAAGATTAAAAGCATTGACAGGAAGCTGGTGATCTGAGAACATACCCAACATCCTGCCCAAACACTTCAAGCTCACATCTTTGCATTTTCTTCAATGCCAATTTTTCACCCTTCCACTTAAATTGGACTGACAGTATTCTCAAATGTGAATTGTTATGGTAGAAAAAAAATCTGAGAGTACAGATCTAATTTCTTTTATGGTCCAAAGAGGTGGAAGGTGAAGTATCTGAGCTATTCACCTTTCTTCCATAAACCTGCCAAAAATCATAAGAGACTAAAGCAGATTTTATTTTAGGTTTTTTTTTTTCTGAGTGTAAAGATGGCACCCTTTGTAGCATGATAAATGATTTCAGCAAAAATATGGCCAAAACATTTGTTCACTGCTGCTACTGAGCAGTGGGGGGGATCTTAGAAATTACATGTGTTGGGCTTTATCCAGCTGAATTGATATACAATGTTTCTGTGTATGCGATGGCTGTGTACCGGATTGCTGTATTCTCAGGGAAGTGAAGCTCTTTGAATCAAAATAATTATCAGCTTCATAGCAAGGACTCATTTACCTCAACTATGAAGGCTAGTTTTTGCCTGTTATCCTGAACCAAAATCAACATATTGTTTTTGTCAGGAAAATAGGACTGAGAAGAATAGAAATTCAAAATGATCTATCATGCTAGCAATGGCTATTTCATGAACAGAATGTTAGGGTTGGCTCTACAGAGTGTTATGTGGAAATGAAATACCTTTTTGTTTGTTTTGTGTTTATGGTATTTGTTTAAGCCCTTACTATGTGTCAAACGCTGGTCTAAGCGCTGGGGTAGGTACAAATTAATTAGGTTGGACACAGTACCTGTTCCCGCATGGGGCTCACAATCCAAGTAGGAGGGAGAACCGGTATTTAATCTCCAGTTTACAGTTGAGAAAATTGAGGTACAGAGAAGTGAAGTGACTCACCCAAGGTCACACAGGAAGCAATTGGCCGAGGTGCGATTAGAATCCAGGTCCTCTGACTCCCAGGTCCATGCTCTTTCCACTAGTCCACCCATCTTGGTCGATTAGACTGTTAGCCCATCAAAGGGCAGGGACTGTCTCTACCTGTTACCGATTTGTACATCCCAAGTGCTTAGTACAGTGCTGGGCACATAGTAAGCGCTCAATAAATACCATTGAATGAATAAATACTATTGAATGAATGACTGTGTGAATGGATCTTGTACAAACTTTCGATATGGGTATATTGTGGTAACCACATGGATATGTGTGCCGTGTCACTAGCATCATCATCAGTCAATTTTTCCCTCATTAGCGCCAAGTCAACCAATATGAACTCCTATTTAATAGGAAACAAGACTTGTATTTTTGTTGTACTGTCCCAAGCATCTATGACAGTGCATAGTATGTGATAAATACCATTTGTACTACTTTTCTCAATTAGGATTTTGGAAAATATGCAAAATGTCATTTCTCTGAAGATACTGTCTTCGCATATCTTCGCATAGATGGGATGGAAGCAAGCAGTGGTTGCCTTATGAAATGAAATTATGTATCATTCAATTCCACCTTTAATTCTCATATTTTGTAAATTGAAAATTTTAAAAAAGATCAAATTTTAAATCCTGGATCCATGCCAATGTGATGAATTAAAAAATAAGATCCTACACCAAATCTGCTAAACCACATGCCCTCCTCCCTTCAAAATCCTCCGAAAAAGCCACCTCTAACAAGAGGTATTCCAAATCATTAACCTCCCTAAATACCTTTGTGTATGTTTGTTTGCTTATTCATGGTCCATTTGATGATTGAATCCCTTACTTTTGTTTTTATCAGTTGTATCTTTGCCAACAGTGTATTTGGCAATTTATAGGCTCCTATCTCATCCATTAGATAATAAACTTCCAGGCCAGGGAATATGTGCTCTACTCTGTTTAATGTTCCCTAACACTTTTAAGACAGTGCTCTGGACAAAGTAATCACTGAATAAATGCTGTTGGGGATGATGATGATTTTGATGAAAAATGTAAAAGTCATAGATGATTATGTATTCTTTACTTAACTTGAAAGGACATCCTTACATGTACTCACCCAAGCGCTTAGTGCAGTACTCTGCACATAGTAAACACTCAATAAATACCACTGATTGATAGTGAAAGTAACACATACAATTTTCAGAGTTTAGATTCTAAATTCTGACTTGTCCATATTATTTCTCTCCCTTAAAAACTTTAAATTAAAATAACAGTCGTTTTTAATTTGCATTTCCATTGTTGTATTTATTTGTGTATCACATTTTAATGTATTTGCCGACAAATCATTTTGGCAATGATTTTTAATTTTACAGTCAAGTTTAATGCACGATATGTAAAATGCAGCAATAGAACTGGAATTCTTTGCTTTTGAACACATATTATGGCTGAAACAGATAGCAGTAAATAGATGTGACTTGCAATTTTAAATTGCATATTTAATTATTAAATTATTGCATATTTGTGCTTGAAATTACAAGCCTGTATTTCTGGCTAATAAACAGTTCTATCGTAACCTGAATAACAATTTATCAAATTCTAACTCTAGTTCTTGAGCAGAGGATAGATAAGAGAAAATGATTGAACTTTGCTAAATTTTTGCTCCTTATATAGATGTTAGAACTATGGCTAAAAATAAATAAAATACCCTGCTCTGGATAGTGGTTTAAAATGGATTTGAAATATGGGAATAGGAAAGGTTAAAGCTATGGGAATCTATTGTTATTGTTTAGAAATATTGTGATTTCACTCCCTAAATCTATTTTACTCCAGTAACTGTAGAAGTAAACTGACAGTTATTAGTTTTTCCACGTAAAAGTTTCTTGGAAGAGAATTGTATCGTATTGTGAGTTTCATGGCAGATACAATATAAAGTGAAATTAACAAAAAGTTTCTAGGTTAAAAATAAGCTATCATGGTAGATGCGTTTTAAAGGTAATGTTTAGGCCTCCGTTAAACATTGTGGAAATTTGTCAAGTTCTTAGCTTATAGGTAGTTGGAAAAGCAGTGTTGCCTAGTGGAGAGGACCTGGGAGTCAGAAGACCTAGGTTTTAATCCCAGCTCCGCCACTCGTCTGCTATGGGACCTTGGGAAAATCACTTAACTTCTCTGTGCCTCAGTTACCTCATCTACAAAAAGATGAAAATGGTGTGCCTCATGTGGGCAGGGATTGTGTCCAACCTGATTATCTTGCATCTATCCCAGGACTATCCCATGGCTTCTTCCCCTCTACCTTCAAACATGCCCATGTCTCCCCCATCCTAAAAAACCCCTCTCTCGACCCCACTTCCCCTTCCAGTTATCGCCCTATCTCCCTACTACCCTTCCTTTCCAAGCTCCTAGAACGAGTCGTCTACACTTGCTGCCTAGAATTCCTTAACTCCAATTCTCTCCTGGACCCCCTCCAATCTGTCTTCCGTCCCCTCCACTCTACCGAGACTGCTCTCTCAAAGGTCACCCATGACCTCCTTCTTACCAAATCCAATGGCTCCTACTCTATCCTAATCCTCCTTGACCTCTCAGCTGCCTTTGACACTGTAGACCATCCCCTTCTCCTCCACACCTTATCTCACCTTGGCTTCACGGACTCCGTCCTCTCCTGGTTCTCCTCTTATCTTTCTGGCCGTTCATTCTCGGTCACCTTCGCAGGCTCCTCCTCCCCCTCCCATCCTCTAACTGTTGGGGTTCCTCAAGGGTCAGTCCTTGGCCCTCTTCTGTTCTCCATCTACACTCACTCCCTTGGTGAACTCATTCGCTCTCATGGCTTCAACTATCATCTCTATGCAGATGACACACAAATCTACATCTCTGCCCCTGTCCTCTCCCCCTCCCTTCAGGCTCGTATCTCCTCCTGCCTCTGGGACGTCTCTACCTGGATGTCTTCCCACCACCTGGATGTCTTCCCACCACCTACAACTCAACATGTCCAAAACTGAGCTCCTCATCTTCCCTCCCAAGCCCTGTCCCCTTCCTGACTTCCCTATCACTGTGGATGGTACGACCATCCTTCCTGTTTCTCAAGCCCGCAACCTTGGTGTCATCTTTGACTCGGCTCTGTCATTCATCCCACACATCCAATCCATCACCAAAACCTGCCAGTCTCCCCTTTATAATATCGCCAAGATCCGCCCTTTCCTCTCCACCCAAACGGTTATCTTACTGGTACAGGCTCTCATAATATCCCGGCTGGATTATTATTGTCAGCCTTCTCTCTGATCTCCCTTCCTCCTGTCTCTCCCCGCTCCAGTCTATTCTTCGTTCTGCTGCCCGGATCATCTTCCTGCAGAAACGCTCTGGGTATGTCACTCCCCTTCTCAAAAACCTCCAGTGGTTGCCTATCAACCTCCGCATGAAACAAAAACTTCTCACTCTAGGCTTCGAGGCTCTCCATCACCTTGCCCCCTCCTACCTCTCCTCCCTTCTCTCTTTCTACTGACCACCCAGTTGACTCCGCTCCTCTACCACCCACCTCCTCACCGTCCCCTGTTGTCGCCTATCCCGCCGTCGACCCCTGGGCCACATCCTTCCGCTGTCCTGGAACGCCCTCCCTCCTCACCTCCGCCAAACTAATTCTCTTCTTCTCTTCAAAGCCCTACTGAGAGTTCACCTCCTCCAAGAGGCCTTCCCAGACTGAACTTCCCCTTTTCCCTCTGCTCCCTCTGCTGCCTCTCTACCCCTCCTTTCACCTCCCCTCAGCTAAGTCCCCTCCCCCCCCCTTCCCTCTGCTGCTCCCCCTCTCCCTTCCCCTCCCCTCAGCACTGTGCTCGTCGGCTCATTTGTATATATTTTTATTACCCTATTTATTTTGTTAATGAGATGTACATCCCCTTGATTCTATTTATGGCTATTGTTTTAATGATGTACATCCCCTTGATTCTATTTATTGCTATTATTTTTGTCTGTCTGTCTCCCCCGATTAGACTGTAAACCCGTCAATAGGCAGGGACTGTCTCTATCTGTTGCCGATTTGTACATTCCAAGCACTTAGTACAATGCTCTGCACATAGTAAGCGCTCAATAAATACTATTGAATGAATGACAGTACAGTGACTGGCACATACGTAGCATTTGACAAATACCATTCTTTTTAAACAAGGGGGTTATTAATTTACCTAAAAATAACTGCAACAAACCTTCCTGTGGGGACCTACAATTCCATGATAAAGCAGTCATTTTGTCAGACAGTTCATTGCAGTTAAGCTCTACTCTTTGCAACAATTTTTTTCATTTGATTAGTGTTAGAATTAGAATTGTAATTTATATTTGAAAACAAATTTTACAGTGTACATAGTAGCCTCTTCATAAAAATCACACAGTATTATTTGGGCTTAAATTTGGTAAAAGAAAACATTATGACTAATTAGAGTCAAAGGACTTGATCCAACCTAGTCTGCACCAGGTACTTGATTGATAAATCCATTTCATTTCAAGAATGTTAAAGATTTGAATTACCTTATGTTCTTCAAATTTGCCCTAATCTAAGTAATTGTGGGCAGTGATTGTCTAAGAGGTTAAATTACGGCATTTTCTTCTTTATTGCCTTTCCCTATGTGATCCACCTTTTATTTTTCTTCTTTTATCTGCAGATGCATTATTTCCTCTACTTATACTTCCCCCCCAGGAACCCAGGGCACTGGAACTCTTAAGCACATCTTCTTTTAAAGAGTACTTGGAAAGTAGCACTACATGTATTTTAGTGTCATCTGTATTGATCCTGTGTTCTCTGTGTTGTTTTTTTATGGCACTTATTAAGCACTTACTATGTGCCATGCACTGTTCTAAGCACTGGGGTAGATTCAAGATTATCAGGTTGGACATACTCCCTATCCTGTGTGGGGCTCATGAAATAGAGAAGCAGCATTGCTTAGTGGAAAGAGCCTGGCCTTGGGAGTCAGAGGTCGTGGGTTCTAAACCCGGCTCCGCCACTTATCAGCTGTGTGATTTAGGGCAAGTCGCTTAACTTCTCTGTGCCTCAATTACCTCATCTGTAAAATGGGGATTAAGACTGTGAGCCCCACATGAAACACACTATTTCTAAACAATAATAATAGATTCCCATAGCTTTAACCTTTCCTATTCCCATATTTCAAATGCATTTTAAACCACTATCCACAACAGGGTATTTTATTTATTTTTAGCCATAATTCTAACATTTATATAAGGAGCAAAAATGACATTTAGCAAAATTCAAAATGGGGATTAAGACTGTAAGCCCCACAACCTGATTACCTTGTATCTACCCTAGAACAGTGCTTGGTATATAATAAATGCTTAATCAATACCATCGTTATTATTATTATATGTAGGAGGGAGTAGGATTTAATCTCCATTTTACAGAGGAGGAAACTGAAGTACAGAGAAGTTAAGTGACTTGTTCAAGGTCATACAGTGGACAAGTGGCAGAGCCGTGATGGAAACCCAGGTCCATGCTCTTACCACTAGACCAGCCTGCTTCTCAGCGTGGCCTGTGTTCACCTCATGGAACTCTCATGTGATATTAGGCTCTTTTATCATGTGACCTTGCCAGCTATTAATAGAAAGGCTTTAAGTGACTCCGGAAATCACTTCTGGAGTCATTCTCAGAGAAATCATACCATTCTTATGGTGGTGAAACCTGGGCAAGGTAAATGTGTGCCTTGTGGGTAGGATTGGATCTCCCAAGGAAGTGTCAAAAAAAGAGGGTTTCCACAAGGGTTTCTTTTAGCAGGGCTTTTTTGTTTGTTTTAGGTAGCAGCCAATCCATCAATATGTACTGAGTCCCTGTTGTGTTCGAACCCTGTACCAGCCATTAAAAAGCATACATAGAGTTAGTAGACTGTGAGCCCGTTGTTGGTAGGGATCGTCTCTATCTGTTGCCGAACTGTACTTTCCAACTGCTTAGTACAGTGCTCTGCACACAGTAAGCGCTCAATAAATATGATTGAACGAATAGGCATGCTCTCTACCCTCAAGGAGCTTACAATCTAGTGGGACAGATGAGCATTAAAGTAATTTACGAACTGGAGGAGTCAGAGGCGGGAGAATCGAGAACATGGAACAGTGAGTTGGTGATACTTAAGAGAAGCGGAGTCTGAGCCGCAGATGGGGAGGTTAGGGAGGTTAAGTGACTGGATCAATAGCCGTGAGAGAGTTGATCAGATGTTTTACAGCCAAGAGTTAGGGGTCCATTCTCCCTCCCTTACTCTAAGCATACCACTGTAGTCTTTGGAAAAAGTACAGGAAGCACTAGGAAGAAGTTGAACAGAGGAGCTAAGGGCATCTATACTTATAAAGAGGGATGCTCCCCCAAGTGGTTAAGGTTGCCCTAGGCTTGATAATTGCTCATTTCACATTTGCCAACTATTGGTGGGATCTCAGGTTTCAGTGATAACCTATATCTTATGATATGAATTTTCATAGCATGGATTTTATTTTTTATAAGAATATTTCATTTTGAACTCTATAATATTTAAACACTAATGCACTTCATAAACCACTCATGGTTGTATTAAGCAAATGCTCTCCTACTTCAAGTCCAAAGTTGTTTATTTACTAGGGAAATGAAACCGCAGCCTAGAAAATTTGGCCTTTTAAATAGGCAGTTTTTAACTATATCTTACTACTATCCAGTGATCCATGACAGGTAAAATCAATCCATCAATGGCATTTATTTTTAAAGGTATTTAAGTGTTTACTATTTGCCAGGCACTGTACTAAGCACTGGGGTAGAGACAAGCTAATCAGGATAGACACAGTCCATGTCTTAATCTCCATTTTATGGATGAGGTCACTGAGGCACAGAGAAGTTAAGTGATTGCCCAGGGTCACACAGCAGACAGTGGTTCTAGTCCTGATTTCAGAATGATGCCTGCTTTTGATGCCAGATAAACACTCGATCCATTTTCTGGAATCTTGGATGACCTTGCTCCTCTCTGCCATCTCAAGAAAATAAAAGTGCATCCGGTCTGCCCCTGGAAATGTTTTCAGGTTGCTTGACAAACAAATTTGTCTAGTGTTTACTGGATGCAGCACACTGAACTCAGCTCTTGAGAGAGACAAAATGATATAAAACAGAATAAATAGAATTAAGAAGGGCCAGTGTGGCTTTTGACAGCAGACTGAGGGTGAGAGTGACAGGACATCACACTCTGTACCAAATTGGAGGTCTGTAGGAGCTGATTTGGTGTCCCGACTTCTTTGCGGCTGTGAGACTATAGAGTCTATGTATAAAATCTTTATTAATAATAATAATATTGGTATTTGTTAAGCGCTTACTGTGTGCAGAGCACTGTTCTTAAGCACTGGGGGAGATACAGGGTGATCAGGTTGTCCTACATGAGGTTCACAGTCTTCACCCCCATTTTCCAGATGAGGGAACTAAGGCCTAGAGAAGTAAAGTGACTTGCCCACAGTCACACAACTGACAGGTGGCAGAGCCAGAATTCGAACCCAGGACCTCTGGCTCCCAAGCCCGTGCTCTTTCCACTGAGCCACGCTAATCCTTAACCTATCAATCAATGGTATTTATTGAGCATTTACTGTATGCAGAGAGCTGTACTATGCACTTGGGAGCATAAGGACAAAGTGATAGGGTATGTTGGACACACATTGGCCTTTTCAGCTGCACCATAACTGTCCTGGTTTTGAAGATGACACTATTGGTGGTATGATCCTATCTAGGAGTGTGATCATGACACTTGTCTGTACTTAAAGATAGATCCTTGTGGGTGGAAACATGTCTACCAACTCTGTTTTGTTTTTTTAATGGAATTTGTTAAGCACTTAAGCCTTTCCAGGTGCTCAAGTGGAACACCTTACTTAGCTCTGGGGTTGATACAAGCTTAGCAGGTTGGTCACAGTCCCTGTTCCTCATGGGGCTCAGTCTTAAACCTCATTTTACAGATGAGGTAACAGGCACAGAAAAGTTAATAGACTTGCCTGAGGTCACACAGTAGACAAGTGGCAAAGCCGGGAATGGAACCTAGGTTACATTTGTACCTCAGTTGCATTTGTACTCTTCCAAACAGTACAGTACTCTGTGCACAGTAAGTGCTCAAGAAATACGATTGCACAGGAAATATGATTGATTGATTGCATGAATAGAGCCGAATTGCTTCTCCATGGGCTGTTCTGATGAGCTGCTTCTAGAGCAGCTCAATTAATGCCGTCTATGAACCATACCCTGCTTAAAATGGTGGGATATGGTTTCCACTAATGAAGGGGTAAGGCTTTTGTGGCAGAAGAGCTTTCCAAGCTTTCCTAAAATCACATCTCCAAGAGGACTTCCTCGACTAACCACTCAATTTCCCAACTCTCCCTCGCTTCTATGTCACCTGTGCACTTGGATTTGTACTCCTTAAGCACTTGATATCCATTCCCCCCCTTCCCCACAGCCCTTATGTACATATCCTTATACTCTCC
Organism: Ornithorhynchus anatinus; assembly: GCF_004115215.2. Taxonomy (NCBI): domain Eukaryota; kingdom Metazoa; phylum Chordata; class Mammalia; order Monotremata; family Ornithorhynchidae; genus Ornithorhynchus; species Ornithorhynchus anatinus. The sequence continues at coordinate 43,353,861 of NC_041753.1, read as the reverse complement.
CATGGCTGTAATTTATTTCAGTGTCTGGCTCCCCACCTAGACCGTAAATTCTTTGTGGGCAGGGATCGTGGCTACCGGTTCTATTGTATTGTGCTCTCCCATGTGCTTAGTGCACTGATTTGCATACAGGAAACATTTAATAAATGCCATTGATTGATTGTTTTCCTTTCAGTTGATCTGGGACCTCATCTCCAATGTATCTATCATTTTCCTCTGCATCCCTAACTTTTCCTCTAGAATCTCATTATGGAACCTTCTCTCAGGAATGTATCCAAACTCTCTGGAAGCTTGTCAGTCAGTCGTATTTGTGGATTACTTACTGTGTGAATAACACTGTACTAAGCACTTGGGAGAGTCCAATATAACAGAGTTGGTAGACACGTTCCCTGCCCACAAGGAACTTAGTCTACATATCTTTTCAGTCTGCACACCCTCTTTTGCTACTTAAATCAAGAAGTAGTTCTATTAATTTCTTTTAAACCTATAATTTTCAGACCTTCAGTAGATGCTTCCATTATCCCAGGAGTGTGGGTGTCATGGACTTCAATTATGTCTCCTCCCAGCCTTCGTCATTTTGGATTGAAGCATCCTCTGCATTCTAGTCTATCTGGATATGAAAACTGCTCCACTTACCTGACCATCTGGGTTGGCCTTTTCCATACTATTGCCAGCTAGGTCTGTGAAGTCCTTCCTAAGATGGGATGACCAGAATGACATGCAGATATATAGTTGTACCAGTTTTAAAACACTGCCTTTGTTTTGTGCCCTATCCCATTCTTGGTGACTTCAATGTTATTAAGAGATTGATTTATGGAAGTCATAGAGTTTGACTTGCTTTATGTCCACATATTATATTATTTAGCTCTCAAGCAGGATATCTTCATATAGTGACAGTTTTGAAGGGTGGCTTTGATTTAAGATCATACTAAGTGCTTAATGTGAAAAGTACCAAGCTTTCAAAGATACTTAGTATGTGAACTCCATACCTCTGTTGCCCTCTGACATGGCTTAGTGGATAGAGCACAGACCTGGGAGTCTGAAGGACCTGGGTTCTAATCCTGCCTCTGCCACATTTCTACTGTATGACCTGCACAAGTGACTTCACTTCTCTGTGCCTCAGTTACCTCATCTGTAAAATGACGATTAAGACTGTGAGCCCCATGTGGTAATGGACCGTGTCCAAATTGATTGGCTTGTATCTACTCCAGTGCTTAGAACAGTGTCTGGCACATAGTTCTTAACATAAAAAAAAAAAACAAAAACAAAAAATGTGGAATGGGAGAATAGCAGGCCAATTTTCCAGAAAGAAAACTCTGTTGCACAGGATTGGAAAATATTTTCCCAGTGCAATGTTTGCAGAATGAGGTGTCTCATACTGTAAGAAAGAAAATATAGCTGGTGATGAAAATATGTAGATTTATTTTTTCTAAACCGTTGAAATGTGATTTTAACACTTCAAAACATTTGTGGGATGAATGTATAAATTTTGTGGGTGGAAAGCATTCTGATATTTGAGGCCTAATGACTGAGTGTCAGTTTAAAAAATTCACACTAGTAGAAATACAAGCCCGTCAGTATGTATTGAGGACATCCTGAGAAAAATGATTAACCAGGACTTGGGGTTTTGAACAAATAATAGAGACATTAATGTCGTTTAGAGTGTCTAGTGGAATAGTTATGTTTAATTATAAATCATTTTAATTTTCCCTTGTGTTTCAATAGCCATTTGAAAATATGAAGGACATCTTATGCGGATGAAACTGCTACACTGCAATTTGCAAGTCATAATCAGTGGTCAAATGAAAAAGGGTTTTTTCCATCATAATAGTAATTTGGTTTAGTATTTGAGCTCATCCTACCTTGTCTTCCTAAATTATTAATGCAAATCAATCAGTGGTAATTGTGGAGCCCATACTGTGGCAGAGGCCTGTACTAAGCACTTGGGAAAATATGGTACAACAGAGCTGGGAGACATGTTCCCTGCCCACAAGGAGCCTTACAGTTTACAGGGGGAGGCAGACATTAAAATAGATTAAAATATGAATAGCTTCAAGAGGATTTGGATAAATTCATGAGAGAAGGTTCCATAATGAAGTCCTAGAGGAAAAGTTAAGGACTCAAAGGGAAAGTCAGTCACCTTGCCCCCTCCTACTTCACCTCGCTACTCTCCTACTACATCCTAGGCTGCACAGTTCGCTCCTCTAATGCCAACCTACTCACCGTACCTCGCTTTCCTCTATCTTGCCACTGCAAACACCCTCCCTTTTGATATCCACCAGACAATCCCTCTCCCCCACCTTCAAAGCCTTAATGAAGGCATATCTCCTCCAAGAGGCCTTCCCTAACTAAGCCCTCATTTCCTTTTCTCCCACTCCCTTCTAATTTTCCCTGACTTGCTCCCTTTATTCAACCATCCCCCCAGCCCCATAGCACTTATATACATATCATAATTTATACTAATGTCTGTCTCCCCCTCTAGACTGCAGGCTGGATGTGGGCAGGGAATGTGTTGGTTACATTGTTGTGTTTTACTCTCCCAAGCACTTAATACAATGCTCTGCACACAGTAAGAGCTCAATAAATGTGATTGATTAAAAACAATAGATACATTAGCAGTTACGTCCATGATCATCTGTAAAGGGAAGCAGTGCGTAATAGGCTAGAGGAAATAGAAGAGTATAAGAATATTTACATAAACATTGTGGGGCTAGGGCAAGTATCAAAGTGCTTAAGGGGTCCACAGCCAAATTAATAATCAAAATGGAAGGAGGGCAGTTAGGAGCTATGAAAGTTTGTTTGGGAAGGCCTCTCAGAGAAGATGTGATTTTAGGAGGGTTTGGAAGGAGAGGAAAGTGGTAGACTGTCAGAAAAGAAGAGGGAAGGAGTTCTTGGCCTAAAGGACAACATGGGCAAAGGATAGGTAGAAGGATAGACGATATCGAGGTAGAGAGTAGGTTGGTTTTAGAGGAGCAGAATGTGTGGGGTTGTGTTGTAGCGGGAGACCAGTGAAGTTAGGTAGGAGGCAGAGAGCTGATTGAGTGCCTCAAGCCAATGATAAGTAGTTTCTGGTTAATGCAGCTGTAGATGGGCAACCACTGGAGGTTTCAGAGGAGTGGGGAGACATGGACCAGATGGTTTTTCCAAAAAAAAAAAAATGATCCAGGGTGGAGAGACAGGAGGCAGGGAGGTCAGTGAGGAGGCTGATGCGGCAATCAAGGCAGGAAATGATGATGAGTGCTTGTATCAGCATGGTAACAGTTTTGTTGGAGAGAAAAGCATGGATTTTCAACCTAAGAAAACCATGCCTTGTGACAGTATATTATTTAGCAGTCGCACTTTTGGAGGGTGATAACATAGAGCTTTTCTAGACATTCTGGGGTCTCTCCCCATATTAAGATATATAACTTTTGCATTGTAAAAGAGCAAAAATAGTAAAATTGTTAGGCTCATTTCCAGTGCTCTTGTGTCAAACTCAACAATTATACAAACCTTTGAGTACAAAGAAAATCTAAGGCCAGGTTAAATCACTAATTCCCATTCTAGAAGCCCCCAATCCAGGATTTTAATTTAAATTTTAAATATGGTGCCAATAAGTTTACATCCTTAATCAATTTTAAGCTGAAAGCAGTGTGAAACAGCCAAGATATTCAAATCTAAAAGTGTAGTGAATATGCTGGAA